>NW_012267329.1:5124299-5143657 GCF_000151885.1 Dipodomys ordii
TCAGATAAGTTGATATTAAGGAAATGAACCCTAAGATATGTATTCAAATGTTTTTTTTTCTTTCATGCGATTGTTTCTAACGTATTTTAAGATGATTTCTTTGTTGCTTTGTATGTCCCTCCCCCACAGTATAACCCCTGCTTTCACTGTATTTGAGTTTGGTATAACTTGTGGAGGGTAAGGGAAAAAACAAATGGTTTAAACAGGGATACAGGTGGACCCATTGCAACAATGAGATGTACAAGTCATTATGTTGAAAATGAACTTTACAACTTTCGTTGGGGGGGGGGAGGAGGACTTGGTGGGGGGGTGCGGGTGGAGGATGGGAAGGTATGGGAAGGGGAAACAAAGGAAGAGTCTACAGTGCTTGATAAGAAATGTACTCATTATCTTGCCCATGTAATTGTAACCCCTTGTACAGTATATTCCCAATAAAAAAATAAAGAAAAGAAAATCACAGAAAAAGTCAATGCCTCCATTTAGTCTACAGAAGAGTAAAGTACAGAAGCACATGGAGAAAGAGCAACTACTAAGAACACCCTTGCATATAAAATAGGAGCTACTAAACACAGACCCTTTTGAACATTTTGGTTGAAAACGTCAGTAGGTTGCAGATGACAACAGAAAGATCTTCCAACAGGGCAGTGAGATAACCCAACTCAATCTATCATTTCTAACCAATACAAGTCTAAGGTTTATATTTGGGCATTCTATTTTGGCATTTACTACCAGAATGCATAGCCCATTGTAATTATAGTTATCTATCATCTTTCAGGATGAATTACGGAAGAAAATTCACCGACTTGCAATGATTTATATTAACAGCAACATTAATTTGTAGCACAAAGTACTTCAAACTAAAAATTTGATCAAAATTACTTGAAAATATTTTTATGAAAGAAATGTTATTCTAAATTATAAATTAAGTTTATTAAAGGAAACTCACAATTAACCCATGACATTCCAGTTAATATCTGAAAATTCATTCTCCACATTTACTTAAATAGTCTACACCAGAATTTTATTATTATATATTGGCCACAGATTATTCCCTTCTATTATCATTTGAATAGGAGATTATCACTATATAAAGTACTAATTAACAGATATCAAGAAAATATTTTCCTACCAATATGTCTTTTCAGGGCCTCCTTAATATCCTTGTTCCTGAGACTGTAGATCAGGGGGTTCAACATGGGGATCACCACCATATAGAACACAGATATCACCTTGTTCTGGTCAGTGGAGTACAACGACTTCGGCAACACATAAATAAACGTAGTGGTCCCATAGTACAGAGTGACTGCACTGAGGTGGGAGGTGCAGGTGGAGAAGGCCTTGTGGCGGCCCTCAGTGGATCTCATCTTCAGGATAGTGATAAGGATGTACGTGTATGAGATGACTATGACCAACACTGTGAACAGAATCAAAGAGCCAGAGGAACTTGAGGCAACACCTGTGAGGATACTGACATCAGAACAGGACAATTCAATCAAAGGAGCAAAATCACAGAAGAAATGATTGACCCTATTGGGTCCACAGAAAAGCAAAACATAGAAGCAAATAGTAAAAGTGCAACCATTGAGAAAACCACCTGCATAAGCCACCATGATTAACTGGACACAGACTTGGGAGGACATTTTGGTTGAATACAGCAGTGGGTTACAGATGGCCATGAAGCGGTCATAAGCCATGGCAGCCAGAAGGAAGCACTCAGCTGCCCCAAAGACAGCAACTGAGCCAAGCTGGAAGGAACATGCATGGAAAGAGAAGGCATTTTTGTCCACTAGGAAGTTAACAAGCATGTTGGGTGTGACAGAAGATGACAAGGCTATGTCAACAAAGGCTAAATGGCTGAGAAAAAAGTACATGGGATGGTGGACCAGAGAAGAAAGTCTGATAAGGAGAATTGTGCAGAGATTGCCAGATACAGTCACGAGGTAGATGCACAGGATGATGATGAAGAGGATGACTCGAAGGACTGGATCTTGTGTTAAGCCCAATAGAATGAACTCTGTCACTGCAGTGTGGTTCCCATCCACTAGGGAATCCATTAGACAATGGAGCTGCTGACAGACACAGCTGTGGTGAAAAGATCATATGAATGTCCCATAAATATGTAGTTCCATTTTGATTAGCACATGCATACATTTATTTCAAGCCCATATATTAATTACATTTTACTCTAGAATTTCAGGGTTTGTGCATTTGTACTCGATGCCTGTACTTTTTAAAAAGTTTAATCAGAAGCACCGAAATTAACTTAACTAATGTGTCTTTGTCCTTCTGTATGTGCTACAATATATGTCCAGAGCTTTCATCCTAAAGATTAAAAAATATGAAAATTATTGAAATGAAAAAAGTTTAATGTAGTTAACAAATGAGGCTTAAATGTATAAATGAAAAACAATTGTAGTAATGACTGGAATATAAATAAACATTCATCAATTGCTTACTAAATTAACACCTACAGTATTTAAATATATATATTTCTTTTTATTTGTCATAAAACATTCTTAAGTACTTTTATATTTCCATTTTATAGATGAACAAATGTTAAACAACTTCTCTAAGATTTCATAGAAAGTACTAGAAGCAGCATATGAACCTCAGGCAGATTGAATTCAGCCCATTTCTACAGTAACCATAATGTAAATGAAATAATATAAATAAAATAATAGTTGTGATAAATCAAGTAACCATTAAAATGAAGATGAGCTTTCTATCTGCTCATCTATAAAAGTAGTGCTTCCTTAGTCACATAGTTCACACAGTCTATCAGCAAAAGAAGGTCTTGTTTTAAGACCAGTTTTTGAAAAGGGAAATGCATTTTCTTTTTTTCTTTCTTTCTCTTTCTTTCTTTCTTCTTTATTTTTTTTGTTGGTTGTGGGGCCTAAGCACTGTCCCTCAGCTCTTCAGCTCAAGGCTAGCACTCTACCACTTGAGCCACAGTGCCACTTCCAGCTTTTTCTGCTTATGTGGTGCTGAGGAATCGAACCCAGGGCCTCATGCATGCAAGGCAAGCACTCTACCACTGAGCTATCTTTCCAGCACTGGGAAATGCATTTTCTTAGTTGAAAAGTAAGCTATAGAAAAGAACACATATTAAAGTCACAAAAGAAGTTATTTGTAAATTTATCAAGTTAAAAAATATTTCTATTTGCTGTCTTATATCATTTCAAATGCTGCAACACATCTTGTGACTAATACTTAGAACAGGAACGTTCAGGTTTATTTTCGAAAACACAATCTATTTAATGAATGCAATGGTATTTTCTAATGGGAATGCTATAGCATTAAGTAATCTTATCTTCAGTGGTACAATGTGGAATAAAGTTTCAGCATAGAAAGTTCAGAAGTATACCCAGGTTTATCCAAGTACAGGTTAGTTTGAAACTCATTGCCCAACATTTTGGTTTTATAGTATTGGCTTTGACCAAATGTCTGTTCCGGTAGTACTAGAGAATTCAACCAAGAGTCAAAGTGAAACTTTCTACAAGATATTTACAGAGATTAAACCCCAAAAGGCTTTGAAAACTAGTGAATATATTAGCATTGAGGCTGAATGCTAAATTTACATAAGGTTAAAGACTGAGTTTCTGGTCATGTGGGTGGATGAATAAAGAACTGTGGAAAAGTGAATTATGCTTATTTATTTCTGTGAATTTTCTTTTCTTTTCTTTTCTTTTGCGGGGGAGGGTCTGGTCGTGGGCCTGAACTCTGGGCTTGGGTGCTGTCCCTCAGCTCTTCAGCTTAAGGCTAGCACTCTATCACTTGAGCCACAATGCCACTTCCGGTTTTTTTTCTGCTTATGTGGTGCTGAGGAATCGAACCCAGGGCCTCATGCATGCAAGGCAAGCCCTCTAACACTGAGCCACCTTCCCAACCCCTCTGTGAATTTTCTTAAATATTAACTCAACTAAATGTAATTTTTTGTTAGTAGATAGCTTTATTGGACCTCCTCTGATTCTCAACTCAGGCTTATAAATTAGATAAATTTTTACAGTGTGATTTTTCTTGGATGGAAGAGGAAAATTGGCAAAACAGCTTTACTTACAGAAGTCAATCTTACCTGTTGAAATAAGAATTCAGTTATAGTTAAAAAAAACACAGTCATCATTATATAAAAGTTCCTCTGCCTTTATTATTTGACTTAGGTGATAAGCATCAGAAGAGTAGAGATTCACAAGAGCATTCAAATATAGCAGTGATCATTATCACATTCTCAAGTGAATAACGAGCAGTTGATTTCACATAAACAAAAGTAATCTACAAGGACTCTGTCAATCCTCAAGTGTAATTTCTTTTCCAGTCATTATGATTATTTGTAGTACACTATTAACTGATCTCATGGCTAAATAATTGTTCTTTGTTTACTTTGATATTTCATGGAGATACAAAATGGAATGCCAGAATGTCTTCCTCTCAACATCTGTTTGTTTTATCAGTACTTTACAGTAATAGATGTGAGACAACTCAACTAGCTACTTTGAGGAATGTGGCAGAAGTGATATGTAAAGTTGAATTTTAGACCATTATTTAAGATGTCCATATGACCTTTATAGCCTAAGATATAAAGTAATAATTTGGAAATTATATACAGAATTGTGAGAGAAAAGTGGTTTGGTTGACTTCCAAATGAGACTTGCTCTTCTCAATGTGTTATACACAGATTCATGTCTTATATGATTTGATGGAAGATAAATGGATGATGATTTCCTGTCACCTGAAGTTTCAATCTAATGTTTGCAAATTGTAATTTTATAAACTTCTATTCCACATTTCTTGTGTTCCCATGATAACTGGGGTGGATCAGGGATAGAACTGACTAAATTTCACTCAGAGCATAATCGGCTAAGCACTATGGTTCCTATATGCATGTATTCTCTTCTTCTCTCTAATGATTCAGTAACTATTCCCTGTGTCATAATTCATAGGAGTAGAAAGATGAAACTGATCATTTGAAGGGTCAGATGGGAAGAGATGATCAACTGTAAATTTGGAAGTACTTAAATGTAAAGGAACTGCAGGGATGATGAAACCCACCAGGAAGAGAAAAAAATAAACATGAAAGTAAAAACAAAAATCAGTGCCCAATGGAAAGTTGATTACAAAATTTACAAAATATGATTACAAAACATGTGAGTCCCTCAAAGAGATGCATTTTAAGAGCATCAGCTGGAATTTGAAAGACTTAAAAGGAAACACACACACGTATACACACACACTCATGCACATTCGTGCATACTACCTAGGACACAGGTCACACTAGACAGATTTGAATAGAAGGAAATTCTATCATTTCCAGCAATATCACTAACGCTGGGGGATGTTATGTGAGGTTAAATAAGTTTGTTTACAATAAAAATACCAAAGGAGGACACTAGAGGAGAGGAACACGAAGGCTCAATAGTGAGTCTATGTGCATCTGGTCATCTAAAATAATATTTATCAAAATGACCCCCAAGAAAGGGAAACAAGAGGTTTCCCTTTGTTGTTGTTTTTCTTTTCTTTTCTTTTTGTCTTGTTTGTTCATTTACTTGTCTTTGGGAGGGTAAGATGAGAGCACAGAAATGGAGAGGCAAAGGCTGAACAAATGCAGCTGTGGTGCTCATTACACACTGTCTTGAAAGTGAATGAGGAAAAGGGTGATGGTGTCCTACTAAACTGTCTCTTCAGAGTCCCTTTAATACCTTCATCCGGACACTGTAGATACAAGGGTTCAACACACATACATTCTTCTATTGAATGAGCAGAAAACAGACACAGATTTTATGGGTGTGCATTATGAACTTGTTGGGCTGTAAGTCTGTATGTACAGGCAGGTAAGCAGATTGAATACACAGCCTAGAATAGTTGTGGCATTCTGGAGAATAAAGCCAGTCTGGAAATACAAACACAGACAAGAATTGTATAGGCACACAGAGACAACACAAACTAACTAGAATATGGATATAGGAGATGGAGATAAAAATACTGTATCCATAAGGATGAGGCATTAATGATAAGCAAACAACTGCAAGGACACTGCCATCAGAACCAAAGACCTCAAGAAGCAAAAATTGTTTAAATAGGATCAAAGCTGTATGCATTGCAACAATGAGATGTACAAGACATTATGTCGAAAACGAACTTTACAACTTTGGCGGGGATGGGAGGGGGGAGGGAGAAAGGGGGAAGCGGGGAAAGGGGGGATTGAGGTAGGGGAAAAGAAGAGATTGAGGTAAGGGGAAAGGAGGGAGTAGAGGAGCGGGGAGATGGGAAGGGATGGGAAAGGGAAACAAAGGAAGAGGCTACAATGCTTGATAAGAAATGTACTCAGAGAAGTTTCTCTTTAAGTCATTAGCCCACTTATTTATTGGGCAGTTGTTTCTTTGAGGATTTGATGGCCAATAGACACATGAAGAAATGCTCAACCTCCCTAGCCATTGAGATACCACCTCACCCCAGTTAGAATGGCAAAAATCAAGAACTCTAACAACAACAGATGCTGGAGGGGATGTGGACAGAAGAGAACCTTACTTCATTGTTGGTGGGAATGTAAACTTGTTCAACCACTTTGGAAAGCAGTATGAAGGTTTCTCAAAAGACTCCACATAGAGCTCCCCTATGAACCAGCAATCCCACTTTTGGGCATTTACCCAAATGATCACAAACAAGACCACACTAAAGCTACCAGCACAACTATGTTTATTGCAGCATTGTTTACCATAGCTAAGATCTGGAACCAACCCAGATGCCCCTCAGTAGATGAATGGATCAAGAAAATGTGGTATATATACACAATGGAATTCTATGCCTCCATCTGAAAGAATGACATTGCCCCATTTGTTAGGAAATGGAAAGACTTGGAAAAAATTATATTAAGTGAAGTAAGCCAGGCCCAAAGAAACATAGGTCCCATGATTTCCCTTATTTTCAATATCTAGTATATGTATGAGTCAAGCAGAAAAGGTCAGATAAGGTGATGTTAGGAAAATGAACCCTAAGATATGTATTTTAAATGTTTTTTCTTTCATGCATTTGTTTTTAACGCAATTATAAGATTATTTCTTTGTTGCTTTGTATGTCCCTCCCCCACAGTATAACCCCTGCTTTCACTGTAAAAAAAAAAAAAAGATAAAAAGAAATGTACTCATTATTTTGCCAGTGTAATAGTAACCCCGGTGTACGGTATGTTCACAATAATAATAATAAAAAGAAACAAAAAAAATCACAGGAGGCAGAAGTGCCACGCGCGGAGGGCGCAGGAGCGCTGGGTCTGGTGGCCGTCAGGGGGTGGTGATTGCGCGCTGGGCGGCGTTTCCCATTTGATCCTGTCCATGGCAGCAGTTTTCACCTTTGGCCTGACCGGCCCGGATCATGGCTTCGGCTTTGAAGGAGCTGCAGAAAGAACTAGAAGAAGTAAAGACATTACTGGAAAAATCCACTAGGAAAAGAGTACGTGATGCCCTTACAACGGAAAAAATCTAAGATTGAGACAGAGATAAAGAACAATATGCAACAGAAGTCACAGAAGAAACCACAAGTTGACAATGAAAAGCCAGCTGCTGAGGCTGCTCCCATTACAACTGGATATACAGTGAAAAGCAGTAATTACGGATGGGATCAGTCAGATAAGTTTGTGAAAATCTACGTTACCTTAACTGGAGTTCATCAGATTCCCACTGAGAATGTGCAAGTGCATTTCACAGACAGGGCCTTTGATCTTTTGGTAAAGAATATGAACGGGAAGAGTTACTCCATGTTTGTGAACAACCTCTTGAAGCCCATCTCTGTAGAAGGCAATTCAAGAAAAGTCAAAACGGATATACTTCTTATCTGATGCGAAAAGAAAGCAGAAAATGTATGAGGGGATTACCTGACTCAAGTTGAAAAGGAGTGCAAAGAGAAGGAAAAGCCTTCTTATGACAGTGAAGCAGATCCTAGTGAGAGATTAATGAACGTGGATGGGAAGGGGAAACAAAGGAGGAGGCTACAATGCTTGATAAGAAATGTACTCATTATCTTGCCCATGTAATTGTAACCCTTCTGTACAGTTTTTTCACAATAAAAAATTGCATTGCAAAATGAAAAATAAAAAAAAGAAAATTTATGAAGATGGAGATGATGATATGAAACGCACCATTAATAAAGCCTGGATGGAATCAAGAGAGAAGCAAGCCAAAGGAGACCCAGAATTTTGATTGGGACTGTGATGTGGAAATACTGGTGTTTCCAGTAATGGAATGTTGGCACATACAGATTGGGCAGATGGTATTTACACAGCCTTCTAAGTAAAGGCCGTGAATTCTCCATTTCTTACTGGAGGATTTATTTAAATAAAATATGCTTATTAATCACTTCCTCCAAAAAAAAAAAACTCACAGGAAAAGTAAACTCCATTTAGTAGCCAGAAAAGTGAAGTACAAAAGCACATAGAGAAAGTTCAACTACTGAAAAAAAACAACCTTCATAAGGAAATAGGAGCTACTAGAAGCAAGCCCTTATTAATATTTTATTTTAATATAGCAGTAGGTTGCAGATGACAACAAAGGGATAGTTTGATGTGGCAGTGAGATAACCCAACCCAATCTGCTGTGTCTCCCGCAGCAGGTAATCTTATTACAATAAAATATGTGCAATGTTTTTTGTGTCTTGCTTTGTCATTTACTACCAGAATGCATAGCCCATCATCACTGGAGCTTTCAATGATTTTTTAAGATGAGGTACTGTTGAAAAACCACACACTCTTAATGATTTATAGGGATGGCAACCTCAATTTATAGCAAAAGTACTTTAAGGATATATAGGAATAAAATAACTTGAAACATAAAGAGCAATGTGGTGTTTTAAAATATAAACAAATCATTTAAATAGGGATACAGGCGGACCCATTGTAACAATGAGACATACAAGTCGTTATGTCAAAAAACAAACTTTACATCTTTGGGGGGGTCGAGGGGTGGTTGTGGGGGATGGGGGGTGGGGGAAGGAGATGGGAAGAGATGAGAAGGGGAACCAAAGGAGGAGGCAACAATGCTTGATAAGAAATGTACTCATTATCTTGCCTATGTAATTGTAACCCCTCTATACGGTATTTTCGCAATAAAAATAAATAAGTAAATATTTATTTTATTGTAAAGATGCCGTACAGAGGGGTTAGTTAGATGAGTAAGGTAATGAGTACATTTCTTGTTGAGCATTGTTACCCCATCCTTTGTTGTTCTCCCCCTATCTCTTTCCTCCCTTACCTCCCTAACTCCTTCCCGGACCACAAAGTTGTAAAGTTCATATCCAATATAGTGTTTTAGGGTATCATTGTTGCAATGGGTCAACCTGTGTCCTTGTTTCAGCATTTTGTTATACCTCTTCCTTCCCCAAATTAGACAAATGTATATACAAGATGCAGGGTACCGAAATCAAGTACAATGACAGCAGGGGATATACCATAAGGGGAAGAACATACAAAGGAAACAAAAAAACACATAGTACATTAAAAACAACAATAAAACAGGTGTCCGTACAAAGGAAACAAAAAAAACCACACATAGTACATTAAAAGCAACAATAAAACAGGTGTCCAGATCTTGGGGTTCATTTCAATTAGCATCATCTTTTATGCATATAGCTTTTGAGCTTTTCTGCTCATCTGATAAAATTATCCTGTAAGTATACTAATTATTGTAAATGAGGGAAACCATGAAATCTATATGTCTTTTGTTCTGGCTTATTTCACTTAATATGATTTTTTTTCCAAATCTTTCCATTTCCTAACAATGGAACGGGTTCATTCTTTCTGATGGAAGCATACATTTTTAAATTCTAAATTGTGTTTATTAAAAGAAACTCATTACTCATCTGTGACATACTAGTTAATATCTGAAAATTCCCCCACCCTCTACATTTACTAAAAGGATCACCACTAAGAATTTCATTAGGAGATATTGGCCATAAATAATTACCTTTTATTATCATTTGAATGAGATTTTTTTCACTATATAAAGTATTGTTAAGTAGCATACTAAGAAAATATTTTCCTACCAAGTTGTCTTTTCTGTGCCTCCTTCATATCCTTGTTCCTGAGACTGTAGATGAGGGGATTCAACATGGGGATCACCACCACGTAGAACACAGACATCACCTTGTTCTGGCCAGTAAAGTACATAGATTTTGGCAATACAAAATAAAGGTAATGGTCCCATAGTAGAGAGAGACCACAGTGAGGTGGGAGGTGCAGGTGGAGAAGGCCTTGTGGTGGCCCTCCGTGGAGCGCATCTTGAGGACAATGATGAGGAGATAGATGTAGGAGATAACTATGACAACCACTGTGGACAAAATGACAAAACCAGCCGTAAATGAAGGAACAACAGCAGGGACACTGATGTCAGAACCAGATAGTTAAGTAAAGGAGCAAAAAAATAGAAAAAAAAATCATTGACTCTGTTTGGTACACAGAAGACTAAATTATAGAAGCAAATAACAAAAGAACAACAATTGAGAAAAACATCAATATAAGCCACTATGAGTAACTGGACACACACTTGTGTGGACATTTTGGTTGAACACAGCAGTGGGTCACAGATGGACACAAAACGATCTTAGGCTATGGCAGCCAGAAGGAAGAATTCAGATGATCCAAAGAAAACAAATGAACCATGCTGGATGGCACATCCAAGATAGGAGTTTGCATTTTTCTCTACCAAAAAGTTAACCAACATGTTGAGTGTGACAGAAGATGAGTAGCCCAAGTCAACAAAAGCTAACTGGCTGAGAAAAAATACATGAGATGATGGAGCTGAGTGGAGACTCTGATAAGAAGGATTGTCAAGAGATTCCCAGATGCAGTCACCAAGTAGATGCACAGGATGATGATGAAGAGAATGACTCGAAGGACTGGATCATGTGTTAAGCCCATCAGAATGAACTCTGTCAGTGCAGTGTGGTTCCAACCCATCAGAAAGTGGAGCTATAACTATAGAAACCTGTGATTAAAAATATAGCATGAAGGATTTGCAATTAAAATGGATTTATTGTCATTAATATATACATAAGACTTTTAAGCAAGTACATCAGTCAAAAATTAGAGAAGTAATTGCGTTTCTACTCTAGACTTTCAGAATTTATGCATTTATGTGCAATGCTTCTACTTAAGGCAAATCTTGTGGAAACATTGGATATTTTCTTCTAATAATGTTTCCCTTTTTCTTGCATATATAATATGAAATATACCTGCATATGTTTAAAGCTTAATCTTTAAATGTAAGACAGATTGCGGCTGGGAAGATGGCTCAGTGATAAGATGTTTGCCTTGCATGTATGAGGCGCTAGGTTTGATTCCTCAGCATCACGTAAACAGAAAAAGCTGGAAGTGGGGCTGAGGCTCAAGTGGTAGAGCGCTAGCCTTGAGCTGAAGAGCTGAGGGACAGTGCCCAGGCCCAGAGTTCAGGCCCCACGACCACCACCACCAACAACAAAAAAGACAGGCAACCATAACAGGAAAGAATAATCATTGTAGCACAAATGTTTGAAATGTATTAGCTAAATTTATGTAAAGGTCATATAAGAAACAGCTAAGATTTATTGAATGCTTACTATCACAGGATTTAAAGTTTTGCATATTATTCTACTTAACTTCCATAATATTTAATTACATATATTATCTTCATTGTATACACGAGGAAACTGAGTTTGAAAATGTTAAGTGACCTATTTAAGGTTAAACAAAGGATGTAGTATAATCTTCAAGGACTCTGTCAGTCCTCAAGTGTTAATCACTTTCATTTGGTAATTATTTGGCATACCCTCTAACAATGATCTCATGGCTAAATAGTTGTTCTAAGTTAACTTTGATATTTCATCATAAAGATACTAAGGTACTAAGATAAACTGGAATATGTTTGCTTCTTCTCTATATCTGTTCATTTAGTCAGTACTTTACAAGGTTATATGTCAGACACTCCTCTACATACTTTGAAGAATATGAGAAGGATGACATTTAAAAATTATTTAAGATGTACACCTGATTTTTATAGCCAAAGGTATAAAATAAAATAACAATTTAAACATTATATAGGGAACTGTGGGTGAAATATGATTTAGATAACTTCCAGTTAAGAATTATTCTCTCAGAGAGTCTGGAGGAAGGTGGAAGAGAAGTTGGGGGCTAAACAACTTCTCATTTAGAAACCAGTTTTAGTGTTCCAGTGAAAAGTCCAAGGCTAGAGAGTCACACCAAGTGTGCCATCATAGAACAGACAGTTTGGCCAGAGAGGAAAATTTCAGGCAACTTGGTTAAGGAGACAGATTCAAGCAATTTCTGCTGTCTGTGGAGGTGGCGGTGGTGGCTACTGCCTTGGCTGCCATATCAACAAATAGCCTGGGACAAAAGCACCAGAGGGAGTGTGAAAGCCAATTCTACTCACTGTCAGCAAGAACTGACAAGAAACAGAAATCTTCATCCTGCTGACCACAGACAGTTGCTGACAATGGATGGCCCAGAATCCAAGGGAAAGATGTGAATACCCCCAAGACATTTCACTCCTTCTTAAGGAGCAACAGTGGGAAGGTAGCCCCACTACCAGGGAAGAACTCCATCTTTGATACTAAGACTGGGCCAGAGTAGCTAACATGCAACTCAGGCCCTGGAAAAAGACAATAGGAGCATTCACAGGTCAAAGGAAACTGAACTGCAGGGCTCACCTCCACCTCTGGGGAAAGTTGCCCTTTCCAGGCAGAAGAAGCTCCACCAATGGAAGAGTGACTTTCTTCCCTGGGTAAACAGAGCCAGAGGCTGCTCCACCCCACTACAGCATAGGCATCAGACCCAGATGCAGGAGGGGTAAAAGAAAAATAATTGAACCTCAATAAACATAAATCCTGAGAATGGCTCCAGGCTGGGCTGTGTGTCTCAGGAACTAGCCCAATAGGGAAGAGCTACAGATTGTTGACAGGCCTCAACCCTACCCACAACCTAGCTCCATCATAGCAACTCCAAGCTAGAGAAAACACCATCTCACTCTTGTGATACAAAAAGAAGATTGCCCATCAACTGAACTAGCCTGAGAGGAGGGTAATAAAGTCCTAAGGCAGAGCTTCGTTCTGCCTGCTCAAACTGATTTAAGAAACAAAGCAAGCCACAGGAAAACAAAACACCACAAAAGCAAGCCAGAGACTCCACCAAGAGACTGGTTATGGACACAGAGAAGACACAAGGTCCCCCCTCCAAAAAAAATCAAAAAATCCCTTTTTATGCCTAATTTTTTAATTTGTTCATGGAAAAGATTAGAAAGAAAATTCAAATGTTCATGATATTTAACAAAAATGAGCACACAAACCACCACCTCCTCTGTGCCAAAACAAGGCAGAACTTAGAAGGAAGTTTATAGCTCTGAGTTCCTACATCAATAAATTGGAGAGATCTGAAACTAACTAATGAGGCACCTAATGCTCCTTGAAAAAGAGCAAAAAGCTAAACCCCAATCTAGTAGATGAAAAGAAATAATTAAAATTCAATCCGAATTAAATGAATTAGAGTCCAAAAAAATAGAAAGAATCAACAAAACAAAGAGCTGGTTCTTAGACAAAATTTAAAAAATTGACAGACCCTTACCAAATCTTACCAGAAAAGGAAGAGAACATACCTAAATAAACTCAGAGATGAGAATGGAAACATCATCATAGAAATAACTAAGATTCAGAACAATATGAGGGAATACTTCTCACACATTTATGCTAATAAGTTTGAGAATTTGGAAGAAATGGATGATTTCCTAGCAAATATCAACATGCTGAAACTAAACCAAGATAAGTTAAACCAGCTTACCAGACCCCTATCAAGCATCAAAATAGAAGCAGCAATAAGAGACCTCCCATCCAAGAAAATCCCAGAAGCAGATGGATTTACTGCTGAATTCTACCAGTCCTTCAAAGCAGAAGTCACACAAATACTCCTCCAAATCTTCAATGAAATTGAAAGTGAAAGTTCACTACGAAACTCTTTCTATGAAGCCATCATAATCTTCATCCCAAAACCAGGCAGGGACTCTTCAAAGAAAGAAAACTATAGACCTTTTTCTTTGATGAACAACAGTGCAAAACTTCTCAACAAAATTTTGGCCAATTGACTTCAACGACTCATCAAAAAATCATCCACTTGGATCAAACAGGACTCATTTCAGTGATGCAAAGCTAGTTCAATATACCCAATCAATTAATATAATTTATCACAATATAATTTATCACATCAACAAGAGCAAGGATAAAAATCACATGATTATCTCAATAGATGCAGAAAAAGCATTTGGCAACATCCAGCACAAATTTATGATGAAAGCTCTGGAAAAACTAGGAATCCATGGAACATTCCTCAATATAATAAAGGGTGTGTATAATAAACCTACATCTAGCATTATACTTATTGGCTAAAGGCGAAAGCCATCCTCTAAATTTGGGAATGAAACAAGGATGTCCACTCTCTCCACTTCTCTTCAATTTAGTATTAGAATGCCTTGTTACAGCAATAAGATAAGATGCAAACATAAAGGGGATCCAAATAGGCAAAGATGAAGTAAAACTTTCCCTCTTTGCAGACATGATCTCATGGACTCCACTCCTTAGATACTTGAGCTGATTTGAAACATTGGCAAAGAAGCAGGGTATAAAATTAACCCTCAAAAATCAATGGCTTTTCTGTATGCCAACAACAAGAAAAGTGTAGCTGAAATCAGGAAAGCAACTCCTTTTGTAATAGCCCCACAAAAAATAAAATACTTAGGAGTTAACTAAAGAAGTGAAGGGCCTCTGTGCTAAAAACTTTAAAAACCTGAAAAAGGAAATTAAAGCAGAACTAAGGACGTGGAAAAACCTCCCATGCTCCTGGATAGGAAGGATTAACATCCTGAAAATGGTAATACTGCCAAAGGCTATCTACAAATTCAATATGATACATTTCAATATCCCAACCTTGTTCTTCAATGAAATAGAAGAAACAGTACAAAAGCTCATATGGGACAATAAAAGACCCTGAATAGCACAAACAATCCTTAGCAGAAAGAAGAGCACTGGAGAAATATCAATACCAAATTTCAAACTCTACTACAAAGCCATAGTAATCAAAACAGCTTGATACTGGCACAAGAAGAGACCTCAAGACCAATGGAATAGAACTGAAGACCACAGAACTATAGCCACCTCATCTTCAATAAGGGAGTTAAAAAAATAGAATGAAAGAAAGAGCCTCTTCAGTAAAGGGTGCTGGCAAAATTGGTTAAAAACCTGTAGAAAACTAAAGCTAGATCCTTATATATCACCCTGCACCAGAATCAACTCCAAATGGATCAAAGACCTCAAAGTCAAAGCAGACACCCTGAAAACATTACAGAAAGGGATAGGAGAAACTCTAGGGTTCCTTGGCACAAGCCAGTATTTTCTTAATAAAGACCCAGAAACACAAGAAGTCAATTGGACATATGGAATTGCATGAAATTGCAAAGCTTCTGCATGGCAAAGACATAGCTGGCAAGATCAATAGAAAGCCTATGGATTGGGAGATCTTCACTAGCCATACAACGGACAAGGGCCTCATATCTAAAATATACCTGAAACTCAAAAAATTAAATCCCTAAACAACAAATTCTCAAATAAACAATCGCCCGATTAATTAGCGGGCTAAAGACTTAGAGAGAAACTTCTCTGAAGAGGAAAGAAGGATGTCCAATAGACACATGAAGAAATGCTCAGCCTCCCTGTCCATAAAGAAATGCAAATCAAAACAACACTGAGATACCACCTCACCCCAGTTAGAATGGCTATAATCAAGAACTCTAATAACAACAGATGCTGGAGGAGATGTGTACAGAAGGGAACCTTACTTACTGCATTGTTGGTGGGAGTGTAAACTTGTTTAACCACTTTGGAAAGCAGTATGGAGGTTCCTCAAAAGACTCCACATAGAGCTCCCTTATGACCCAGCAATCCCTCTCTTTGGCATTTACCCAAATGATCACAAACAAGACCACACTAAAGCTACCAGCACAACTATGTTTATTGCAGCATTATTTACCATAGCTAAGATATGGAACCAACCCAGATGCCCCTCAGTAGATGAATGGATCAAGAAAATGTGGTATATATACACAATGGAATTCTATGCCTCCATCAGAAAGAATGACATTGCCCCATTTGTTAGGAAATGGAAAGACTTGGAAAAAATTACATTAAGTGAAGTAAACCAGGCCCAAAAAACATAGGTCCCATGGTTTCCCTTATTTGCAATAACTAGTATATGTCTGAGTCAAGCAGAAAAGGTCACATAAGTTGATGTTAGGGAAATGAACCACAAGATAAGTATTCAAATGTTTTTTGCAATTGTTTCTAACATATTTATAAGATGATTTCTATGTTGCTTTGTGTGTCCCTCCCCCCACGGTATAACCCCTGCTTTCACTGTATTTGATGTCGGTATAATTTGTGGAAGGGAATGGAAAAAACAAATCATTTAAATAGGGATACAGGTGGACCCATTGCAACAATGAGATGTACAAGTCTTTTTGTGAAAAAACAAACTTTACAACTTTGGTGTGTGTGGGGGGGAGTGTGAAGGGGATGAGGGGGGCAGTATGGGAAGGGATGGGAAGGGGAAACAAAGGAGGAGGCAACAATGCTTGATAAGAAATGTACTTGCCCATGTAATTGTAACCCCTCTGTATGGTATTTTCACAATAAAAAAATAAAAATAAAATAAAAAAGAAATGAGAGTCCTAGTGTTAACCTTTAGGACATGTAGAGGAAGGCCAGGTATGTGGATGAAGTGAGACGTACTCTTAATTGGAAAGCATTCTGCCATCCTTGTATTAACTCTAATTAGCAGATAAGTTATTTGTTCTAAATGTAAGATTTACTTCTGGGAAACCAAGAACAGTGCTTCACTGTCATTAAAAAAAGAAAGCAATTCTGAAGGTCAATATGGCTTTTGGATGGCCCTTTGGGAAAGGCCAGCTAGCTTTTAATGAATCACTTGGCTCCATAAGTCATTTCTGTACAACAAACCCAAAGACATTTTTCTCAGAAGGACAAGCAGCAATAGTTGTAAGAGGGTTTGTCATGTCTGACTGGACACTTCTTTCTTCCCCAATGCACATAAACACAGTCATCTACCTCTTCATTGCATATATGTAATAATGTTCCTGGAGGAGTAAATGTATCCAGTGGCTCATATTGCTGAGTATTTGGTCTTCATTGCCCATAAAACTAAGTGGAAAACATCTATTTTATAACACAAAAAACCCTGTTTGGAATTCAGCATCAATGATTCTAATTCTAAAAGGTAAGTGTAGGAACATGGGTTTGGTTAAGATGCATTTTCATTTGTTCAAGAAGATACTGAAAAATAAAAGAATTGCTTTCACCAATTTTAGATCTTGACCTCTGTGGAAACTATGCATTCAGCAGGAGAGGCTCTGTGCAATGGTCATTCTGCTACCCACAGGTCAGCCTGCCCAGGAGACCCAAAGAAATATGGACGGTTGTGGCAACCAAAAACTTCTAGTTTGAGAAGGTGAAGATATGAAAAGCAAATCAGAAGGAACTGTTTCATACTTAAGATTCCATAAGGTTTACAGTCTGATGCCCTTAGATTGCTAGGAAGGAAAAGGCACTTAACTGCTCAGAATCCCTGGCCCAGGTAAACACTCACAAATGCCTAAGCGGAGAGTACTTGACCTTAAGTGTCCATTGGAGAGGAAGAACAGTTTAAAACCAAGCATGAAATCCAGTATTTACTTACTTGGATTTGTGGTTAAAAATAAAAACACCCTGACTTGTTAAATTAAAAATTATTTTCTCATAAAAAGATCAAGTAACTAGCAATCTACCAATGCATTTTAATTTAATTTTTAAGTAATCTCTGATATATAACCAAAAAAGTCTGGGCATCGTATATGTTCAATTTCCTCATAAAACTTGTGTATAAGGACAAGGCTTCCAGTTTTACAAATGCCAATACTGGGAGTCAAAGCAATGAACTGTCATATGTAAATGAAGATAACTGGCTAGGATACCCTTGCTAACTCCAGTCTCCACAAGTCTGACATCAGCATGGATTGGCTCATGTGGTGTCACAATGAAAGCACAGTTACCCACACTGACCTCTACTTTAGTGAGAAGAGAAAGAGCACAAAATCTGCTCAGTGCTGGCCCTCCCTGCTCAGAGCTGAGTATGTTTATAACTTAAAAGATGCTAATAGACAATTGTGTTTCTATGTCTATTCTGACTAGTTGCCTCGTGTGGAAAATTGGACCATTATTCAACATGGCTATTGAATAAGTACAAAATTACTAAGAAGCCAATCTATAAGGAGATACATTTAGAAAAGCCATTGAATATGACTATGAAGCCCCAATGAGTACCATGCTAAAGAGTTCAGTTACATTTCACACAGCATTTCAGTTATGAAGATTAATCTGGTACATGGAAGCTAGCTTATTGATAATACTAAGTAAAATGTAAAGTAATAATGGAATATACAGCTGGGACCTGCGACTCATGCCTTTAATCTTAGGTACTCAGGAGGTAGGCATTGGGAGGATTATAATTCAAGGATAGCTCATGGAAAGGATTATGAAACCCCATTTCAATGAATTGCTGAGTGTGGTGGCTCATACCAGCTATACAGAAGGCTGAGATTGGGAAGATGTTGGTTTCAGATCAGCCCAAGTAGAAACCATGAGAACCCATTAATAAAAACTGAGTACAGTATGATCCACGCAGGATACATAAGCATAAAAAAATACAGTCCACATCAGTGCAAGCATTAAAACAAGATCCTCCCTCAAAAATAAGCAGAGTAAAAAGGGCTAAAGTCATGGCTTAAGTGGTAGAGAAGCTACACAGCAAGTGTGAAGCCCTGAGTTCAAACACCAGTAGCTCCCAAACAAATGGAATATGCAAATAAACATTTAAAAAAACTATCATTTACACCTTCAAATGAAAATAAACCAGAATGGATTGTGAGTTATTATTAAAGATTCATTAGAGATTTTCTTTAGTCAGTAGACGATAGGCAAAATAATAGAAGAAAACACATGCAAAAAAGATTAATCAAACTAGACATTACCTAAAGGGATTGTCATTGGCTGAACTTAAAGACAAGCAAAGATGTACACAAGTGAAAATTTCAGATTCTTAGATTCTAGTGAACATATTTTTAAAATAATATTCAACAGGAATGCTTTAAAATTATTTGCAGTCTTTATGTTTATTGCAGCATTATTTACCATAGCTAAGATCTAGAACCAACCCAGATGCCCCTCAGTAGATGAATGGATCAAGAAAATGTGGTATATATACACAATGAATTCTTTGTCTCCATCAGAAAGAA
>NW_012267329.1:5143967-5164796 GCF_000151885.1 Dipodomys ordii
GATGGTATGGGAAGGGGAAACAAAGGAGGAGGCTACAATGCTTGATAAGAAATGTACTCATTATCTTGCCCATGTAATTGTAACCCCTCTGTACAATGTTTTCACAATAAATAAAAAAGATCATAAAATGCTAATATATCCCAGTTTAGTAATCTAATGTTTAGAAAAACACTAAATAAGTACAGATTAACATGTGATGACTTAAGGACATTCATTTTTTATTTTATTTTTATTGTGAAAATACTGTACAGAGGGGTTACAATTACATGGGCAAGAAAACGAGTACATTTCTTATCAAGCATTGTAGCCTCCTCCTTTGTTTCCCCTTCCCATCCTTTCCCATCCTCCCCCTGCCCCCCCACCCAATCCTCCCCGCTCTCCCTCCCTCCCTCCCCCACACCAAAGTTGTAAAGTTCATTTTCGACATAACGAGTTGTACATCTTATTGTTGCAATAGGTCCACCTGTATCCCTATTTAAACGATTTGTTTTTCCCCTTCCCCTCCACAAATTATGCCAACATCAAATACAGTGAAAGCAGGGGTTATACTGTGGGGGAGGGACATACAAAGCAACAAAGAAATCATCTTATAAATGTGTTAGAACAATCGCATGAAAGAAAAAAAAAACATTTAAATACATATCTTAGGTTCATTTCCCTAACATCACCTTACCTGACCTTTTCTGCTTGACTCAGATATATACTAGATATTGCAAATAAGGGAAACCATGGGACTTATGTTTCTTTGGGCCTGGCTTACTTCACTTAATACATATTTTTTCCAAGTCTTTCCATTTCCTAACAAATGGGGCAATGTCATTCTTTCTGATGGAGGCACAGAATTCCATTGTGTATAAATACCACATTTTCTTGATCCATTCATCTACTGAGGGGCATCTGGGTTGGTTCCAGATCTTAGCTATAGTAAATAGTGCTGCAATGAACATAGTCAAGCTGGTAGCTTTAGTGGTCTTGTTTGAGAACATTTGGGTAAATACCCAAGAGTGGGATTGCTGGGTCAAGGGGTATGATCTTAAATTCATATTGCCAATAAAACTTCCAGAACAAAAAAAATTATTTGCAGTCTTTTATTTTTTTCATATTGATATATTTACATTTCTTTTTTTATTTTCACTAAAATTTATTATGGCTGCTGAACCGTTTTTATTTCTTTCCTAAATAATGATGATTTAATTTTGTCATTACTTCTGCCTGCTTTGGACTGCTTCAGAACACAGGGACTTTGGCTTTTTCACAAAAACAGTGGCAAACATGTTGGAAGCACTAACATGTTTAATTAAAAGGTAGCCAAGAAATCAACAAATCAATGAATGGAGCAATTTGGTTTAGTATTTTCATTATGGCAAGTCAGAGGGATAAAGTTATCTTAGCAAACAGAGCACACTTCTTTTGAGTTACTGCCTAAATAAAAATAACTATGAATGCAATTATTACTTAAATTGATCATATATGACTGGTTACTTTCCAGTTGTGTAAATCAATTTGCCGATTTCTAGTTCTGGTAGTAAGAAGTTGTGAACAAATGTATATCTGCAAGAAATGCCAGTCAGCTAGCAAATTATCAGACAGATCTCAAACGTTCTTTGTAATTATAATGTAACATGATTTGTATATTGAAAATATTTGTATGTATTCTCAGAAAATTTAGAGATGAGGATAAGTCTGGTTCAACTAAGACACCACTTAAAATTTTTTATGTATACTCTATAAGATGCATATAATGCTGAAAATACCATTATTTCATGTTATAAAAGTCCAGTTCTACAGAAGGAAGTGACTGATTTGAATGAATGTACTATAATTATGAGTCACATATCCAGCATGTATTTTCCAATGTGATTACATTAATATTTCAAACCATTTTATATAATAGTGATTCCTGTTTTAAATATATAAAGATACCCAGTGAATTCACAGTAAGTGACTTCATTTATAATAAATATTGGAAATTCCTTTTGATATAGTATCAAGAATGCTTTTATTTCTTCACCTTTAAAACAATCATATTTAACCAACAGATATTGTGAAGAACAGAACAACTTAGATGAATCTTTTACACATTAGCTGTCAGAGGGCATAAAGCTACCTACTATCTACTCACTGGTGGTTATATTAGACTTCACATTAGTTAATGTTTAATATTATCATTACAAAGTTACATAAGGGATAAATCAGCTGATGTTCCAGTGTTTCTATTATGACTTTACCACTTGTTATGTTACCTTCTGAAAGTTATATATTTGATTCTATTAACATATGTTAAAATTATGACTAATTTTTTCTTCTAACATTTATTAATTTAATCCAATTTCAAGTATGTATTCTATGAAACATACTTAATTCATATTTATGCATATACATGATATTCTAATGACTACAGCATTAATTTGTCATTGAATAAATATTCTCAATTATTAAGCAGCAGTGTGGACATCATATGATACCTAACATTAGCACTATTTGCAGTTTAGTTAAAATTATCTGGAGGACTGAAAGTATTTTAAGGAATGTATAATTAACTTCATATATCTGTTTGCATGCATAAACAATTTTAGCAGCATGCTTATTATTTAAAAGGCATGTAGTGAATATTAGTTATTATAGAAAATGTTTTTGCAAAATGTTTTAATACTCTTGTTTTCCAATACACAAAGTACATTGTTTTACTTACCTTTCTTACATTTTTATTATTAGGCTTAAGAAAAACACTTTTCTTGAGAGTATATTTCAAGAATTTTGCCTGAAACCAATTTTAAAATTATAGATAGACCCATCATTGTCAATATATACTTATATTTGACTATCTTTTTTAAATAACATTGCCTATATAATAATGAAAATAAAGCATAAATTCCCTTTAACAGAGGTTTGTTTTTACAACAATATTATCTCATGGATTCCCTGATGCACCAAAATTACACCACAGTGACAGAGTTCATTCTACTGGGCTTAACACATGATCCAGTCCTTGGAGTCATCCTCTTCCTCATCATCCTGTGCATCTATCTGGTGACTGTATCTGGCAATCTCAGCACAATCCTCCTCATCAGAGTCTCCACTCAGCTCCACCACCCCATGTACTTTTTCCTCAGCCATTTAGCTTTTGCTGACATGGTCATTTCATCTTCTGTCACACCCAACATGTTGATTAACTTCCTGGTGGAGAGAAATTTGATCTCCTACATTGGATGTGCCATCCAGCTTGGTACAGTCATTTTCTTTGGGACAGTAGAGTGTTTCCTTCTGGCCGCCATGGCCTATGATCGCTTTGTGGCTATCTGTGACCCGCTGCTGTATTCAACCAAAATGTCCACACAAGTCTGTGTGCAGTTACTTGTAGTAACTTACATAGGAGGTTGTCTGAATGCTTCCTCATTTACTTTTTCCTTCTTTTCTTTATTCATCTGTGGGCCAAATAGAGTCAATCACTTTTTCTGTGATTTTGCTCCTTTAGTTGAGCTCTCCTGTTCTGATGTCAGTGTCCCTGCAGTTGTTCCCTCATTTACTTCTGGTTCCATTCTTGTGGTCACAGTGATTGTCATAGCCATCTCCTACATCTACATCCTCATCACCATCCTGAAGATGCGCTCCACAGAGGGCCGCCGGAAAGCCTTTCCACCTGCACCTCCCACCTCACTGCAGTCACTCTATTCTATGGGATAGTTACATTTATTTATGTGATGCCTAAGTCCAACTACTCCACTGACCAGAACAAGGTAATATCGGTGTTTTATGTGGTGGTGATCCCCATGTTGAACCCCCTCATTTACAGTGTCCGGAATAATGAGATTAAGGGGGCACTGAAGAGAGTACTTGCTAGGAAAATATTTTCTCATTAGTGTTTGCTACTTTGTAAAATGACATAATAATGATATCCCACACAAATAACAATGAAAGAAACAGACTATCTGTAGTTTAAAAAGTGTGCATCAATGATATATAATTAGCTAGTGTGGAACTTTTCAGTAAATACAGTAATTCATTTTTAGGCCACATGTATATTTGAAGATCATAATTATATTAAATAAAATGATATTACATTTGTAATTAAGAGCACAAATTGGTTGATATTAACAAAATATTGTGAACAAACTTTTAAAGTCATTTTCATGTGTTCTCAAAAATTGTTCTGTGCCATACATTATAGTTTATATACAGTATGAAAAGGTAATGGAGAGAAAGCCATTCAAGGAAATAATAACAGAAATGTGTCCTAACCTAGAGAAGGATACACATGTAAAAGCAGAGAAGATTAAAGGTCACCAGTCAGATGCAACTCAACCAAATCTACTCTAAGATATAGGCAAGTCTTAAACTTTGAACACAAAGAAGATACCAAAGCAGCAAGAGAAAAGGCACAAATAACATATAAGAATGCTCTAACTTTCCTGACAGCAGTTCCATATGTTTATCTCATTGACCATACAAATAGAATGTGTGTTATTGGAGGTCAGGCCGTGTGGGAAGAAGAAATGTTGATTCCTAATCTGTAGTTAGATAGGCAGAAGTAAGGAAATAACCTTAAAAAATTAAGCAAAAAAAAAGGGTGAGAGTTTAGTGATTTACCTCATTCATGAAAAGTACAGTTTCAGTGGATCAGTGGATCAGTAGAGTCAGTAGAGTCACCCTACAAATCCAAAGTAGGATAAGGAGTACAGTATCGAACACCTTCACTCTGCCCTTTGCCACTCATAGAAATAAGATAACTGATTCTTTTACATTCCTTTCCTCTCCCATAGTACACTGAAGGTTAAGAGTTCTGTAGGACTAGCATTTAACATTGCTGCTTAACCTGGGCCAGGCATGCTGACCACTCAACAATCTTTTCCCTCAATCCACAGAGAATACAACACCTGCCCAGTAGTTGGCCTCCTCATTCCTTACATCAGTGTACTTTCTGTATAAAAAGAAAGTTCTCAAGAGGCAGATTAAAAAAAGCAAAGATGCTTAATTTTAGAAAAGTGGTCAAGGGAGCTTAATAGCTCTATTTAAATTCTTCTTTATATAGAAAGTAGACTTTTATACAATCAAACTCACAAGTACCCAAACAGATTTTTTATGGTAGAGCTAACATGGTAGGCTGTAAACTACCTGTTACTAGAGTAATTCAAACATTTTTAACAAATATATTTTTTTAATGTGCCTAAAAATCTACAAGTATACACTGGATGGTTAAAAAAATATACTGGTACATGATATACAGGTCTCTGGGCATTCACAGACAGTGAGACCAGAGGAAGATATTCTTAGGAGAGCAACACAAAGGCATAATACTTATGTGCATCTGATCATATAAAATAATATTTACTGAAATTAATTCCATGAAATGGGAGTAATAGGTTTTTCCTTCATTGATACTTTTGTTTTCTTTTCCTTTTGTCTTGTTTGTTCTTTTATCTGTCTTTGGAAGGGTAAAGGAGAGCACAGGAATAATGGGACAAAGAGTGAACAAATGCAGCAGTAGCACTCATTAGACCCTGTATTGAAAATGAACTATACAAATGTGTGGGGATGGGAGGGAAAACTGGGAGAGAGTAAGAAAATGGGTGATGTTAAAAAATAAATGTACTCTTTATCTCACGTTACTGTAACTACTATGCATCACCTTTATAATAACAATAAAATGCATGAAGAAAAATGAAACATTCTTTAATAAGTTGTAGGGTCTCAATTATTGATTCTGTTTACTTCAAAGTCAGTACACTTGGTCAAAAACCTTTGTCTTTCCATCACAAATGTATTCATTACCTGGTGTGACTGAAATACCTCTGTATATCACCTTTACAATAAAATTTAAATAATAATAAAAAGAAGCCTGACATGTAGAACTCGTTCATTCCATTTGAATGGGAGTCACTCTACTTTAAAAACAGTTTTCTTGGGGCTGGGAAGGTGGCTCAGTGGTAGAGTGTTTGCCTTGCATGCCTGAGGCCCTGGGTTTGATTCCTCAGCACCACATAGGCAAAAAGAAAAAAGCTGCAAGTGGCACTGTGGCTCAAATGGTAGAACGCTAGCCTTGAGCTGAAGAACTGAGGGACAGGGCCCAGGCCCATAGTTCAGGACCCACAACTGGACCCCCCCCAAAAAAAAAAAACAAAAAAAAATTTTTCTTAAAAAATTAGCCTTTGCTAACCTTAAAAAAATAACACCAAAGCATTCTCTTGACAACTGTGAAACTAGAAGGAAAGTATAAGCATTCAACATGGTATCCTTGGTTCAGAAGCTAGTGTTAAGAAAATGAGACACTGGCTTTCTCTTCGTGGACGCGACCGAGGAAGCATCGCTCAAGTGTCTCTTCCCACCCCTCTCTTGCCATCAAGTCTAAGTCCGAGTATCCTAAGGAACCCGAACAGCTGCGGAAGCTCTTCATCGGAGAGCTGAGCTTTGAAACGACCAATGAGAGTCTGAAGAGCCATTTTGAGCAATGGGGAACCCTCACAGACTGTGTGGTAATGAGAGATCCCAACACCAAGCGCTCCAGGGGCTTTGGGTTTGTAACTTATGCCACTGTGGAGGAAGTAGATGCAGCTATGAATGCAAGGCCACACAAAGTAGATGGAAGAGTCGTGGAACCAAAAAGAGCCGTCTCAAGAGAAGATTCTCAGAGACCAGGTGCCCACTTAACTGTGAAAGAAGATTTTTGTTGGTGGCATTAAAGAAGACACTGAAGAACACCATTTATGAGATTACTTTGAACAATATGGCAAAATTGAAGTGATTGAAATCATGACTGACCGAGGCAGTGGAAAGAAAAGAGGCTTTGCTTTTGTAACTTTTGATGACCATGACTCTGTGGACAAGATTGTCATTCAGAAATACCATACTGTGAATGGCCACAACTGTGAAGTAAGGAAAGCCCTATCAAAGCAAGAGATGGCTAGTGCTTCCTTCAGCCAAAGAGGTCGAAGTGGTTCTGGAAACTTTGGTGGCAGTCGTGGGGGTGGTTTTGGGGGCAATGACAATTTTGGTCGTGGAGGAAGCTTCAGTGGTGGAGGTGGCTTTGGTGGCAGCTGTGGTGGTGGAGGATATGGTGGTAATAGGTATGGCTACAATGGATTTGGTAATGATGGTAGCAATTTTGGAGGTGGTGGAAGCTACAATGATTTTGGCAATTACAACAGTTTTCAAATTTTGGACCCATGAAGGGAGGAAATTTTGGGGACAGAAGCTCTGGCCCCTATGGTGATGGAGGCCAATACTTCGCCAAACCATGAAACCAAGGTGACTATGGCAATTCCAGCAGCAGCAGTAGCTATAGCAGTGGAAGGAAGTTTTAATTACTGCCAGGACACAAAGCTTAGCAAGAGAGGAGAGCCAGAGAAGTGACAGGGAAGCTACAGGTTACAACAGATTTGTGAACTCAGCCAAGCACAGTGGTGGCAGGGCCTAGCTGCTACAAAGAAGGCATGGTTTAGACAACACTCATGTGTATGGGCAAAAAACTCGAGGACTGTATTTGTGACTAATTGTATAACAGGTTATTTTAGTTTCTGTTCTGTGGAAAGTGTAAAGTATTCCAACAAAAGGATTTTAATGTAGACTTTTTTTTCTTTTTTTTTGCACCCATGCTGTTGATTGCTAAATGTAATAGTCTGATCATGACACTGAATAAATGTGTCTTTTTTTTAAAAAAAGAAATTGAGTCACTAAATAAATATTCGTTGAAGTTGAGTTCCTATGTAACTATTTGATAAGTACCTTCCCTGTTCCAAGACCGCAATAATGAAGTGAGGATAATGAAGTGAACTTCCCACATCACTGTTCTTACCCACTTCCCAAAGTTTCAGCCACTGGATTTCCATTCTCAATGATCAGTTAACTCGGATTTTCTTTCATGTCTCAACTTCAGCATCATTTCACAAATGAACCCTTTTTGATCTTCAAGGAATAGAAACTTAGAAGAAAAGTGGAGTCTAGGGCTTTGGGCAGTATGACAGAATGAGTACTTAGAGTTTGGAATCAAAGAGGCCAGGGTAGCCAAGACTTATGAGGGAACGATCCTAGAGTGGAAAAAACAAGAGAAGTGGGCATGAGATTCAATACGTAGCTTCCCACAGAAATTTTATGACTCCTAAGCTGCACAAGGGCTGGCAGGAAATCAAAATGTCAGGGAGGTTGAAAACCTGAGCTGAGCAGAAATTTTAGCTTTGTGTAGGGTAGGTGGATCTGTTGCAACAATGAGAAGTACAAATTGTTATGTCGAAAACGAACTTTACAATTTTGGTGGGGTTGGCAGGGAGGATTGGGGTGGGGGGTGGGGGGGGAAGATGGGAAGGGATGGGAAGGGGAAACAAAGGAGGAGGCTACAATGCTTGATAAGAAATGTACGCATTATCTTGCCCATGTAACCCCTCTGTACAGTATTTTCACAATAAAAAATAAATAAAAATTTAAAAAAAGAAAAAACAAAAAAAGTTATCTATGCCAACAATGAAAGAAAAAGAAACAAGTTGAAATCTTATAACTACTACATAAAAGGAATGAGGAATTCAGTGAAATTGTTTAATAGTTAATTGAACACTGAATGAAAGGGGGATTAGCAAATGAAAGGTCAATTAAAGCATTCATATTACAGGATAAAATATAAAGAATAAATGAGATACATATAATAAATTAAGAAAGCTCCAACATAAAATAAAATGAAATCCAAACAAAAGAAAGGCAATGAAAAAATGAGGTAGAAAAAAATGTTTGAAGAGAAATCACTGATAAATGTTCAAACGGATGAAGAAAAATAAACTACAAATTCAAAGAACTTTGATAATTCCAGACAGGATAAGTTTAAGAACAGTTATTCTTTTTTTTAAGAACAGTTATTCTTATGTAAATCACAGAAAGATCTTAGGAAGCCCAAAACAGAAATGAAATTGTGGGGCAGTAGCAGAGCATTTACCTTGCATAGGTGACAGAAGTCCTGGTTTAATTCTTAGGTCTGCAAATCAAGTTATTGATTGCTCATCTATCAATCAATCAAAAAACTGAAAAACTTGCAGGTAGAACAAGATATGACACATATTCCTTAAAGGACAGGACAGGAAAGGAAAGGAAAGGAAAAGAAAGGAAAGGAAAGGAAAGAGAAAAGAAGTAAAGGGAAAGAAAAGAAGATTGATAATTTCAAAAGAAATGATAGAGACCACTAAACAATGACATTTATTAATGTTTAGAACCCCACTCAAAATAACATATCTCTTAAAATGAAGATGCAAAAAACCTCTTCAAACAAAAAAATTACAAAAATATCACTAGTAGACTTGTATTAACAGGAGATACAATACTTTAAGAAGAAAATAAGTGCAGGGATAGTATAAAAGAATGAAGACTATCTAACAGAATAAACATACAAGACACTAGAAAAGGCACAAGAGCTAAAGAAGCAGCAGTTTGGAGAACTAATTAAGCAATAGGATTGTGATACCATTGTCACTAAATATGTAGCCTCAGATTAAAAAGGTAAACAAAGCTGTCTTACGTAATTTTTTTAGAAAGAACTTTATTGGAGTATAATTTACATACACAAAATTTAAATACATAGTTGGTGAGTTTTCACATATGTGTACATCCATACATCCACCACCCTGATTGTAACAGACAATTATTTCATCACCCCCAATAAGTTATCTCTTGCCTCTTTGTTTTTAAACATCTCCCATGCTCTACTGCAGATAAGTGTTTTAAAGAATCTTGAGACGTGGTTATTGACAGCCTAAGTCCTAATGCATTTCAGAAGAGCAAAGTTTTTCTGAAATTTGTATACACTAAGCACCTTTGAACAACACGTCAAATCAGGATATTTCAAAATTCCTTTTAGTCTTCTAAGTAGTTACCTAAAATCTACAGTATATACAAACCTTTAAGAAATTATAATGACACCACCTCATTTGTTAGGAAATGGAAAGGTTTGGGGAAAAAATCATATTAAGTGAGGTAACCCAGTCCTAAAGAAATTTAGGTGCCACTGTTTCCCTTATTTGCAATAATTAATATACATATAGGATAATGTTATCCGATGAGCTGAAAAGCTCAAAAGCTATGTACATATGGCCATATAAGATGATGTTATGTGAAATGAACTCTAAGATATGGAGAAATTAGGTCTGTCTTTATTGTTATTGTTTTAAATGTACCATGTGATTTTACTTTTGGTTGTTGTTGTTTCCTTTGTATGTTCTTTCCCCTATGGCATATCCCTTGTTGTCACTGTACTTGATTTTGGTACCCTGCATCTTGTATATATGGATGTCTAATCTGGAGAAGGGAAGGGGAACAACAAAACGCTGAAATAAGGACACAGGATGACCCATCACAATAAGGATAGCCACAGGACAGGAAATGAACTTTACAACTTCAGGCGGGGTGTGGGGGGTGGGGGTGGGGATGGGGATGGGGTAGGGTGGGGAAGAGTGTGGGAAGTGGGGAAGGGAAGGGATAGCAGGACAACAACAAGGGAGGGGTAATAATGATCAGCAAGTAATGTACTCATTGCCTTACACTTGTAACTGTAACCCCTCTGTACAGCATCTTTACAATAAAATAAAATTTAAAAAGAAATTATATAAAACTATATGAGAATTTTTTCTACTGTTTTAATAGTAATTTCATTATCTTGTATTTTTATTGACTCATTCTGGTTTGGAAAAATTTTTAATCATCCTAATGTTTCCTTTCCTTCTTTTCTTTCCTTAGAGATAGCTACTAATATGTACACCTGGCATCTTCGCAAACCTTCACTTCTTCCCAGACTAAATTAGCTAATGTCAATTTTGGGGGAAGACTAGATATCCAGTTTAGTAGTTGTTTTCAGGGACGCTATAATAATGTGCCATAAACTGAATGTCTTAAAAAACACAGATTCATTATTTTGCAGTTAAATCCAGTATCAAAGGATTGGCAGGATTAGTTCTGAGGTTTATGAGAGTCTGTTCCACATCTATCCCCTAGCGTCTGGGCATTATTTGGCACATGGAAAAATCATCAACATTTCCGAATTTATTTTTATATGGCATTCTCCTTGTGTGATGTGCATATGTCCAAAATTCTCCTTTTAGCAAGGATACTAGTCACACTGCATCAGAAGCCTAGCCCATTCCAGTATGATGACCTATTCCCAATTGAATTCATTTTCTGGGGTAATGGGAAACTAAGGTTATGAGGAAATGGGAATTTAATTTTGGAAGGGCAAAATTCGCCCCCAAACATCAGTATACCCCTTCTTCCTACTTTCTCTTTGGAGCAGGCCTGCCATCAGTGCTCTTGGCCACTTTTGACCATACTATAAGTGGATAGGTAAAGGCATTGTTGCATCCTACAGTCACCCAGTGACCAAGATGGAGAGAGTGTCAAATTCTAGGATTCAGACCATGAAAAAGGGGCTGCAGGTTTAACACAGTGGTGCATGAACAAGCCATGCTTTTTGTGGTTCCAACCTTAACATCACACGCAAATTTTATATATACAATATAAAAAAGTGTCTACATATATAAATCACATTTGTTAATATCTGCTCTTAATGTTTCTACAGCAGATAGTTTACTCTGCCACATTCTTTCTTTATTGGTTACCATTTAGTTGATTCAGAACTCAGGAGAAGAAAATGAGCATAATAAAATCTAAATCTTCACTTAAAACAAAAAAGTACAACAATACCAGATACAACCATATCTCTCATATATGAATGATTTGTATCCAATAAAAGATGCAGAAACAAACTTCTGTACAGAATTATCACAACCAATGGGGGAACATTTAAGCTTCTAAACTAAAGGGATTTTGATAAAGATGAGATCAACATGAGACATAGCTTCCTTTTGAGAGAAGCAGGAAGCTAACTACATAGATGGATAGAGAGTGAAGTTCACCCCAAGTCTGTTGAAGTACCAGGACTCACGAGATGCCATTTGCTGAAAGAGGAAAAGAAGGGGAAAGAACAGCTTTAGAAGAAATGGGATGAATTCAAGTGTGGTGCACTAGTTTGAGAGTTTCAGAGAAAAGTCTAATAGAGAAGTTCATCTGCCCTCCATGGAAGATTCTAATGGGAGATCAGCATACTGCCATGATCATCATCTGGATGGTAGCTAGCCTCTTTGGGATAAGATGAGGCCAAGCCAAGGGGACCGTGGTGAGGTATGGAGGGGGCAGACAGCTGATGATGAACCCTACTGAAGAGCCATGTGCAAAGGACAAGATGAAGAGAACTGCCAGAAAGAGCCAATGATAAACCTCAACCAGCAAGAGTGCAGTTTCCCACTCTGACGCTGAAATAACCCTTTCCCAGGAGTCCTTTGCCAAGGGTTGTATCTCTACTAACTTCCACACCAGAATTGCTGAAGAGGTCTAAATGAAGAAACAGCTAGAGAAACTCTAATGTGGGTTCCAGCAGCAGCAGAGGAGATTCCCTTAATCTGTCCAGCAGAGAATCCAAGAACGGGAGGCCTTGATTCTTTTATATTGTCTCAAGATTTTTCCAACACTATTGCTATGCCAATCATTGCAGATACATAAATTGAAGTGTTAATCAGAAATCATTGTAGAAGAATCACAGGAAGCAGAGAAACAATCTAGAGAATTTTTTCATAAAAGGCAGATCATGAACTGAAAACCTTGAGAGATTTCAGGAGTGTGCTGCAAATCTAGTCTTTGATTGGACCATAATTTCCCATATATAAGCTATTTATTCAAAGACCACCTCATTGTTACACTCTCCTATCTCATAGAATGTCTGCTTTCAAAATTCTACTCTGTGTGTGTGCACACATGCACACACACACACACACACACACACACACACACACACGTGTGGTCTTGAGGCTTGAACTCAGGATCTGCATACTATCCCTGAGCTCTTTTCCTCAAGGATAGTGCTCTACCACTTGAGCCACAACTCCAGCTCTGGCTTTTTGGTACTTAATTGGGGATAAGTGTCTCAAGGACTTTTCTATCTGAACTGGCTTTGAACTGTGATCCTCAGATCTCACCCTTCTGAGTAGATAAGATTACAGGCGTGAGCCCCTGATGCCTGGCTCTAATTCCTATGTATAAAGATTTCAGCTACTAACCAGTCTCAGCTGAGATTTGTTCAGTTTCTTCTGTGTTACCTGGACTGAATCTCATAATTACCAAATATATGAACCATGGTTTGACTCTGACTTAACTAAAAGGGTTACTACCACCACTGCTACCAAATCTTTAAATATTCACTGACCACAGTGGGGCAATTTCTTTAAAGGAAGTCAATTCAAGTGTCTGGGTGGTCAACCTTATCATTTGTTAGCATCTATTGGAAATTTCTTTCCAAAATGTGATTTTACATGATGAAATTTAAAGAAATTTGATCTCTGAAATACATCCTAATTAAAATGAAATTCCATGTACATTTGGAATATTTTGTTAGAAGTTATGTTCCAAAGTGTTCTTACCTTGAAACATCCACACTTTATTAGGCTCCAGCAGATACCTATGTAAATGACACATTTAACTTTAAAAATGGAAGAAAACAATGGCTTACTGTATTTATAGGCACTCTTCATTGTGTATGTGATTAACTTCACAATAAATATCAAGACAACATCAAACAAAAGTTCTTTCTTCCCTTACCACCTGACCAAATAGATTTTGTTACTGATGATTTGTGCTTGATATAAATTCAGGAGAAACAATGAGTTTTTGCTATTAATTTCTTCATGGCTTCTTTTACTTCCTTGTTCCTCAGACTGTAGATGAGAGGGTTTAACATGGGGATCACCACGGTATAGATAACAGATGCCACCTTGACCTGATCAGCAGAATAGCTCGACTTGGGCATCACGTACACAAACAGAACAGTTCCATAGAACAAGGTGACTGCAGTGAGGTGGGAGGTGCAAGTAGAGAAAGCCTTGTTCCTTCCCTCGGTAGAGCGCATCTTCATGATTGAATGCAGGATATAGACATAGGTCACCATGATAGTAAACAATGTGCTCACAAGGACAGAAGCAGAAGAAATAGAAGGAGAGATTTCTGCAATATAAACATGGCCACAAGAGAGCTTCAGGAGTGGGAAGAGGTCACAGAAAAAATGGTTGATTTTATTTGGGCCACAGAAAGACAGGTTCACGAAACAGCCCGTGAAGGACGACGCATTCAGGCATCCCCCCAGGTAGGAAGCCCCTAGGAGGAGGAAACAGACTGTGGGGGACATCTGGGTGGAATAAAGTAGGGGTGAGCAGATGGCCACGTAGCGATCATAGGCCATGGTGGCCAGCAGGAAGCACTCTGAAGTCCCAAAAGCAACATCGGAGGCAAGCTGGGCTACGCAGCCAGTGAGGGGAATAGTCGTTTTTTCTCTTAAGAAACTGATGAGCATGACTGGTGTGACAGATGTGGAATATCCAATATCCACAAAGGCCAGGTGGCTGAGGAACAAGTACATGGGGGTGTGAAGCTGTGGGCTGCTTCGGATTAAGACTATTATACTGATATTTCCCACTACTGTCACTATATAAACGGCTAGAAAAATCACAAAGAAAATGGCACATAGTGTAGGGTTATCTGTTAATCCCAAAATAATGAATTCTGTCACTGATGTATCATTTTCAGTCTCCATGTATTCATGCAATTGTGCTTACTGAAATCAGAAAGAGAGGAAATAAAATTGACTGGAATGAGCCCACAGTTAATGTATACACCTAAATATAATCTTGTCATTAAAATTTTAAATATGGTAAATTTTACCTTGCTTAAAAAAAACTTGGTGCACACACATTGTCTTTTTCAAATTTCATGAGATATTAAAAACAGCCTCAATGGTCTTAGTAATCATCCTTGTGGTTCTTAATAAAACACCCCTGAGCAAGTCTGATGTCTTTCTGCATGAGTTCATAAATGTAAGTTTATAGTCACATATAATATAATGAACACCTATAAATCATTTAGAATAGTAAAGTAACTGAAATCCCAAAGCTGCTCTTATCTTAGAAATTTCTGTCTTCATTTGTGTAGCTTATTAGTTAATGAGGATAGCTGATTTGGACATCTGACTTGCCCATTTCTTTCAATAAAGAATTCACATGTTTGATTATAATGGTTAATACTGAAAGCTTGATGGTATCTGTCATTGCATACTAGAGAATATGGATCATGTGAAGCTACAGAGGACTCTAGCACTATGAACTAGCATTAAGTAAACTGAAACATGTAAGGAATTGCAATAGGTAAGTTTGGTTCTACCAGATCTAGTCAAACAGCAATGATAGGTAAATAAGAAGCCAGAGTATCTGACACAGGGTAAAAGGATTAAGGAGGTTAGGGTGAAAGTAGAAATCTAGGAAAGCTAGAAATTGTTGAAAGCAAGATCAACTAGCATTTCAAATCATGGTCCTTTTGTTTAAAAGATAGCATATGATCAAGGAAAGGGAATTGATAGCATGTTTATCCCTTTCCATGCTTCTACCAATGCACTTTTTAGACTGATTTAATTTTCCTTCCAGAACCTCTATTTGAAGAGTAAATATACATAAATAAACTACCTATGCTTTTATGCAAACATCCCCTCCAATTGTATTTAACCAGAGCTATTCGTGAATATTGACAAGAGTATGCCATGATATGACTAGAACTAAGCTTATATGTCAGAATTCCAAGATTCTGTGTTTTTTTAATCCAAATAAAGACCCAACCCAGATATAGTTTCTGTAAATTTTGCATATTTAAAGAAAACAGATTGATAAAATACTTAAGTATTTTCAAAGTAGGATATAGCTATTAGCACTGAAAACAATATGTTCAGCAATAATATGATGGAGAGAGCCATGCCAACCTGGCATCATTAGTTTCCAGCCTCTCAGTGTACAGAATCTAGGAAACATTACAAGATCTTCCCTCCCTTACCTGTGAAAAGAATATGATACATACCTCATAGGATTCTTATGTTAATTTATATGTAGTGGATAAAAATACCAAGATTGTTTACAAAGTAAAGAAATGAAAAGTAAGCTCTCAATCCCTAACAGTTTCCTCCAACTAAATAATTTGCTGTTTCTAGAACAGATAGGAGAATCAAGGATTTCTGGATCCTTAAAAATTTTAAGTATAAAGTTATACTACATCTACTGATATCCTGAGGTTAGGCTCCAAGGAATTGTTACTGAGCATAAGAGTCACATTTAAGTGTGTTTTTAGTCATCTGGGATATGGGTCCCAAATTACTTATATCTCTTAAAACTGGAGTTTAATTATTTTGACTTGTTTGTTGGAAAATTACACTAACAATCCAGTGGGACAGGGAGTTTACATTGACTCATCTATTGGGACAGAAAAAAAATGTGCACATAATTACGTAAAAGTGCATGAGTAAAATATTTCCTGTATACCCAAAGGTTTAATTTGTTATAATGAAATGATTTGGAAAAAGAAATAACAACATTTTGCTATGATGTAAGTTAAATTTGGGTATGCATAATATGGCAACAGCAGCTTTGGACACTACTAAAATAAAGCTAAATATAGTAGCTCAGATTTTCATGTCACATATGTTTAGAAATAATTTGAGTCAATTGGAAGTGTTTACTTTTTAAGCATGAATACAGTAGAATTGACATTATTTTCTTTTCAATTTAATTTAATGTTATTTCTGTGGTACTGAGAAATTGAACTCAGGGCCTCATACATGATAGGCAAGCACTCTACCACTAAGCCACATTTCTAGCCTATTATTTTCATTAACTTTAAAAACAAATTTTTATGTCTTATAGATTTGGCCTAGGATGTATGAAATATACACTTGGTTAAGTACACATTAACTACCCATTGCCCAATCTAGTCACTAACTTGTATATTTTCTCATAGAACAAAGGAGGTAGGTTATGGCTGTGCCGTTAAAGCTGCTACTTTGCCTGCCAAGTAGTTATGACCACACTGACTTGATGGCCCCCTTGAACTGTGGCCGTATAGCAAGACATTCCCTCAGTGGAAAGTCAGGATCCTTTTATTCTGAGATTAGAATCACTTCGTATTCTTTCACTGGACACCTGACCAAGAGCCTTCTCATGGAGGATGAACTTCTAGCTAGATTTTGCTTCAGGCTTAAATATAATTGATTACTGAAGCCTCTCTGAACATCTTGAACTGTCCTAGTTTTATAGCAAATAGTTTCAGAGAATCCTGAAATATGTCTTGCATTGGTCATACTTTTAATTGTACAGGCATGGGTACAAATAACTGCTGAATATATTTCTTGGCTGGTGTCTTACAAGTACTGCTAGGGAAGCACTTCACTTGCCTACTTCTGCCCATTTTTCTTACAACACAGCAGACTGTGTGCACATACCAGTAGGAGATGTGATGGTTTATCCCCAAAGTCCTAGCAACTGAGAAAGCTGAAAAGAGGGTTATGTTTGAGGTCAAACAAGGCAACAGTTAATGAGATTCCTATCTGACGTTGGGCATGGTGAAATGCACATATCATCACAGCTATGCAGAAAATGTAAATAAGTAGACAGATAGGTTGGGAACTACTTGAAAAATAATGAACTAAGAAAGGTCTTGTATATAGCTCCAATAGAAGAGTGCTTGCTTAACAAGCACCAGGCCTTCAGCTCAACCCCTATTCATTTGATTTCTATGTCTGTCCTTATGCCAGTTCCATACTATTTGAATTACCATGTACTTAACATATACTTCTGTATCCATAATTTTTGTTCATTCTCAAGACTGGATTATTTAGAGTCTTTTTTACAGTCTATGACATATTGATAGGAATTGATAGAATCTAGAAATCACTTTGGTTAAACATTCTAACAATATTAAACATTCTAACAATATTAAGTAAACATTCTAACAATATTAAATTTTCCAATCTGTGAACACAAGATTTTTTTTCATTTATTTATGCCTTCTACAATTTTATTTTTGGCAGTTTGCAGGTGTCAATAGTCTTTCTTTGGTTAAGTTTAAACTATGATATTAACTCTTAATGCTTTTGCAGATTTAATTATTTTCTTATTTTCCTTTGTAAAGAGTTCATGGATTGTATTTATATACAGATTGATTTTTGTTTCCTTGCTTTGCACCCTGTAATTTGGCTAAATACATTTATTATTTCTGACAGGATTTTTGGACAAATCTTTATAGATAATTTTATACTTATAAGATCATGTTATAGATATACAAACATAATTTTGCTTCTCTATATTTTATTACCTTATTGGTGCCTAATACTTAGGCCAAGACTTCAAGAACTATTTTGAATGTAAGTGGAAAAGTGGATATCCTGGCTGGTATCTTGCTTTTCTAGAGAAAAATTTCCATTTTGTCCTATTGAATGTAATGATAAGTGTGAGTTCATTACATGTGACCTAATTATGTTGAGGTAGTGTCCATCTAGTAGATTGGGAATTTCTTCAAAATGCCAAATTCATGTATAGACTTTTAGCTAGCATATAAATTCAGCTTCATGGTACTCTACAAGGTCCACTAAAGGCAGAATGAACATGCTTATATATTATATGACCAGGTTATATAGTATATGACCCCAAGTGTTGACTCAAAAACCAAAGACTCCATGACTTTGATCCATTCTGTGTTTTGTAACAAAATGTTTAGACTGGGTAATTTATAATGAACAGAAACTTATTTTCTCACAGTTCATGACAAGAAAGCCCAATACCAAAGCACCAGCAAGAAAAAGACAAACATTTAAGAATCAGAGAAAAGCAAAAGTTTCTATATTAATATCTTTTCATAACAGACCAAAGAAATAAATTACCAGAGACATATAATAGTCAGAATTATTTTTATGTGTGTGTTAGTACTCAGGGCCTTGGCACTGAACCTTAATTTTCTTCATTCAAGGATGGCTCTCTATTAATTGAGCCACAGTTCTACTTGTAGCATTTGGGTGGTAAATGGAGAAAATAGTTTCACAGACTTTCTTGGCTTTGAACTGAAGTTCTCAGATCTCAGGCTCCTGAGTAGCTAGGATGACAGGTATAAGCTACCAATGCCCACCAATGATCCAATTCTTGAAATGATGAAAACAGGTAACTAGAGAACATACCCAATGTTCTCTTTCTAGGTAAGGAGAGAATTAGCAGAAGAGGGAAGTTCTTGTGCTTTTCTTTTATTGATGGTTATTGATAGGTCACATGAGCAATCCTTGTGACAAAAACATGCTGTACCTTGACTATATCACTATACTGCATCAACATACTGGTTGTGACGTTGTACCAATGTTTGGCAAAATGTCAGTAGTCGGAGAAATTCGATAAATGTCATAGAGTTTATCTGTCTTGTTATTGTTTCTTTGAACTGCATGTGGATCTACATCTATTTTAAAATTAAAAAGCTTAATTAAAGAAAAATGGTACTCTTTATTATCATAGTAAAAACAATAAGCCCCCCTCTTCTTGTTTCAGAAAGATACCTATTTTGAATTAAAATTGTTTCTACTATACTATACCCTGGTTGCTCTCAGGAGTTTTAATAGAATGATTTTAGCAATCTGTGAAGCTTTCCTGTCATGATATAATGTACACAATAATGTATTCATAGATGTCATGAGGCAGACAAATTTCTATGACATATGCATGTATGTCATGCACCCTCCGAAGGGATTTTAGTGAAATTTTAACAAATAAGTAATTCCCCCAAGGGGGCATTATCCCCAGAGTCTATTCTTATAAATACAGCCTTGCTTTGCCTCTACAGCTCCTTGGCATATGTTCTTATGTACAGGTGATAGTTTTTCTTTTCTTTTAATATAAGGTTTCTGTTTTTTATTTTTGTTAGGAGTTAAAGTTTGGTTATTTTAAGATATTAATAGTTGGCTTCTTATCCTGTTTTTTTTCTTTGATTTGTCATGGTGGTACTATTACACTTATCACTTGTTCAGCACAAGAATCTTGTGACTTCTATGTTTGTGAAACAAAACATGATGGGTATCTAATAGATCACATACACTGGGCAAGATTCAATACATTGTCAGTGAGACTCTAGAACCTGACCATCAGCCTCTTTGGCTTCAGAGCCTATGTTCAGCATTTATGTTCAACATGTTGCTTCTATACCATAATGATGCTCCTATGGCAGGGAAGCATACGGTTTTGTGACATGTGCATTTATGCTCTTTTAAAGGGTAAATTTTCATTCCATTTTGAGTCTTGGTAAGTTATTATTTCTGTGGTTTACAAAGGTAAGAAAAGCAAAAGCTATTGAGTTTGGATACAGAAATGTAGGATATTCATAATAATGGCATGTTACTTTTCAGTTACTTTATATAAAACATAACACTAATATTTAAAAGAGTAACCATGTGTCTGTTTTAGTCACTGCCAGTGTGTGTGTGAATGTGTGTGTGTACATTTGTGAATGTGATTAAGTATACACTGCTTCACATTGAATTATTTATAGAAATATAAGTTATCCTCTTGTCTAGGTTAATCTTGATTCTTCATGAAACACATAAACCACCAACATTCGAGCATGTTATCATTATAAAAAATGTTTTTATCTTTATTTCTGGCTATGCATCAATGAATATTTATAACATGACATTACATGAAGTATTATATAAAAATTACCTCCAAATTGCTAAATGAGCACCTATGTTTCTGAAATTTATATTACCTTGCTTTTGTAAAAGTTAGTGTCAAAGCATGTTACTTTATTCAAACGCCTGTTTTTCTTTCAGTGGATACCATCTTCATTACTGATGGGGACTGAAAACTATACATCTGTGACAGCATTTGTTCTTTTGGGATTGACAGAGGACACTACAGCTTGTGCTATTCTATTTGTTGTGTTTTTGGGAGTTTATGTCATCACTTTACTGGGCAACAT
>NW_012267329.1:5165321-5177735 GCF_000151885.1 Dipodomys ordii
ATGTCTACATCCTTGTGTCGATCCTGAAGATGCGCTCCACGGAAGGACGCCACAAGGCCTTCTCCACCTGCACCTCCCACCTCACTGCTGTCACCCTGTTCTTTGGGACCATTACATTCATCTATGTGATGCCCACGTCTAGCTACTCCACTGACCAGAACAAGGTGATTTCTGTGATCTATACAGTAGTGATTCCTATGCTGAATCCCCTCATCTACAGCCTCAGGAACAAGGATGTTAAAGATGCCATGAAAAAATTATTGGCTAGAGCTCATTGGTAGTTCTGAAATGCCTCACTTAAATCATAAGCTGAATATCTGAAGTATTTGACTCATGTGAAATGTTGACTTGAGTTGTTCGCCATAGGTTTTCTGTGACCTATTTTGATTTGTATTCCCATCAACTTTTCATTTATTTCTCAGGATATTAAATTTGGGTAAGACCATCCATCTTCTTAATGACTTCTTCTCTACATAAATTTTGCTGCTTCTATAGTTATAGAATAGTATAAAAGTTGGATTTAACTGGGATTAAAATTCTGCCAGGTGCTGGGTGCCAGCGACACATGCCTGTAATGCTAAGCTACTCAAGAGCCTCGTATCTGAGGTCACGGTTTGAAGCCAGCCTGGGGAAAGAATGTCCATGAAACTCTTAGCTCCAATTAACCACAAAAGGCAAGAAGTAAAGTTGTCAGTTAATTTGTACAACACTATTTTTAATTGAAAAACCCTATGGAACAGTGCCCAGGCCCTGAGTTCAAGAAAAGCAAAAAAAAAAATAGAAAAGTTTCTACCAGAGGATGAATAAAAGGAAAGAGAAAAGTGTTTGGCAGTGTATGTGATGGCGTGTGAAATTTAGACTTACGCATAGAAATACAAAAATGGAAAGTGAATGGTAAGTAGACAGTGGGATCAATAGATTTCTGTGTGTGATTAAACAACTATTTATTGAACTAAGGCTATGAATTTGTGTTCTTAGAAAAGCCCCAAATTAAATTTGTTATAAGATATGCACTCCATTCAACCCCTGTATGATGCTTGACTGAACCTTAGGCCCCTTTAATATCTGAGAGGCAAATGAACACTGAGATGGAGAATAAAGGTTCTTTATTAATTCATCCATCCCACATACATGAACTAAGCATAAACAATGATATCAGGGGATAGATGTTAGGAAAGATAGTGGCTGTGTCCTGCTGTTCAAAAGGATGACATAGTGACATAATAGAAAAAAAATAAAATGATGCTATGGAGGCACATGATGAATGATCTTGTCAAGAAAAGCAACCATAGTAACTGAGCCCAAGATTTCTGTAGGAGCTTTGGATGGATATTTTCCACTTACATCTCTAGGTTAACTCTTCTTTAGACATCCCCTCACCAAAATTGATGTGCATACAACCATGGCAGAGTGTCCAAACTGTGAACAGAGTATTTTAATCAGATTCTACCATGACTCCATTCCCCACAGGTTCAGCTCTTCATCTGGGTTGATCCAGCCTGTTCACTGCTTGATTATGGTGTCAACAAAGAGATAACAGTTGAATGTGTATGGGCTGTTGTCCTACAGAATTAGAAATATAACTTAAACAAAACAGTAAACCAGAATTCATGGTTTCAGGGTTCAAAGGGTGATGAAAAGAGTGGGTTGTTTCAAACAAAATAACATAATATAGTAATTTTTAATTTGTTCTTTAATAAACTACTATAATTTAATGATTTTTTAAAATAAGTTTTTTATTGTGAAAATACTGTACAGAGGGGTTACAGTTACATGAGCAAGGTAATGAGCACATTTCTTATCAAGCATTGTTGCCTCATCCTTTGTTTTTCCCCTACCATCCCTTCCCTTCCACCTCTTCAACTACACACTCCCCACTCCAACCAAATTGTAAAGTTCATTTTTCAACATAGCGTCTTGTTATTGTTCTGGAGATCCAAAATTCAGTACAGATGTTACCAGGCTAAAATCAAAGAGTTGGCAGAGTGGGTTTCTTCTGGGGACTTCAGCATAGAAGCCATTCCCTTACCTTTTCAAGATTCAATTTGTCTATATTTAAATGATTTGGAAACAGAAATAAGGACATTTTGCTATAATGTAAGTTGAATTTTGTTATGAATCATATGGCTACAGCAGTTTTGAGCACACCTAAAATAAAATTAAATTTAGTATCCAGGTTTTCATGTCACATATGCTTATAAGTAAATTGAGTTGACCAGAAGAGTTTATTTATAAATATGAACCCAATAGAGTTGATATATTATTTTCAATAATTTCAATAAAATCATAAATTTCTATGTCTTATAAACTTGTTCTAGGATATTTGAAATATAAACTATATTTGTTGTGCACACATCTGTGTGTATACAGTGCTTGGATACTACACACACACACACACACATACACACACACATACACACATCTTTACACATACACTATCTACCTATTGGCTAAGCTAGTCATTAATATGTATATTTTCTCATATAACAAAGGAGCTAAGGCTAATTTAGGTTGTGACTTTACCATTCAAGGTGCCATACTGACTGTCAAGTTCTCATGATTGTAACTGACTTCACAGTGTCCTTGAACTGTGCCTCATGACAGGGCATTCCTTCAGTGGATAGTCAGGTTCCTTTTTAAAATTTTTAATTTTTTTTGTCAAGGTGATATTCAGAAGGGTTACAGTTACATATGTAAGGCAGTGAATAAACATCTTGTCAAATATTGTTACCCCCTCCCTTGTTTTTCTCCCACTTTTCACCCCTCCAACCCACCCCCCAAGTTGTAAAGTTCATTTTCCACATATTGTCTTGTCAATATCTCTGTTGCATTGGTTCAACTTTTGTCCTCTGTTCCTCTGTCTCACCATTTTGTTGATACCCTACCCTTCCCCAATTCAGGTAAACATATATACAATACTGAGGGTACCAAAATCAGTGACAACAGGGGATAAACCAAAGGAGAAAAAATGAAAGAAAGAGAAAAAATCTTCACTCAGTACATCAAAAACAACAACAACAGGACAGTATATTGAAGACAAACTTTACAACCTCGGACCAGGGTGGGGGGTGGAATGGGAGGGGAAGAGGAAGAGTGGGGGAGGTGGGAGAGGGCAGAGATAGACAACAACAAGGAAGGGAAGGGATAGCAATAATCAACAAGTAATGTATTCATTGCCTTACTCATGTAACTGTAACCTCTCTGTACAGCATCTTAACAATAAAATAAAAATTAAAAAACAACAACAATAAAGAAAAATCTCTTCTTTCCATATCTTGGAGTTCATTTAGCTTAATATCATCTTATACAGTCATACATACATAGGTATAGAGCTATTGTGATCCTCTTCTAGGATGTCCTAGACATACACTAATCATTACAGATGAGGTAAGTCATGGAGTCTATGTTTCTTTGGGTCTAGCTTACATCACTCAATATGATTTTTTCCAAGTCTCCATTTCTTTACAAATGTGATGATGCCATTCTTTCTGATAGAATCATAGAACTCCATTTTGTATATACCACATTTTCTTGAACCATCCATCTAGTGAGGGGCATCTGGGTTGGTTCCATATCTTAGATATGGTTAAATAATACTGCAATGAACATGGTTGTGTTAGTAACTTTAATATGGTCTAGTTTGTGGTCATTTGGGTAAATGCCCAGGAGTGGGATTGATGGGTCATAGGGGAGCACTATGTTTAGTCTTTTGAGGAACATCCATAGTGCTTTCCAGAGTTGTTGAACAAGTTTGTACTCTCATCAACAGTGTAGACAGTATAGTAGAGTTCCTTTTAGGCCACATCCCCATCAGCAACTGTTATTACTAGTTTTTTAGATAATGGCCATTCTAACTGGGGTGAGGTGGAATCTGAATGTTGTTTTGATTTGCATTGCATTTCTTTTATAGCCAGAGATGTTGAACATTTCTTCTTCAGAAAAGTCTCTCTGTAAGTCTTTAGTCCACTTGTTAATGGGACAGTTATTCCTTTCAGGACTTGTTTTTGGGGGAATCTAATTTTTTGAGCTCTAAGTATATATTAGACTTAAGAGAAAGAAATTACCAGAGACATGGAAGGATGCCATACAAGAATCAGAATTATTTTTATATATGTGCCGGTACTCAGGGCCTTGGCACTGAACCTTAACTTTCTTCACTCAAGGCTGGTTATCTACCAATTCTGCCATACCTCTACTTGTAGCTTTTGGGTGGTAATTGGAGAAAATAGTTTCACACGCTTTTCTGGTCTTGAACCTCAGTTCTCAGATCTCAGCCTCCTGAGTAGCTAGGCTTACAGGTATAAGCTGCCAATGCTCACCAGTGATCCAATTCTTGAAATGATGAAACCAAATAACTAGAGAACATATTCAATGATCTCTCTTGAGATAAGAAGAAAATTAGCAGAAGAGGGAAGTTCTTGTGCTTTTCTTTTATTGATGATTAGAGATGGGTCACAGGAGCAATCTTTGTGACACAAGTATGTTGTATCTTGACCATATCACTGTACTGCATCTACATACTAGTTGGGATGATGTACCACTATTTGGTAAAATGTCACTATTAGGGGAAATTGGATAAGTACCATAGAGTTTATCTGTCTTGTTATTGTTTCTTTGAACTGCATGTGGATCTACATCTATTTTAAAAATCTAAAGCTTAATTAAAACAACAACCCCCCTTTTTAATTAAAATTGTTTTTTACAGTGTACCCTGGTTTACTCTCATGAGTTTCAATAAAATGATTTTAGCAATCCATGAAGCTTTGCTGCAGTGAATTCATAGGTGTCATGAGACAAACATATTTCTATGACTTATGTATCTGTAATGTGTACCCTCCTAATGGATTTTCAGTGAAATTTGCACAAATAAGTAATTCCCTCAAGGGACTATATCCCCAAAGATTCTATTCTCATAAATACAGTCATGCTTTTCCTATACAGCTCCTGGGCATATGTTTTTATCATTGACATACATAGATGTACAGGTAATGTTTTCTTTCTTTTCTTTTAATATAAGGATTCTGTTTTTCACTTTTATTAGAAGTTAAGGATTTTTTTGGGGGGTGGGGTTTTGGTCGTGGAGCCTGAACTCTGGGCCTGGGCGCTGTCCCTCAGCTCTTCAGCTCAAGGCTAGCGTTCTACCACTTGAGCCACAGCAACACATCTGGCTTTTTTTCTTTTTGCGTATGTGGTGCTGAGGAATCGAACCCAGGGCCTCATGCATGCAAGGCAAGCGCTCTACCACTGAGCCACCTTCCTATCCCCAGAAATTAAGGTTTTGTTATTTTAAGGTATTAATAGTTTGTTTCCTATCCCGTGTTTTTCTTGATTAGTCATGGTACTTGTTCAGCATAAGCATCTTGTAAATTCTTTTTCTGTGAAACAAAACATGATGGGTATTTAATAGATCACATAAATTGGGCAAGATTCCATAGATGGTCAGTGAGACTCTGGAACTTGACCATAGGCCTCTTTGGCTTCAGAAGTTATAGTATTTGTGCTTAACATGTTGCTTCTACACCATAATGACCTTCCTATTGTAGGGGAGTGTGTGGTTTTGTTTCATATGCATTATATTCATTAAATGGTATGTTTATATTCGTTTAAATTCAATTTTGAGTCGGATAAGTTATTATTTCTGTGCTATGCCAAGGTAAGAAAAGTAGAACTTTTGAGTTCAGGCACATAAATGTAGGATGTTCAGAATAGTGGCTTGCTATTGTTCAGCTAATTTATATATAACAACATTTATTTCTGTTAATTATTAAAAGTCTAACAATGTGTCTGGATGAGTCAGTATCAGTATGTGTGTATAGTGTGTTCTTGTGTGTATATGTGTGAATGTGATGTATTTTTGATTGTGCGTGTGTATGTATATGTATATGTAATTGAGTGAGCCTGCTTGACACTGAATGCTTGCAAGTTGTTCTCTTGTCTTGGTTAATCTTGATTTTTCATGAAACACATAAACCATCACTGTGGTGAACACAGGATTTGAGTGTGTTAAGCTTAAAAAATATTTTTCTTTTTTTCCATACTTCTGGCCATGTATCAATAAGCATTTATATCAAGACATGACATGGACTATTATATTAAAAAATCCCCCCACATGTCCAAATATGTGCCTATGTTTCTGTAATTTATATTATAGAGTTACTGTAGAAAATAAGTGTGCAAGCAATAGTATATTATTTCATTCTTTTTTATGACTGTATACATTTTTATTGTGAAAATACCATACAGAGGAGTTACAATTACATGGGCAAGGTAATGAGTACTTTTCTTAACAAGCATTGTTGCCTATTATTTTATTCTAACACCTGTTTTTCTTTCAATAGATGTAACATTCATTAGCGATGGGGACTGAAAACTATACATCTGTGACAGTTTTTGTTCTTTTGGGATTGACAGAGGACACTACAGCTTGTGCTATTCTATTTATTGTGTTTTGGGGAGTTTATGTCATCACTTTACTGGGCAACATCAGCATAATCACATTAATCAGAAGCAGCCCTCAGCTTCATACTCCAATGTACCTGTTCCTCTGTCACTTGGCTTTTGTAGACATTGGGTACTCCTCCTCAGTCACCCCTGTCATGCTCATGGGCTTCCTTAGCAAAAGGACTTCCATCCCTGTGGCTGGCTGTGTAGCCCAGCTCTCCTCAGTGGTGACATTTGGCACAACTGAGTGCTTCCTGTTAGCTTCCATGGCTTATGATCGTTATGTGGCCATCTGTTCCCCCTGCTCTACTCCAGCCTCATGTCCCCCACTGTCTGCAGTCTCCTAGTGGGGGCTTCCTATCTGGGCGGCAGTATGAATGGTTGGACTTTCGCTGGCTGTTTCTTAAATCTATCTTTCTGTGGACCAAATAAAGTCAATCACTTTTTCTGTGATTATTCTCCTCTTCTGAAGCTTTCCTGTGCTCATGATTATGCTTCTGAAATAGTTCCTGCCATGTCTTCAGGCTCCATCATTGCCGTCACTGTGTTCATCATTGCCCTGTCTTATGTCTACATCCTTGTGTCGATCCTGAAGATGCGCTCCACGGAAGGACGCCACAAGGCCTTCTCCACCTGCACCTCCCACCTCACTGCTGTCACCTTGTTCTTTGGGACTATTACATTCATCTATGTGATGCCCAGGTCCAGCTACTCCACTGACCAGAACAAGGTGATTTCTGTGATCTATACAGTGGTGATTCCCATGCTGAATCCCCTCATCTACAGCCTCAGGAACAAGGATGTTAAAGATGCCATGAAAAAATTATTGGTTAGAGCTCATTGGTAGTTCTGAAATGCCTCACTTAAATCATAAGCTGAATATAATAAGTATTTGACTCATGTGAAATCTTGACCTGAGTTTTTTTTTGCCATAGGTTTCCTATGACCTATTCTGATTCCCAAACACCATCAACCTTTCATTTATTTCTCAGGATATTAAAATTGCATAAAATTCACCATCAAAGTTCATCATGCTTGTGTCTTGCCCTCTACATGAATTTATTCATTTGCATAGTTACAGAGAAACTGAAGAGTTGGATTTAACTGGGATTAAGATTCTGCCAGGTGTTAGGCACTGATGGCCCATGCCTGTATTGCTAGTCTCTCAGGAGGCTGAGATATGAGGGTTGTTATTTGAAGCCAGCCTGGGGAAGGAAAAGTCTGTGAAAATCTTATATACAATGACCTATCAAAAAGCCAGTCCTAAGTTGTAAAGCACCAGTACTTGAACTAAGGAAGACTGCCCAGGCCTTGAGTTCAAGAAAAGGGAAAAGAAAGGATTCTGCCAGAGGATAAAGATAAAAGGAAAGAATAAGGGGTTTGGAAGTATATGGGAATGATCATTATGATTTAGTGTGAAATCTAGTCTTATACATAGGAATGTAGAAACATAAAAAGAATGGTAAGTAGACAGTGGGATCAATATATTTCTGTATGTGATTAAATAATAATTTTTTAACTGGGGTCACTAAAGCTATGAATTCAGTTTCTTTTTATTTATTTATTTATTATTGTGAAAATACCATACAGAGGTGTTACAATTACATGGGCAAGGTAATGAGTACATTTCCTATCAAGCATTGTAGCCTCCTCCTTTATTTCCCCTTCCCATCCCTTCCCATCTCCCACACCCCTCCCCATCCCTCTGTCCCCACGCCACCCCCTCACCCCCAGCCCCCATTGCCAAAGTTGTAAAGTTTGTTTTTCAATATTAATGACTTGTATATCTCATTGTTGCAATGGGTCAACCTGTATCCCTAAACAATTTGTTTTTTCCTTTCCCTCCACAAATTATACCAACATCAAATACAGTGAAAGCAGGGATTATACCATAAGAGAGGGACATACAAAGCAACAAAGAAATCATCTTATAAATACATTAGAAACAATCGCAAGAAAGAAAAATCATTTGAATACTTATCTTGGGGTTCATTTTACCTAACTGAATTCAGTTTCTTACAGATGTCCCAAATTAAATGTGGTATTAGGTACTCACTCCATTCAAATTTGTTTTTAGTACTCTCATTCTATGCTTGACTGAACCTTAGGTTCCTTTGATATCTGAGAGACAGATGAACACTGAGATGGAGAATGAAGGCTCATTATTCATCCATCCATCCATTATCTAATATACATGAACTAAGCATAAACAATGACATCAAGGGACAGATGTTAGGGAAGTGATTGACTATAACCTGGTGTTCAAAGGGATGACATAAAAGTATGAGTGGGAGAAAATATAAGCACTAAAATGTAGACATCCAGACAATACTATGGAGGCACTAAAGATGAATGATTTTGTCTGAAAAGCAATCCTATTAGCAGACTCCAAGCATTCTGTAGAGGTCTTGAGTGGGGTATTTTCCACTTGCATCTCTAGGTTAATTCTTCTTTAGACTGCCCCTCACCAAAATTGATGTGTATACCACCATGGCAGAGTGTCCAAACTGTCAGCAGAATATTTCAGTGAGATCCTACCATGATTCCATTCTCCACAGGTCCAAGTAGTCATCTGATAACAGGTTGATCCAGCCTGTTGATTGCTTGGTTATGACATCAACTGAGAGATGACAGTTGCATGTTGTATGGGTTGTTGTTCTACAGAATTATAAATATATCTTGAACAAAGCTCAACCAAAGTTCATGGTTTCAGGTTCCAAAGGGTAGAGGAAGGAGTGGATTGTTTAAAACTAAATAATAAAATATAGTAATTTTCTATTGGTGCTTTAATAGTCTAGTATAATTCAATGACTTGTAATAATAGTAACATATTACCTTATTGCTCTGGAGATACAAAATTCAATAGATCTTACTAGGATAAAATCAAGGCATTGGCAAGGTGGGTTCCTTCTGGGGACTTTAGGAGAGAAGAACTTCCCTTGCCTTTTCAAGACTTAACTAAGCCAACAATGTTGATTGGTTTGAGTTTTTCTTTATTTTCAAAGCCAGAAAAGTTATCTTCTCTTGATTGACACTTTCCATCAGCTTCTTCCACTTTTAAGGGCACTATGATTATATTCAGTCCATGTAGATAATATATATTTTTTCAGTTAAATGGAAATCATAATCTCATCTGTAAACTTAATCCCTGTCTCCTAGTAAAGTAGCATGTTTTTCAGTTAATGGACATATTTGGAAATCTTTGGAGAAAGATGTAATTATGATTATCAATTTCACTAAAGGACATTTTATGTGTGTGTGTGCATGTGCGTGTGTGCGTGCACCATCCCAATCCTGGGTGCTTTAACTCAGGGTCTGGACACTGTCCCTGACCTTTGTGGCTCTACCACTTGAGCCACAGCTTGACTTCAGAATTCTCAGTGGCTAATAGGAGATAAGACTTTCACGGCCTTTCCTACCCCTGGCTGGCTTCAGCTCACAACTTCACAACTCAGTCTGCTGAGTAGCTAAGATGATAGGTGTGATCCAAGTCATGCCTGGCAGGACATTTTACCTTCTAGAGATTGTGATTTTTGTCTGTTTACTTCTGCCACTTATTAGTAATTAAAGATAAGCAATAGTTATGCATTTTACTTAAAATTTATTCAACATAAAATGCACAAATCTTAAGTGCATAAGTTTTAACTCCTAAAAAAACTGTAGACACCTATGTTTGTCTACCGTGATGAAGAATATTACTATCCACTGAGAAATTTCCCTAAAGTTTTTCTAGTTCTATTTGCTCAATCACATCCTACAGAGACAGGCATTAATTCAATTTTCCACTATGAGTCAGTCAGTGTGTCTTTTTTATGGTAGCATTTCTCTCAGCTGACATATTTTTAAAATTTATATTTTCATTTTCTTTAAGTACTTATACATAGGAGTTGCCATTTAGCAATCAGTTTATGAATACAATGCATCTTGATCAAATGCCACTCTTTCATTATTCTCTTCCTGCTCTTTTATACCCACCCTTTCCCTCACTCTTCCTAATTTTTTAGGATATATATTGGACTGAACTATATTCTCCTCTTCTTTTACTCTTCATGTGCCTACCCTTTATCCCTTGGTTCCACCCCCCCCCTTTCAAGTACCCACTTCTCGGTGTTTTATTTAGCTGAATGTTGACTTTGCTTTTCTAATGAAGTACACTATTTGAATTCTCCTTTGAACCTATTGTATTTCAGTTAATACATTTGTATGTACTTGCAAACCACCAAACATATTTACTTATTAATTTATAAGCTAAATTTAGGTTCCACTTATAAGTGAAACCTGTATACTTTATCTCTCTGATCCTAGCTTTTGAAATCAGTACAAATTGTGGTATGCTTTGATAACTTACTATCTTTGTGGCTGAATTGTATTTCATTCTGTGAATATAACCTGAGTGTGTTGCCATTCTTTGATGAATGAAAATTTATTTTGTGACTAAAAGCAAAGCTGACATTAGAGTAGAGATGAATGAAAAAAAAATCAGCAAAGAATGTCAATAAACCTGAAGGTGTTTCTTTGAGATGACCAACAAAAATGTATAAATCTAAAGCTAGATTTGTGTGTGTGCTTTGCCCTTTTCTTAATTGCAACAATCTTCCCCCCTCTACTATTTTTTTCTTTCATCCTTTCTTCTTTTTCAGAATATGTTTTTCTTTTGAGAAGGGAACTGATGTTATGACAATATAATGTTTCAAAATCGGGGCTGGGAAAGGTGGCTCAGTGGTAGAGTGCTTGCCATTCATGCAAGAAGCCCTGGGTTCGATTCCTCAGCACCACATAGGCAAAAAGAAAAAAAGCTGGAAGTGGCGCTGTGGCTCAAGTGGTAGAGCGCTAGCCTTGAGCTGAAGAGCTGAGAGACAGTGCCCAGGCCCAGGGTTCAGGCCCCATGACCACAGAACCAAAAAAAAATAATAAAAAATAATGTTTCAAAATCATGTTTTGATATGTTTATTATATACATTTATATGTGAGCTTCTGTACTGATGTACATGCATATACATGCAGATATGCAAATGGATTCATAGTGATATTTCATCTGGGTTTGTGACAGGAAAAGAGTGGGATTAGGATGTATAAGGCAATGGGAGAGTTCCAGGAAGATGGTGGAGGAGAAGCTGGAATCTGAACAAGCTCTCGCATAGAAAGCAGTTTTAGAGTTCCAGTGAACAGTCCTAAGCCAGAGAATCACACCAAGTGTGCCATTACAAGACAGAGATTTAGACAAGAGAGGGAAGCCAAGGCAAAAAGACACATCTGAGCGCTCGCCAGCAGCCGCCGCGGCGGTGGCGGCGGCAGCGGCAACGGCGGCGGCAGGGTTGCAAGCAGCAGAGAACGCAGCCGGGGCCATACCTGAGTGCTCACACAGAGAGTCCATGACGAAGGAGCCAGGTGCAGCGGACGAGCTGATTATATTCAACACCAGCAAGAACCAACAAGGAGCGGACATCTTCATCCTGCAGTTTGCAGACCAGAGACGACCCAGGATGCAAGACTCGGCGTGAGTAGAAAGCCCGACATCCTCACTCCTTCTCAGGGAGCAGAGGAGGGAAGGCCACCCCTCTCCCCCCAGCACCGGTGATCTCCATCTTGGATACCGACAAAGCTCGGAGGAGCTGCCAGCTCCAACCCAGGCCTTGGAATAAAATGAGTCATTTAGCAGGTCACAAGAACTTAACGGCGAAGTGATCTGCCAGACTCGGCTCTATCCAGGGAAAAGTCACCCAGCTCAGGCGCCAGCCATTGGAGTGGCTTTCCTCACTGGGTAACCAGAGCCAGAGGCTGCCCCTCCCTCTAGCAGCCTCCACAATCAATTGAAAAACAGAATCGCTGAGAATGGCTCCAGGCTGGGCTCTGTGAGATTTTTTTCACAAAACAGCCCCAGGAAAAAGCTACTGATTGTTGAAAGGCCTCAACTCTACCCAGAACCTAGCCTCACCACTGCATCCCCCTCTTTTGTGATTCTCAAAGCAGATC
>NW_012267329.1:5184427-5221461 GCF_000151885.1 Dipodomys ordii
GTAAACCAAAGGAGGAGGCTGCAATGCTTGGTAAGAAATGTACGCATTATCCTGCCCATGTAATTGTAACCCCTCTGTACAGTATCTTCACAAATAAAATAAAATAAAAATAATTTTTAAAAAAAGGCAATGGGAAAGCACTAATTGAACACCAAGTCATGATTTTTATTGAAAGTCCTACATTTTTCCACATTTACTTAACAACACTGTGAATTAAAAAAAAATGATCTAAGCTCTTTTATTTACCACCTGAGGGGAGGAAACCTATTTACATTGCCCAGGACTTTCCTGAGTGCTGTCTGCATGTCTTTGTTTCGTAGACTGTAAACAATGGGGTTAAGTAGAGGTGTCAGCACGGTATATGTCACAGCCATTAGTGTATCTCCCCTGAATGAGTTACTATTCTTGGGCCTCAGATAGATAAAGCAAGCAAATCCATAATGGATGAACACAACTGTCAAGTGAGAAGAACAAGTTGAGAATGTCTTATACCTTCCCTTGGTAGATGGCATCGTCATGACAATGGCCACAATGAAGACATAAGAAGTCATAATGAGAATGAAGCTTCCCACTAACACAAAGACAGTAAAGGCAAGGAGAATAATCTTCTGAAAAGAAGTGTTATTACAGGCCAGGGAGACCACAGGTGCGATATCACAGAAAAAGTGCTGAATGATGTTGGAATTACAAAAAGACAAATTGAATACAATGAGGACGATGCAAAAAGACACAAAGAACCCAACCACGCAAGAAGCCGCCATGAGCTGGGAGCAGATCTTCTTTGACATCAGGATGGGGTACTTCAGGGGATTGTGGATGGCAGTGTAACGGTCATAGGACATGGCAGACAGGATGAAGCAGTTGTTTCCCGCAAAGCCAAAGAAGAAAAACATCTGCATGGCACATTCAGGGAGAGAAATGGTCTTGCTCTCTGACAACAAGTCCACTAATGTGCGAGGCAGAATTACCACCATGGTACAGGTTTCTGACAAAGACAGGCCAAACAAGAAAAAGTACATGGGGGTGTGAAGGTTGTAGCTGAGCTTGATGGCTACCATTATGGACACATTTGCCACTAAGATGGTCAGATGGGAGATGAAAATCACAACAAAGAGTAGATCCTGCAGTTCTGGGAAGCTGGAAAATCCCCAGAGAAGGAATGTGCTCACTGTGGTAAGATTGTCCATTCTCCTGGTGGAACAAATTTACCACACAGGTGTAGATGTGTTTGAGGTTATGCTGAAATTATTGCAAAGTTGTGTGACATCAGACATAGTGTAATGTAGGGCTCCTGGGCCAGAGCAAGACAAGTCTTAAAGAGAATCCTGCAAAGGGAAAGTCAAATGTGTTTCTGTAGTCACTGTCAGAACAAAGAATGACAAGGAGAAAGATTCTAGTAGATGAATTTGTAAATGACACATGGAGATTCAAATATCTTTTGGAAACTTTTTACTTGGTACCTTTTTATCTCCTGTATCTGCCTTATGAGAGAGAGAAATGTGGCAAAAGTATGTGGCTTCTGACCCACAGAAATATATCTAATAACCAACAAAATCTGGCATACAGAAGGGCTTTACAATGTTGACTGACTCTCTAACAATTGAAAGAGATCTGGGAAAGTTTTCATATAATTTCTAAACACTCTTTCAAAATCATTTTATAAAAATCAAACAAGTGGTAGATGCAGGTGACTCACACCTGTAATCCTAGCCATTCTTACCATCCCAGGCAGGAAAGTCTATGATAATTTTATTTCCAATTAACCACCAAAAAGATTGAATTAGAGTTGTGGCTCAAGTGACAGTGTACCAGCCTTGAACAAAAAAGCTAAAGGACAGCACTTAGGCCCTGAGTTCATTCCTCAGTACTAGCACACACACAGAAATCAAATAAATAACAACAAAATATCATGTTATGTGGTTGAATGTAACAATTGTATGACTGAATGTTGTATCAATAAAGAGATCTTGTAAGTAAAATTTATACTGGATTCAACTACAAAACAACCACAGAAATCTTTCCTGTCTAAATGTAACCTAAGTCTGAGGTTCATGGAGAGATTAATCTAATCTCAGATTATAGACTTGTGTCTTGATGTCCTTATTAATTCTTGAGTGTTCAGGAAAACTTTCAGACTATTTACTAATTAATGTTACTAGTGGTAAAGGGTGCTTTGAAGCAGAGCTGTGATAAGAATTAACTTAAGTCATATTTATATTTCCCTCAAGTCCTAATGTACTTACTTTGTGAGATAGCACAAAAGTAACTAGAATATTTAGCATACAATATGTAGTTCAAGCTCAATCATCGTTGGAAGACTCTGTAGGAAGGAAGTAAGGAAGGGAGGGAGGAAGAAAAGAAGGAAGGAAGGAAGGAAGGAAGGAAGGACGGGAAGGAGGGAGGAAGGTAGGAAAAAAGGAAGGAAGGAAGGAAGGAAGGGAGGGAAGGAGGGAGGGAGGAAGGAAAGAAGGAAGGGAAGAAGGGAGGAATAAGAGAGAAAAGAAAAAGAGAAGTGGAAGAAGGAAGAAGGAATAAAAGAATATATACTTTTAATTGAATAATTGTCTTTTTAACTATTGAATTTCTGGAAATAGAATGTAAAATAAAATAAGCTATGCCATCAATAATTTACTCAACCTCTAAAATGTGCTGGCAAGTGTGCTGTGCATCCGATAGGAGTTTTCACATAATTTCTTCTAACAATTCTATGTGGTGCTTCAATTCTGATACTACAAAATTAAAACTAAGTTACACAAATTTCGTAAATAAAGGTAAAGACTGATGCATGAATTCTACTAATATTTACTCAATATTTGTGACATGTCAGGCACTTCTACATATAGGAATTATGACATAGAATGAGACACAGGTGAGCTGTTCAGCCTCTTTGGGCTACATCAGTTCTATACACCAAAAAGAATCGAATTAATTTTCCTGGAAAGCTCATATTTCAGACTTCCCTAGTCTCCCCTTCAGTGAGTTCTAACAGATTGAATGTGACACATTCTTTGAGATAGCAACAAAACCTGCAGGACTTTGAGGCTACTTCTTTTCTAAAAAATTGTTTTTTATTGTGAAAATACTGTACAGAGGGGTTACAATCACATGAACAAGGTAATGAGTGCATTTCTTATCAAGCATTGTTGCCTCCTCCTTTGTTTTTCCTCTACCATCCCTTCCGCATAACCCCAGTTTTCACTGTATTTGATGCTTGTATAATTTGGGAAGTGGAAGGGAAAAAATAAATTGTTTAAATAGGGATACAGGTTGACCCATTGCAACAATGAGATGTACAAGACACTATGTCGAAAAATGAACTTTACAATTCAGGCCAGGGGGCGGGGCGGGGGAGAGGGAAGAGGAAATGTAGTTGAGGCTACTTCTTGGTAAATCACTTCACAGACATTCTTATCCTCTCTATATGAAAAGTCATGGTATTGATTATGAATCTACCACCAAGAGACCATAAAAAACGTGGTCATCTTGGGTCTATAGTCTCTGTGACACTGAGCTAGAGAAATTTTCTGGCAACTTCCCTGCTCACTGGATGAAGTTTTCTGTTAGAAAAATGGTTAACTATTCATTGACAAGTCTTTGGTAAAGTATACTTAACTTTCTATCAACTTAATCAGATGGTTCAGATGGTTTTTAACAGTGTTTTTAATCAGATGGTTTTTAAGAGTATTTGGAATAGTTGATATTTTAATTGTCTGGGAGATAAAGGGGTATGCTCAATACTGACCTGTGATCATGAACCTCTTAACTCAGCCTCCATGTGCCACCATACCTGACTTGTGTTTTGAAATAAGGCCTTGTTGATGTATGGTGTTGTTTTTGTCCAGGCAAGTCTTGAACCATTATCCTCCCATTTCTACCTCCTGTGTACTCTCAGGTAGTTACAAGTATGCACCACCATGGTCAACCTTGCTAAATTCTTTGATATTATTAAATCTCCTAACTAGACTTACTTATACATGGAACTCAAGTATACATTCAAATATGAATTCTACTTCTATTGTTGTAAGGGAGAGTAAATGTGCAAGCCATTTCTTCTCCCTTACAGCTATTTCCCTCCTTGTAACTAGATACACTTTTAGCACAGACAGGGTTAAGATGTTGTGCATACACACCTGACATATAACAAGGGTTCAGTAGTTACTAATTCCATTCCTATTTGTTAAAACACCACATGGTTTAAAGACAACTTATCAATACTTACTTGACGGTCCATAAAATATCTGCAGTGTTGTAACAGATTCTGACTGATGCCCAAGCTGATCCCTATTGGAATACTTCACTTTAGCCTGAAGTTTGAAGTCTTTTTTTTGTTTGGAGCATTTCTCTACCTCCCTCTTAATACTGTCTGTATGACAGTCATCCAAGAAATAAGAAAATCACAAAGAACATATCTTCATTTCAATGGTGCCTTTAGCATCCTCGGTATATTAACTCTGTGAATACCCACAAGAAATTGGCTATTAGTGGATATAGAAAAATACTTATGTAAATAAAAATATAAGATAAAAATCTCACTTTATATCAAAGAGGAATCAAATTCCAACTTGTAAAATAAGAAAAAATAAAGCTGGCAGAAAGAGCTTACAAAAAACCAGTTTCCTGCAGTAGTTTCTGTTGATAACATTTAGAGATACAGTTTAAAGTCATTTATTCCTATGGATGTCTGAAGACACCAATTCTCTTATGACAAGAAGGAAGTATGTTGTCTATTTCTGTGTCTGAAGCTGAGTTTGATACACTCCCAATGAGAGTTTCAAGGCCACCAGAGACCATTACCCCTTGACATTACTTAGGGTTTCTTCCTCCTCAGCAAGAGAATTGTCCTCTGTGGACGTAGAACTCTTTGTAATGTTCAAAAGTCACTGATTTTAGTGGAGCATACATTGAGATCTAGTTGCAATATGTTTAGAAAAAGGATGGCGCACTCAATATCATTCATATTATATTTCTGAAAGTTGCAAAAAAGGTCATGAGCTTGATATGCTGTATACAGAACTTAAAAAAAAAACAACTCAGAACCTTTCCTATAAAGCTAGATCCCAGAAAGTTAGCCAGAACAAAGTTGAGAAAGAAAATCAGCTCATAAAAATGTTATAATTGCTTTCTCATATAATTCTTATGTGGAAGTTCTTGCTGAAACAACAACAAAAAAAAACTATTGTCAAAACCAAAATCCTCCAATACTTCATGGCTGCTCAGAAAAGTTTTACAATATTTTGCCGTGAATAATCTAAAGCAAATCCATGCTGACTTGATTTTACTGTAAATACCTAAATATTCTGAGTACAATAGTATATTGAACTACTCCAAAACTTAGGACCTTAAACAATTTTATTCATAAATATGGTGCTCTCATGTCTTGTTGTTGATGTTCTCTGAAACCTGAAATGGAGATTTCACTTTTCTATGTGGACATAGTAACTGAATGGGCAAACATCATTAAAGTCAAGTACTGGCTGTATCCCATTCATCTTACCTGTTTGCATTTTATTTTTTCCCATTTAGGCAGCCTTAAAGCTGCCCAAGCTCTAGAGTAGGAAATGCATATCAATACTTTTGTCAGTCATGGGGCTTGAACTCAGGGCCCTTTTGCTCAAGGAACACTCTACCACTTACAGCCACAGCACTACTTCTGATTTTCTGGTGTTGATTGGAGATAAGAGTCTCATGGGGACTTATAGCCCAGGCAAACTTCGAACTGTGATCTTCAGATCTCAGCCTCCAGAGTAGCTAAGATTACAGTCATGAGGCACCAATACCTGGCTCAACACATTTTTTTCGGGGGTGGGGGTCCAGTCGTGGGGCCTGAACTCTGGGCCTGGGCGCTGTCCCTCAGCTCTTCAGCTCAATGCTAGCACTCTACTACTTGAACCACAGTGCCACCTCTGGCTTTTTTTTCTGCTTATGTGGTGCTGAGGAATGGAACCCAGGGCCTCAAGCATGCAAGGCAAGCGCTCTACCACTGAGCCACCTTCCCAGCCCTCAATACATTTTTTATGTGATTATGCCAACGTGTTGGGAAAGCATCACTTTGGGATTTTGTTTGCATTACCACTTATTGGTTATTTTTAAATCCATTAAGTCCATTGTTGGTTAAATTTTGACTATGTATTTTATATTTTTCAACAGTGTGACCCTCTCCCTTATTTTCTCCCACTGACCCCTTCCCTACCACCCTCTCCCTCAAGTTGTATGGTTCATTTACAACATGGTGTCTAGTGAGTATCACTGCTGAACTAATAATGTTTCTGTGCTTCCCCTTCTGCTACCCAAATCAGATAAACTTATATACAAGACAAAGAGTACCAAAATCTAAAACAGTGACATCACGGAATAAACCAAAGGGGGGGAAAAGAAAAAAGAAATAACTGCAAGCAGTTCAATAATGTTTAAAAAACCAACTCATTTCCATTTCTTGGAGTTCATTATGAGAAGCATCATTTTATATGGTCACATGCACTTACCTATTGAGCCATTGTGATCCTCTCCTAACAATATCCTGGACATATTCTAGTTATTAAAAATGAGGGAAACCATGGTGCCTGTATTTCTTTGAGTCTGGCTTACTTGGCTTAATGTAATTTTTCCCTAATCTTTCCATTTCCTTATGAATGGGGCAATGTCATTCTTTCTGAAGGAAGCATAGAATTCCACTGTGTATATATACCCACGTTTTCTTGATCCATTCTTCCACTGGGGGGCATCTAGGTTGATTCCATACGTTAGCTGAAAGTAAATAATGCTGCAATGAACATAGTTGTGCTAGTGGCTTTAGTGCAGCCTGGTTTCTGGTCATTTGGATAAATGCCTAGGAGTGGGATTGCTGGATCATAAGGAAGCTCTATGTTTAATCTTTTGAGGAACCTCAAGAATGCTTTCCAGAGTGGTTTACATTCCCACAAATAGTGTAATAATGTCCCTTTTGGCCACATCCCCACTAGCATCTGTCATTATTAGTTTTCTTGATTGTGTGCCCAGCTATTATAATCACCTCTGCACACAAAATAAAAAACAAGAGTTCATTTTATCTACACATTTTACTCTATGCAGATTAATGGAAATTTATGTGAAGTAATATATGACAATCTTCTATGTATGATCACTATATAATGGCCAATGCATTAGACTGTGTAAGTCAACTACTGGCCATCATGTAACAACAGCTTGAGAATATTCCCTGTAGTTCTCAACAGTCAGTTCTGAACCACTAATTTGCCTCACTCTTCTCTCTTCTCTTTCTCTGTCTCATTTCTTTTCCTTCCTTCCTTCTCAAGCAATTTTCTTTCCCTACACCCCAAAAACAACTAATATCATTAAAGTAGCAATGTTCCAAACCATTTAAATATGTTTATTGCTTGTATATAACATTTTTAAATGTTTTAAAACTACATTCTACTGATAGGAGGAAAACCATGAGTCACAAACATATCAGGCAATGAGACTAAGGTATACATGAAGTGATGATATTTATTGAAAGTACTATACTTTTTCCATTTTGTTTATCACTAATTTAAATGCTGTTTAAATGCTCAGAGCTTTTTTACTTGTTAACTGAGGGAAATTTTTAATTGCACTACCCAGGACTTTCCTGAGTGCCATCTGCATTTCTTTGTTCCGTAGACTATACACAATGGGGTTAAGCAAAGGTGTCAGCACGGTATAGGTTACAGCCATGAGCATGTCTTCAAAGAAGGCATCACTGCTCTTGGGCCTCAAATAGACAAAGCCAGCAAATCCATAGTGCATAGACACAACTGTGAGGTGAGAAGAACAAGTTGAGAAGGTCTTGTACCGCCCTTTTGCGGAAGGCATCTTCACAACCACAGTCACAATGAAGATGTAGGAAATCATAATTAAAACAAAGCTACCCACCAGCACAAAGGCAGACAGTACAAAAATAGCCATGGCATGATAAGATGTGTAATCACAAGCAAGGTGAACTACAGGTGAGATGTCACAGAAGAAGTGTTGGATAGTGGTGGAGTGACAAAAAGACAGATTGAACACTATAAAGACAATGGACAGAGAAATCAGGAACCCAACCACACAAGAGGCCACCATGAGCTGGAAGCAGATCTTTCTTGTCATAAAGATGGGGTACTGAAGGGGACTGTGGATGGCAGTGTAACGGTCATAGGACATGGCGGCCATGATAAAGCAGTTGTTAGCTGCTAAGCCAAAGAAGAAAAACATCTGTGTGGCACACTCAGTGAGAGAAATGGTCTTGCTTTCTGACAACAAGTCCACTAGTGTACGAGGCAGGATTACCATCGTGGTGCAGGTTTCTGACAAGGACAGACCAAAGAGGAAAAAATACATGGGAGTGTGAAGGCTGTGGTTGAGCTTGATGGCTACCATTATGGACATGTTTGCCAGTAGGATGGTCAGATGGGAGATGAAAATCACAACAAAGAGTAGATCTTGCACTTCAGGGAAAGTAGAAAATCCCCAGAGGAGGAATGTGCTCACTGTGGTGTGATTGCCCATTCTGGTGGAATCAATGTACCACACAGATGTGTCAGCGGCCAACACTCTGAAAGGTTTGCAAATAGCTTGTGCCTCACTGATGTCTTCAAGACTTTAATCCAGAGCATCTGAGCTATTGTAAGAGAACTCCAGAATATAGCTTGAAAATGCACCTAGAAGAAGTCAAAGACAGAACAAAGTATGATGAGGAAAATTATTCCAGAATGAAATTTTGCACAAATGCTCTAAAGTGGGTCTAGTTGTCTTCTTGGATTCCACTCATAAAAGCACTTTTGATCTCTATTTTCTCTTCTGAGTCTGTAAGAAAGAAGATTATTACAAATAAAAGTCTTACCTTCTGCGTTATTCAAATATTTTTGGTCTAATGTTACCCTGACACTCAGGGAGTGCTCAGCAAACCATTGAGGAAATAAATAAAATATTTTAATCATTTGTTTTAAAATTAATATTCAGGAAACCAGAGGAAGATGGTGGAGATATAGCTGGGCTACTTGTGAGCTCTCTCCTAGAAACCAGCTTTTGCAGTTCAGGGAATAATTCGCTATGGGAAAATCACACCAAGTGAGCCCTAAAAGTACAGAGATTTTGCCTAGTGAGAAAAAATTCAGGCAGTTTGTACCAGAAGACAGATTTGAGCACAAGCAGTTGACACAGCCACCAGAGGCTGTCATGGGACTGGCCAGACAAGGTTGAGGCAAATGGTCAGAGACGGAAGGCCACATCTCTTTACCCACCTCCTCCAGCGAGGATAATAAATAAAAACTGGACAGGCTACAAAACCTTGAGAGGATACAGGTCAGTGGCCCAAAGGGGGCACTCCAACATGGGAAAAGCCACTGAGTCCAGACAGGCCAAAACCTCAACCATGCTCAAACTCAGTCCCAGCAGCAACAAACTATAGTCTCCAGCCACCTCCTCCTGGCAGCTCAAAGAAAAAAAAGCAGATCTTGCTTTTTAGCCTGGGAAGAAGGTCACAAAGCTCTAAAGCCTGTACAGAAGAACTTTTTTCTGTACACCCAAACAAGTTGATTTGAGAAACCAACCAAGCAACCAGGAAAAGGAACACTATAAACAAATCAAAGATGCCATCAAGGGACTGGAATGCAGACTCAGGGGAGACATAAGAGCCCCCAAATAAATAGAAAATACTTTTTTCTCTTTTTCCTATTTCTCCAATTACATATTTTTTCATTTTTTTACTTCTTAAAAAAGTTTTTGCTCCTATACTTTTTATTTTTTGCAACTAAACTCTCTGCTACCTTTTTTCGGTCAGTTTTTTATATGTTTTGGTTTAAGTTTTGTTTTCTTGTTTTTTCTTATAGCAATAGTCCTGTTGTTGTTTTTTTCCCCTTCCTCATTGCTATTCTGTTCACAACTGGATACACAGCCTGTGGTGATGACTAGGCTTCCTCCAGAGCTATGCATAGACTTCACTCAGAGTATAAATTGATTACCCAATTCCCTACATGACAATATTAGTATTCTTAATTTTAGTATTATTATTTCTAATGTACATAATTGTTCTAATTTTTTATTTTGTATATATTCTTTTCTTCTTTCCTTTTTGTTTTCATTTTGGTTTTTTGTTGCTTTTTTGTTCTTTTTGTTTTTTGGGTTTTTTTTCTTGTTTTGTTTTGATTTTTCTTCTCTTTCTTACTTAGAAGTTAGGTTATAGCTTTTCTCCTTCTGTTCCTTTCCTTTGCTACATCCCTCTAATATGATTTTTCTCCTCCTGTATTTCATTGTATATCTTAACCTTTCCGCTAATTACACCTCACACATTTACAAATACTTCTACTCCTTCATTCCCTCTTTGATTTCTTTACTCTATTGCTCTCCAAGTGTGAAATATTGAGCTAGACTATATCTGTAGTCAGTGAGATTGTGTCAAAGTGGCTCAGGGTGTTACCCCTTCTGTGTCAAAGTGGATCAGGGTGTTACCCCTTCAGCCCAAACCATCCAACACCTCAGAACAAAGCTACTCACTGATTACAACTGTTTATAATCCCCACTTCTAAAACACAATACCCCCTCCCTGACAAAGATTAGCAGAGATTAATAAGGGAATACCTATCTACAAGTGGGAGCCTCTAAAATCAGTGCAAAGTGCCCAGTGTGAAATTGTGCTCAGTGGTGGTATTGGGCCTCCTCTATTAGATGCATATCTAATAGAGGAGAGATAGAGTGAAATACCTATTTGGATTGTGTACCTCCAAAATCTTCCCAACCACAGGGCTCTGAGTTGGTGCTTATCTTGAAATTGTGTGCTGGTGAGGGACTGGATATACTTTCATCTCCCAAAAAGGAGAGATATAGGGTAAGCATCTATCTTTGAATGAGAACCTCCAAAGTCTGTGTAACTGAAGTGCTTTGGGTTCAGGCTCGCCATAAAATTGTGTTCTGGTGAGGAAGTAGAGATATTTACAATTCCACAAAGGAGAAATAGAGTAAAAAAATACCCATTTTGAGTGTCAACCTCCAATTCCTGCATAACTACAGAGCTCTGTGTGGGGATTTGTCTTAGAATTGTGATTTAGTATATAATTGATATAATCTCACTCTCCAAAAAGGTGAGATACTGTGAAAACTCCCATTGTTGATTGTCTGTGCTACTACCATGCTTTGGGTAAGTGCTAGTCTTAGTTGTGTGTTCTGGTGTGTAATAGAATATGATCACACTCCCAAAAAGGTAACATAGAGAGAAAATACCCATCATTGATTGTAAATTCCCAAAGTCTTTGCATCTACAGCCTTTAGAGCACCAAATAGACCAGACCAGAACAGGATATCATACCACCACATTGTAATCTGCACAGGATCAATAGAAACCAAGGAAAGGATCCTTAAAGCTGTCAGGGAGAAAAGATCAATCACCTATAAAGGAAAACCAATCAGGATAACTACAGGGTTCTCAGCAGAGACCGTGAAAGCAAGAAGAGCCAGGACTGAAGTATGCCACGCTCTAAAGATAAACAATTATCAACCAAGAATAGTGTACCCTGCTAAACTCTCCTTCATAACTGAGGGAAAAATAAAAACCTTCCACAGCAAAGAAAAACTGAAAATATATATCTCCCCCAAACCAGCACTACAAAAGATACTAAAGATGTCCTACACATAAAGAACCAACTAGAACATGATGAAGGCAGAGAAACAGCCCTAAAACAAAGGAAAAGATTCAGAACCTAGGTGACACAGCCCCTAAGAAGGTAGATAACATGACAGGAACTTCCAAATACCTCTCAATCCTAATTCTCAATATTAATGGACTTAACTATCCAGTCAAATGACATAGAATCTCTAGTTGAATCAAAAAACAGGACCTGTCTATCTGCTGTCTTAAAGAGATGCACCTTCACCACAAAAACAAACATTCTGAAAGTGAAAGGCTGTACTAAAATCTACCAAGCACACAGCCCCTACAAACAGGCTGGAGTAGAAATTCTAATATCAGATAAAATAGACTTCAAATTAAAAGTAGTGAAAAGAGATAAAGATGGACACTACATACTAATATGTTATACAGAAGGATCTAACAATTCTAAATATCTATTTGCTGAATACAGGAGCACCCAAATTTATCCAATAAATACTACTTTCCACAAAATCACACATAGATCCAAAGACATTAATTGTTGGTGACATTAACACACACCTTACCCACTGGATAAATCAACTCAGTAAAAACTCAATAGAGAAATAGCAAATCTAAACAACTGCATAAACCAACTAGACTTAACAGAACGCTAGAATATTTCACCCAACAGCAACAGATTACACATTCCTCTCAGCAGCATATGGAACATTCTCCAAAATAGACATCTTATGTCACAAAGCAAATCTGTCCAAATTCAGAAAAATTGAAATTATGCCCTGCATTCTCTTAGACCACAAAAGAATAAAATCAGAACTCAATAAAAATGACACCAAAGAAAATCCTACAACACATGGAGGCTGAACAACACACTGTTGAACCACAAATGGGTCATGGAAAAGATTAGAAAGGAACTTCAAATGTTCATGATATTTAACAAAAATGAACATACAAATTACCAGCTCCTCTTGGACACAGCAAAGGCAGTACTCAGAGGAACATTCATAGCTCTGAGCTGTTACATCAACAAATTGGAGAGATCTCAAGCTAACAATTTAATGATGCACCTAAAGTTCCTTGAAAAAAGAGCAACAAGCCAATCCTCAATCCAGTATATAGAAACAAATAATTAAAATCAAATCAGATTTAAATTAATAGAATCCACTTAATATAATTTTATTAATTTAAGTGAAGTAAACCAGGCCCAAAGAAACATAGGAACATAGGTCCCATGGTTTCCCCTATTTGCAATTACTAATATATGTCTGAGACAAGCAGATATGGTCAGATAAGTTGATGTTATGTGAAATGAACCCCAAGATAAGGACTCAAATGGTTTTTCTTTCTTGCAATTGTTTCTAACATATTTATAAGATGATTTCTTTGTTGCTTTGTATCTCTCCCCCACAGTATAACCCCTGTTTTCACTGTATTTGATGTTGGTATAATTTGTAGAGGGGAAGGGAAAAAAAAGTAATTGTTTAAATAGGGATACAGGTGGACCCATTGCAACAATGAGATGTACAAGTCGTTATGTCAAAAAACAAACTTTACAATTTGGGGCAGGGATTTGGGGGGGAATAGGGGGGATGGGACGGGGAAACAAAGAAGGAGGCAACAATGCTTGATAAGAAATGTACTCATCACCTTTCCCATGTAATTGTAACCCCTTGAAGATACCATTTCATTTCAGAATAGCAAATTTTCATCATGATGTTCTGATCCACCTTTGAGTTTTTAAAAGAACCTCCAAGATGTTTTCTAGCTGATATACTTAGTGGTTTGTTTTACAGTACAGACCTTAAAAATGACTTCAGTAACTCATGCCAATCTTGCAAGTTATACTTCCATTTTGATTGTTCATGAGACATACAATCCACAGATGACATAAGGAAGTAAAATGATAAGAAGTCTCTTCATAACATTTTGACTTTTAGCCAGGTACCAGTGGCTCATGCCTATATTCCTAGCTACTTAGGAGGCTGAGATCTGAAGACAGCAGTTTGAAGTCAGCCTGGACAGGAAAATTCATGAGACTCTTATCTCCGGTTAACCATCAAAAAAAGCCAGAAGCAGAGCTGTGGCTCAAGTAGTAGAACGTGAGCAAACAAAAAAAAGCTCAGAGACAATGCCTAGGCCTTGAGTTCAACCCCTAGGACTAGGGCTTGAATTTTTTTTTCAATTCAGTCACTGTGAATTGAAAGAAAACTAGTAAGAGAACAGGAGTGGAAAATGAAGATGTGGGGAGATGTAAAAACAGATTCTGGATAGAAATTATTCTGTAGGATTCACAAAGGTTAAAACCTTTCTAAGCTTGTGTGGAAGGAATTATTCAAACTTTACAAAAGATGAATAATATTCAGCACAGAGGCATTGAACAACTGTGAGAGGTCACAAATTCATTCAACATATGCTGACTGAATGTCATGATGTGCCAGACAAGTCATTGGATTGTAAATGCAATGTGAAAATAGGTCTGTAGGTGCTGTGGTGTTGGAGTATATGACTGTGCATGCAGTCAGGGGAGCCCTCTGTGCAGAGGTAACATCCTTAAGTAGAAAATAGACTGACACTCTGCAAACAATGGCTGATGATCAGGGAGGAAAACATCACAGGCAAGGATGTGTCTGGTACAGGGACCTTAAGCTAGGCAGTAAACCTACTCAAGCAATCTTTATGGCTCCTTTGAGACCCCTTCACAGACCACTTCCCTGAAGGCTTCCCTGTCTGTTCTCTGGAAGAACATCTTTCATGAAGCCTGGGAGAAGGAAGCTACCCATTTTACATGTTAGAGATTATGCTATTTACTACAATACTAATTCATACTCCAATTCTTCTACTTAAAGACATTCCAGAAATTCTGAAGGGCTGTTCTCAATTAAAACAACACTTCGTACCCCTCTACCTACCAGATTTTGCCAAAATTGTTCTCTTTCAACTCAGGATATGCGGATTTTGAAAATCTTTCTGTGTTTTGTGTTCATACTCTGTTGATGAGTTTGGTTATGACAATTTTCATGTATGTCAATGGTAAATTATGATTTCCTCATACAATTCAGAACAGCCACCATAGAAGACACATCAGTGTGAAATATGATTTCTCCAGATCATCCAGCCAGGCTCTGGAAAACAAGAAGCCTGGAAACATTAGATGAAATCTTCTACATGCTTAGACCAAACCTCGTCCTCTTGTAATGTCTGCTTTTTGCCTTGATTTTGGTATTCTGCTCTCTGTGTACATACCTGCAAAACTTCCACCCTGGGTTCCCTTTCCATCAAAAATAAGAGATTGGTGGACAACATTATTATTTTCCAGCTTATCTTCATCCATATTTTTGATAACTTTTAACAGAATGCAAATACCCAGCAGTGTTTGTTTATCCAAAGCTATAGAATGAAGTTCATTGTGAAGAGCAAAATCACTCCAAAATTCTTCCCCGCCCAAAATCATCAGTCTCTTAAAAATTCCAGTAAGAATTTAGGCTCCTTACTTATATGTGACTTTTCTGTGACTACATATATCTCTTCATTCAGGATAGGATCATATATAAGAAGTAATTTTCCTGTTAAATGTCAGCTGTAAGTCCCTTATGAATTTAGAGTCTCTTAAAACATTTCTGGTAGAGAGCGCTCAGGACCATGAACTATTATAATGAGTCTTGGGATCACTGGGGACCATAATCTTGAGATTCTTTTTTATAGAAACAAAGAGTGTTTAGCTCTGCATCACAAAATCTGATATGCAAAAAAAAAATTCTTTTAATCTTCATTACCATGTGGACTTTTCAGAGCTGTTTGTTCATTTGAATAACAATAGAAATGATTGGAATTCAACTTATTAAAGTATATCTTGAAAAGCAGATGATTCCCACAAGCATGTTTTAAAATATATGCAATATAATTTATTTTACAATTCTAAAAAAATATGTTTCTGAATCTTTATTTAGAAAGTTTTGACCTGGGCTGGGAAGGTAGCTCAGTGGTAGAGTGCTTGCCTTGCATGCCTGAGGCCCTGGGTTCAATTCCTCAGCACCACATAAGCAAAAAGAAAAAAGCCAGAAGTGGCGCTGTGGCTCAAGTGATAGAGCACTACCCTTGAGCTGAAGAGCTGAGGGACAGTGCCCAGGCCCAGAGTTCAGGCCCCACGACCAGACCAAAAAAATAAAAATAAAATAAAATAATAAAAAAGGAAGTTTTGACCTGTGCCGAGGCTCTCTAGGCATTTCCCCTATCCCTTCCTGTAATATTTTCAGTGTCTCTGCTTTTACCTCCAGGTCTTGGATCCATTTGGAGTTGATTTTGGTGCAGGGTGATATATAAGGATCTAATTTCAATTTTCTATATGTGTGTAGCCAATTCTGCCACCACCATTTTATTTCTTCCATCTGATAATTTGGGCTCCCTTATCAAAGATTAGGTGGCCATAGGTCTTCAGTGTCTAGGTCTTCAATTCTATTCCATTGGTCCTCTTGCCTGTTCATGTGCCAGTACCAAGCTGTTTTTATAACTACAGCTTTATAATAGAGTTTGATGTTTGGTATTGATATTCCTCCAGGACTGTTCTTTCTGCTAAGGATTGTTTTTGCTATTTGGGGTCTTCTATTTTTCCATATGAATTTTTGTGTTGCTTCTTCTTTTTCATTAAAGAACGTTGGGATATTGATAGACATTGCATTGAATTTGTAGATAGCTTTGGACCGTATTGCCATTTTCACGATGTTAATTCTCCCAATCCAGGAGCATGGGAAGTTTATCCATGTCTTTAAATATGCTTTAATTTCCTTTTTAAGTTTGGTTAAGTTTATTCCTAGGGCTCCTTGGCACAGGTTGAAACTTCCTAAATAAAGACCCAGAAACACAACAAATCAAAGAAAGTCTGGATAAATGGGATCACATTAAACTGCAGAGCTTCTGCATGGCAGAGGATATAGCTAGCAAGATAAATAGAAAGCCCACAGATTAGAAGATCATCAGTAGCTATACAATAGACAAGGGTCTCATATCAAAAATATACCTAGAATTCAAAAAATTAAACCACCCAGGGGCTGGGAAGTTGGCTCAGTGGTAGAGTGCTTGCCTTGCATGCATGAGGCCCTGGGTTCGAGTCCTCAGCACCACATAAGCAGAAAAAGCCAGAAGTAGTGCTGTAGCTCAAGTGGTAGGGCACTAGCCTTGAGCTGAAGAGCTGAGGGACAGTGCCCAGGCCCAGAGTTCAGCTCCCATAACTGGCAAAAAAAAAAATTTAAACCACCCAATAACAAATCCCCAGAGAAACAGCTACTCATTAATAAGTGGGCTAAAGAATTAAAAAGAGACTTCTCTGGAGAGGAAATAAGAATGGCCAATAGACACATGAAAAAATGCTCAACTTTTCTGGCCAAAAAAAGAAATGCAAATCAAAACCACATTGAGATTCCACCTCCCCTGCCCCCGCCCCGTTAGAATGGCTATTATCAAGAAAACAAATAATAACAGATGCTGGTGGGAATGTGGACAAAAGGAAACACTGCTACACTGTTGGTGGGAATGTAAGCTGGTTCAACCATTCTTAAAGGCAGTATGGAGGTTCCACAAAAGACTACACATAGATCTCCCCTATGATCCAGCAATCCCACGCCTGTGCATTTATTCAAATGATCTCAAACTAGGCCACACTAAATCTACCAGCACAGCTATGTTCATTGCAACATTATTTACCATAGATAAGATATGGAACCAACCCAAATGCTCCTCAATAGATGAATGGATCAAGAAAATGTGGTATATTTACACAATGGAATTTTATGCTTCTATCAGAAAGAATGGCATAGCCCCTTTCATAAGGAAATGGGAAAAAATCATAAAGTAAAGTAAGCCAGACCCAACGAAACATAGGTTTCCCTCATTTGTAATAATTAGTATAAGCCTAAGTCAGTCCTGACAGAGAATCATAATAGCTCAAGAGCTATGAACATATATGACCATACAAAATGATGCTAATTGACTGAACTCCAAGATATGGAAACAACAGGTCTTTTTTTTTTTTAGTTATCAACTTTGTTTTACCAATGTACTATATCTAGTTCTTTCTTTTTATTTTATTTCATTTATCTTTTTCCACTGTTTTATTCCTGGCATTCTCTGTCTTTGGTTCTGGTACCCTCCATCTTGTATATGCATTTATCTGATTGGGGAAGGGAAACAAAATAACAAAATGCTAAAAGAAGTACAAAAGATGACCCATTGCAACAATGACATGCACAGGACACTATGTCAGAAATGAGCTTTACAACTTCATTGGGGGTGGGGGGAGGACTGAGGGGAGGGAATCGATAGTGAAAAAACAACAACGGAGTGGGTAACAATGTTCAACGAAAAATGTACCTTACTCGTGTAAATGCAACCCCTCTGTACAGCATCTTCACAATGAAATAAAAAATTTAAATTAAATAAAATTTAAAAAATATGTAAAGGCTCTCAGATGTACTGCCTATCCCATCTATAGGTAAGGGAATGGAGCATCAGGAGAAGCAATTGCCTAGAAAAAGAAAAAAAGAATAGGAAGAAAGCAAACCCAAGCTCCTGCTGTAGATGTCCCTATTGAAAAGCAGTGAACTCAACTTTTATTCAAATTCCCAGTGACTCCATCTGTAATAACCTCAAGTAGACCTTAGTTGATTTCTCTTCCATTTGACCCACCAACTTTTCACCACCTACACAATCTTTCACCTAGCTTTCTATCAAATTGTATCTCCAGTATCTGCTTTCTTTAAATGAGCCAACTAAATTCAGCTCTTTTGTGTGTGTGTGTACATGTGCATGTGCATGCATATGTGTGTGTATGTGTGTGTGCATGTGTGCCAGTACTAGGGCTTGAACTCAGGGCCTGAACACTGTCCCTGAGCTTTTTTACTCAAGCTGGTATTCTACCACTTGAGTCACAGTTCTTCCCGCTTTTTGTTGATTCCATCTATCCAAAATCTTGTCCATTCAGAACAAATGACACCTCATTTAAGAAGCCATTGTAACAACAAGAAACAAAAGCACTATCATTAAGAAGGAAGTCTATTGGGAGGGGCACTACAGATACCTTTCCAATGAGCACAACATAAATGACTAGGTAATTGTGTATGTATAATAATGAATTAGGGGTCTGGGAAGGTGGCTCAGTGGTAGAGCGCTTGACTTGTATGCTCAAGGCCCTGGGTTTGATTCCTCAGCACCACATAAGCAAAAAATAAAAAGCTGGAAGTGGCGCTGTGGCTCAAGTGGTAGAGCAGTAGCCTTGAGCTGAAGAGCTGAGGGACAGTGCCCAAGCCCAGAGTTCAGGACCCCCCCCAAAAAAAAAGAAAAAATAATGAAGTAGGACTTTTTCAAACTATGCAGAACTGTTAAGAGCCTTTCCTAGATTTGTCTACCCAAGAAAGAAACACATTGTCCAGCTTCTTTGAAAGCTGATAACTTTCACAGACAAAATGGAGAATTTCTCCTAGCTGAATGAACAAGATTGACTAGAAATACCTGGGAGTGAATGTTACTATGGTACATGTGGCTCCTGGTCAGAAACTGAATCTTATAATGACTTAACCAATTCAACAGCGGTACTCACAAAACAATATGTGGGAAATGGTCTGTACAACTTGAGTTGGGGGGGGGGAGGTTGGGGGGAAGGAAAGTGGGAGAAAAATGAGGGAGGAGATAAGTTTGACAAGAAATGTACTCACTGCCTTACTTTAAGTAACTATAACCTCTCTGAACATCACCCTGACAATAAAATTGTAAAAAAGCAATAATATCCAAAGAAATAGGCCTGATGACCACAAAGTTAAGTCTTTGTGAGGTGTGGCTCCAGGGTTCCCTGTGGGCTGAGACTAGAGCTGCTCAAAAGCGGCTCTCACATCTCTGATGTCTCCGCTGCCTTGTCTTCTGTCATTTCTACATTTCCTATGCCAATGAATGAAGTGCCAGTGAACACAGGAATAAAGATTATATGTACTTCATTGTACACATGCAAAATTTTATAGTAACAATAAAGTATGAACATTAAGTTCTTATTTTCAACCCAGTGTGTGTGTGTGTGTGTGTGTGTAAGAGAGAGAGAGAGAGAGAGAGAGAGAGAGAGATGTGTAATGGGACCTCAAGCTCTTGCTTTGCTTTCTTGCTCATGGCTGACATTCCAGTACTTAATGCATGCCTCCCACTTGGCATTTTGCTGTTTAATTGAAGATCTAGCCCCTCAAACTTCTTTCTCTGCCTGAGCTGACCTTGCACTTTGGTCTTTTGGTCTCAGCCTCCTGAGCAGCTAGGATTAACAGCATGAACCCCTGCGCCCTGCCAGATTCTGGAATACAGGATGCAATCTTTAACTGCCATACAGACATACAGATGGAATTTCTGTGGGCCATGGTTTATTTGTTCCTTGGGGTTCCTTGTGGTACGAGGATATCTCTTTCTTTCCTCATAACTAAAGATTGCTAAGCTTTTATGTCTATTTAGGGAACAGTTATTGAGGTCTGAGTTCACATAGTTTTCCTGTGGAGGTTTTCTCTGCCATTAAGTTAAGACAGATGGGGCTGCAGGTTGCTTCCCACCTCTCACTATATAATCGCATTTTGTATCTTTATTTTTATTACAGTTTATTAACTGTTCAAAGTGGTTTCATGGTGCTATTTCCATGCATGTGTACACATGCATGGAATTTACTTTGATAAGATGTAGCTTTTCTATGCCTCTTTATTATCTGCTTCCCTTTGAAAAATGGTTCAGATTTCTTTATTCTACTTTCATACATGCATAAAATTACTTTGATTATATTCAGCTCCCAATTCACCTTCTTTTCACATCTTCTTCCTCGCGCTTGTTCCAATTCCCAAACAGTCTTCACTTCATACTATTTTCATTCAGTGTTTAAGGTCTGGATTCCTCCATAAGATCCTTAGTCAATCACCAACTAATAGTCACCTGTTTAAGGTTAAGAGTCTTACCTTAGGTCCTTTTGCTTCATAGTTCTCTACCTATATAAATTTAGAAATATGTATACCTTTGAGTACAAAAAAGTGTTTTGACCATAAATAATCAGCTTTGTGTATCATCCCTCCTCAATTTCTCACAGTTAACTAATGGTCTTTCTTCTATCTCTCACCACAAAATACTTACAAATGAATGGATTTTGAGTAAAAGAAGATAATGATGCTATTTTATATTTTTAATTTAGTATTCTTACCTGATCAGATTAAACTAACAAACACTATTTAACCATCTGAACATTTGTTCTAGTATTCTCCCAGTAATCATCAAGGGAAATGAACTGATTCTTACAGAAAAAGAAAAGAATGTATCTCTTGAGGATTGACAAAAGTCTTGATAGAATAATTGTGTTTGTATGAGTAAACTGTTAGTATTCACCTGAGAATGTGATAATGATCCCTGGTGTATTTGAATTCATATTTGAATCACCAGAATCTTCAGTTTTAGCCCCAAAGATGAACAATAATAATACAGGGACAACATGACTGCTAGCCAATACTGATAACGTTAAATTCTCACTGTAAAATGGACAATTCCTTATTTTAAGAGGTAAGATTGGGCTGATGTGGGTGAATCTATTTAACTAATTTTCCTTTACTATTTGCAAACATTTTCGTCTTTGAAGTTGTAGACTGCATTCACATTTAGAAATAGGGCAGCTACAATTAAGTAGTCAGGTCAGCTAATGACCTCAGCTGAATTAGTTTAAGTTTGCATAAGAAATTCATCTGAATAAATAAGCATAACTCAATTTTGAAACGTTCATTTTCTACTGTAAGAAACCAAAAGAAAGAAAATGAAATGTACAGTCTGACAAAAAAAGAGAAAGAAACCAGCATGACCTTTAATAGTATCAAAACTTAGAAGTTAGACATGATGCTTGTAAATTCAATGATTTTGCCATTTTTAATGGTTTTTACATGTAAATATCTTGTAGGGAAACCTACAATACTACACAAGAATCAGACACTGGGAATCAAGACAGTGATACAAATTATAGCTGTTTGAACCAGGTACACATGTTAGGCTGAAGATTTATTTACGTATATTGTGTTGGAAATACTATTTCATTCTGTGAGACTCTTTAAAGTAATGAACATTTTTCATGCATTTGAAAAAAACAGGTGTAGTAATTATGAACTAAATCTATGCATGTAATATTTTCCTAGTTATTAGATTGATATTTCAATTAATAATATCTTCATTGGAAATAGTAAAATATTTAATAAAATTATAATCAGTAATTTTATTCTCAAAATTACGACTATTATTATTTGTTTTTTTTGCCAATCCTAAGCCTTGAACTCTGAGCCTAGGTGCTGTCCCTAAGCTCTTTTTGCTCAAAGCTAGCAAGCACTCTACCACTTGAGCCAAAGCACCACTTACTGCTTTTTCTGAGATTAATTGGAGATAAGAGTCTCTCTAACTTTTCTTCGCAGGCTAGCTTCAAACCACATTCCTCAGGTCTCAGCCTCCTGAGTAGCTAGGATTACAGGCATGAGCCACCAGCACCTGGCTCAAAAACATTTAAAATTCCTATTTCTTTTTTATGATATCAAGAAAAATATTTCTTCTTCGTTTTGAAGAATATGGTCTCAGGAGTCTGAGATCTGAGGATTGAGGGTTAAAACCAGCAGAGGCAAACAAATTCATTATTCTTACTTCCATCTAAGCAAAAAGCTAGAATTTGAGGTATGGCTCAAGTGGTAGAGGGCCAGCCTTGAAGAAAAAAGCCATTCAAGAGCTTAAGACTCTAAGTTTAATCCCCAGTACCAGCAGAAAAAGAAAGATAAAAATAGTGGGTTTGGCTGGGAAGGTGGCTTAGTGGTAGAGTGCTTGCCTTATATGCATGAAGCCCTGGGTTCCATTCCTCAGCACCACATAAGCAGAAAAAGCTGCAAGTGTTGTTATGGCTCAAGTGGTAGAGCAGTAACCTTGAGCTGAAGAGCTGAGGGACAGTGCCAGGCCCAGAGATCAGGTCCCATGACTAACAAAAAAAAAAAAAGTGCGTTTGAGGTGTATCTTGGTGGTAGATCATTTGATTAGCATAAGGTCCTGGTTTGATCCAAAGGACTGCAAAGTAATAAAATTAAAATGAAATAAAAAGCTACACATGGGATTAAAAAATGGTCTTGTTTCATGACTAGATGTTATGACTTATGTAACTAGTTTTCTCCTTTTTGTATTAGTTACTGAAAAATTAAAACTCTAAGATGCAATCTCTCCAGTTGCAAGTGCATTCAAACTAGTAACTATCACTTAATTTAGTTTAAAAAATAGTTGCTAAAGAAATGAAGTGAATTCAGTCTACCTGCAGCTCATATCTATATATTATTATGTCGTATGCAATTTTACCTGTGGCTTGATATTTTCATGCTCATTTTCCTCACTAGTAAGAGAAGTAAAAATACTTAATGATCTTTAGTAGAAATCCAAATGTAATTGCATATAATTTTAATGCTGTGCTCATAATTAAGCACACAATAAATATCAGCTACTACTCAGTTTTGTATTGTATAATCTTCTATTTATACATTGCAATCTGTTTTGTTATAGTTAGATACTTTTGTGTAATTCTCAAATGCATCATATTATTAAGTCTTTTGCTTTCAAGCCATGTTGGTAGATTTTTCAAAATGCATAAAGATATACACCATTTGAAGAAATTTTTTGGTGTTTAAGAAAAACAATTTTTAATCTGTAGAAAGACTCATTGCACATAAATATACAATGCACTTTCAAAGGTAAATTATAAAACGCAACATAAAATTGGAATGATACATTATTTATAATAATCTCAATGTACATATTAATAATAATGTGATGTACTAATAATCTTTCCACTGCAGATCTGTTTGACACCACCATATTACCTCATGGATTCTCTGGTAGATGGGAACCTCACTGCAGTGACAGAGTTCATTCTATTGGGCTTAACACATGATCCAGTCCTTCGAGTCATCCTCTTCATCATCATCCTGTGCATCTACCTGGTAACTGTATCTGGAAATCTCTGCACAATTCTTCTCATCAGAGTCTCCACTCAGCTCCACCACCCCATGTACTTTTTCCTCAGCCATTTAGCTTTTGCTGACATGGTCTTTTCATCTTCTGTCACACCCAACATGTTAGTTAATTTCCTTGTGGACACAAATATCATCTCCTACCATGGATGTGCCATCCAGCTGGGTACAGCTGTTTTCTTTGGGGCAGTCGAGTGCTTCCTTCTGGCTGGCATGGCCTATGATCGCTTTGTGGCCATCTGTGACCCACTGCTGTATTCCACCAAAATGTCCTCCCAAGTCTGTGTCCAGTTCCTTATCATAGCTTACACCAGTGGTTGTTTAAATGCTTCATCCTTTACTATTTCTTTCTTTTCTTTAGTGTTCTGTGGCTCAAACAGAGTCAATCATTTCTTCTGTGATTTTACTCCTCTACTTGAAGTTGCCTGTTCTGAAGACAGTGTGCTTATACTTCTTTCCACTTTTAGCGCTGGCTCCATCCTTGTAGTCACAGTGATTGTCATAGCTGTCTCCTACATCTATATCCTCATCACCATCCTGAAGATGCGCTCCACAGAGGGCCACCACAAGGCTTTCTCCACCTGCACCTCCCACCTCACTGCAGTCACTCTGTTGTATGGGACTGTTATCTTTATTTATGTGATGCCCAAATCCAGCTACTCCACTGACCAGAACAAGGTGATATCTGTGTTCTACATGGTTGTGATCCCCATGTTGAACCCCCTCATCTACAGTCTTAGGAATAATGAGATCAAGGGGGCTCTGAAAAGAGAGCTTGGGAGGAAAATGTCTTAGGTTTGGTATTTTCTAAGCTTCATTACAGAAATAATAATTATAACTATACCAAAATGTAAACTGATTTTCTGAGATGGCCCTACAATCATCCTAGTGAAATTTTTAGTAAGCATGATTCATTTTGAGATCATATACCAACTCAGAAGTTTGAAGTGCTGTTATAAAATCTCACTGAATTTATGATTAAGAACATAAACTGTTTTTGAAGAACAAAATTTGCTAAAAATTCTTTAAAAGTCTTTTTCCCAAAAAGAAAATGTTTACTGCAACGTATTAGTTTGGATCTTAAGTCCTCTGAAGGCACATAAATTTAGTTAATTTCAGTTCCTTGTGTGATTTTAGGTAGTGGTTGAAACAATAAAGGGTGAAGAAGGGGATCTTTAACCCAGTTACTAAAGGTATTCTCCCTCCTGAGCTACAGTAATACACATATTTGTCCTTTTAATGTTCATCCAAGTATCTTTCTTGTAAGCTTGCTTTGTTCCTCTTTACTGCTTTTCCATATTTGGGGTCCAACATTGTATTTTGTCTGCCTAAGAACTTACTATTTCTTTCTTCTGTATGATCTACTCTCCTGCTGATGTATTCTATCACATCTTTAATGTGATAAATAATTTCTGTTTTTTTATTATTTCAAAATATATTTTGAGCTGGGTTCTGGTGGCTCATGTCTATAATTCTAGCTACTCAAAAGGCTAAGATCTGAGGTTTGTAGTTCAAAGCTAGCCCAGGGAGGAAAGTACATGAGACTCTTATCTCCAATTAACTACTAAAAAAAGCTGGAACTGTGGCTGTGGCTCAAGTGTTATAGTGTTAGCCTTGAGCAGAAAAGCTCAGAGACTGCATTTGGGCCATAAGGTTAAGCCACAGGACTGCCCCAACACACACATGTGCGTGAGCGCACACGCCCGCGCACACACACACGCACACACACACACACTACATATACATACATATATATAGGTATAGATGTAGTACTTTTACAACCTCATCAGTTAATAGTTACATAGTTTTATCAAATACTTGTGTGAATGAAAAAGTAAATACTGCAAAGTCCATAGTGATACCTTCTTTATATGGTCTGAAGATGTTAACACAATTTTTCTGAGGATCACGTACTGGCCATAAAACATGTAGCACATTTCTCAAAAATACTGCTCAGGATTTTTATATTTTTCCTATGATCTAGTATGAAATAGTAAGAAGTACATTTGTCCACAATTCTAACTGAAGCTGCATGGTATTTACCAAGCCTGATGACATTTATTGTTACTGTCAGGGAAACAAATTAACAGAATATTTTTACTTTAATTAAATTCTGATTAATTCTTTTTAATTACTACAATTTGTCTCTTGTCTTAAATTAAATCTATGTGTTCTTGCTAGAATAAACCTAATATTGTATTAATACTTTATGATGTTCATAAGCTACTGATAAGTTTGCTAATATTTTGTAAGGTATTTTTGTCTATTTTCATAAAAATGAAGCTGGAGTATAATCGCATTTTCTTTTTTTTCTTCTTTTTTTAATTAATAAGTTTTTTTTAATTGTGAAAATACCATACAGAGGGGTTACAATTACATGAGCAATGTAATGAGTACATTTCTTATCAAGCATTGTTGCCTCCTCCTTAGTTTCCCCTACCATTCCTGCCCTCCCAACTCCTCCCTACCCTTCCCCCCTTCCGCCAAATTTGTAAAGTTCGTTTTTAGACATAACAACTTGTACATCTCATTGTTGCAATAGGTCCACCTGTATCTCTATTTAAACAATCCTTATTTTTCCTTTCCCCTCCCCAAATTATACCAGCATCAAATACAGTGAAAACAGGGGTTATACCGTGGGGGAGGGACATACAAAACAACAAAAAAATCATCTTAAAAATATGTTAGAAACATAGCAAGAAAATAAATCCATTTGAGTCCTTATCTTGGGGTACATTTCACCTAACATCAACTTATCTGACCATTTCTGCTTGTCTCAGACGTATACTAGTAATTGCAAATAAGGGAAACCATGGGACCTATCTTTTTTGCTTGTTGAATTTCAGTATCAAGATATCTCAGATGTAATTATTGCACTGAAATACGCACTTGCTAGTCTCAATGAACTTACATAATGGTATAATTACTATTTCACTGAATGTCTTTAGTATTTAATAAAATTTAACATTAAGGCATTGCTGACTGCTTATTTTTCATATCCTGATTAAAGTTCTTTTTTTTTTTTTTTTGGTCCAGTCGTGGGGCCTGAACTCTGGGCCTGGGCGCTGTCCCTCTACTCTTCAGCTCAAGGCTAGCGCTCTACCACTTGAGCCACAGCACCACTTCCGGCTTTTTTCTTTTTGCTTATGTGGTGCTGAGGAATCAAACCCAGGGCCTCAGGCATGCAAGGCAAACACTCTAACACTGAGCCAACGTCCCAGCCCCTGATTAAAGTTCTTTAATGATCAAATAATCCTGCTTATTTTCTGTTGGAGCTGATTTCAAATCTGTTTTTTTCAATTTTTCAGTTTATCTATAGTATCAATTGTTACATACAAGTGCTTATAATTACTTATATTCCTAATAATAGCTGTTGCAGCTGTATTTGTATTGCTTTTTACCTTCTCTATTTGGCTATTTGGATTTTGTACTTTCATTTTACTTTAGCATGAAAACAGGTAACAAAACCACGGTAAGAAACAAGTATTTACCTGTTTTATCTTTCATTGAATGTTGACTTTCTACTTAATTAATTTCTGTTATTAACTTTATAATTATTTTCCTATTTATATTACTTTATATTATTATTCTTTTCTAATTGAAAAATGCAAATTTTATTGTTTTGAATATTTTTCTAGATGCAAATTAGCTTATATATTTTTGAGTTTTATAACTAGAATTTGTCTTATCAAATTTCTCTCTCCTCTCTCTCTTTCTTTATGTTGAATGCTCTCTATGTTGAATGCTGCTTTACTTCATTTCTCATATTCATCCAAATGGTATGCATAATGCTTAAAGTGCATATCAACATGTTCTTGTTATGTCATGATGACAGTCTCAGGGCCCCAGGTTCAGCCTGGGATGCACAGAAACTCTAAATTTTATGTCTCTTTCTGAGGAGCTGGAGCCTTCTTTCCCTTTTTAATAAAGTCATATTATTCACTGTGTTGATTATCATATATCTATATGCTCAAACGTAGTGTTTCTGTTTCCACTGGCTTTCATTCTTGGTACCTTGGTTTCTTTGACTTAGACATATTTGACTTAATAACTGATAGGGTTAATAAAAATTTAATCATTTATTTGCACATTTTACCCTGATATAATATTAGAGTGATCATCTCACAGATTTTATCATCTCAAGGTCTGAGATTTCCTACAGTATTATGGCTGCATATCTGTCCAAGACCTGATTACTTCCTGTTTCCCTTCATCCTGAATATATAATGTGAAATATGTCAAGCTTTTCACAGTGCATTCACCTAGCTTTTGTTTTTACTTTGGCTCTGTAATACCAAAACAATACAAAATCTACAGCCTGTACTAGTGCCTTGTGTTAATAACACTTTTTTCTGACTTGTCAAGTACTGTTGTCACGAAGTAATACCTCAATTCTATTTTCTGTGTTCTATTGTATGGTAATGCAATTCCTTATTTTCTGAAAGTCAATTAGCATATTAAGATGGAATTAACATTTCATCATTTATTCCAATGGCTCTCACCATTGGATTAATTAAAACAACCAAAAAATATTGTTGGACAGGAACCCCCAAGAAAATTTTATATGTATGAGTAGGATATTACACTCAACCTTGCAGGGAGACGGCACTCTGTTCAACCTGAACTGTCCTCACCTCCTGCCATCCTTGCTCAGGTGCTTAGTGGCCACTGAGACCTGCACTGACCAATCCTGTCCCTGGCACATCAACCTCTGTTTATTTTTTTCCAGGGAATTTATTCCTCTCTCATGATCTATATGGTTTACATTTCCTGTCTTGATCCCACACTCAAACATATATTCCATCTTGACTCTTTCACTATAGCATGAAAAATGCAAATCGTATCTTGAATATAAGAATTATTAATATTTCTTAAATGTATGAGGAAAGAAGAGGTGGATAAATTAAAAGACTAATATCTTTGTCTTTATCATCAACTTACATGGAATTTGATTCTGAAATACTTTAAAGAGAGGAGAAGAAAAGGCATTACAGATGATTGTTCTAGCGTGTAAAAATGGAAGGTATCTCTCCATGGGTTTATAACAATTTTAAGGGAAGGATTACCACGTCAGCAGTATGTGGGTCCATCCATGAAGTCAACTAAAAGTTTAGTTGTAACAGTCTCACTCGCATCACACTATAAACTGAATGCTTTTCTTGGAAATTGTTTATCTTCCACTCAATCATTAGAAGCCAAGAACTCCCTGCTTTGCCCGACAGAAGAACTCACCTGTTTTGACCAGAAAGTGGAAATCACAGATGGTGATAGTTCCTCCTATTCTCCTTTTCAGACCCCATAATTTGACCACAGTAAGAATATAAGTGTCCACAAAGATCATTCCCCAATGATATTTTTCTACAAGAAGAAATTTTCAAGAATTGTTATGTTCCCTCCTTGCATTTCTCTTACACTTTACTGAGTCCTAAATACACATACCAGGCTAATCTCAGGATAAATTGTGTTGAAATGGACAAAATTGAAATGTGTGTTAGTCACTTCCCCATTTAATGTAACAAATAGGCTGAGATAACTAGCTTAAAGAGATAAGATGTTTACCATGGCACACATAATGAGTTGATTCTGGGTCTTTGGTGGCACATTATGGCAGGGACATAGTAGAGGAAAAACCTTTTGCCCATGTGCTCAAGAAAACTGAAGGGTGCCAGGTGCCAGTGGTTCATTCCTGTAATCCTAACTACTCAGGAGGCTGAGATCTGAGGATCACGGTTCAAACCCAGCCCAGGCAGGAAAGTCCATGAGACTCTTATCACTAATAAACTACCAGAAAACCAGAAGTGGCTCTGTGGCTCAAGCAGTAGAATGCTTGTCTTGAGCTGAATAGTGCAGGGACAGCGCCCAAGCCCAGAGTTCAAGCCCCATGACTGACCAAAAAAAGAAAAGTGAAGAATAAACTTGGGTCTGACCATTAACTTTTATAGTCTGTTCTCAATAAGCCAAAGAACTACCACTCAGCTCAAACTTTCAATTCTTCCATCACAACTGAAAAAAAACACAAATCATAATTTAACTTTGTAGACCTTAACTTAACATCTAAACAAGATGTAGCAGTGAATACCACTTGAAATACATTGACAAAACCATAAAAAGACTTGCAGTAAAGTTTGTTTTATGAAAAACATTTGTTTTAATATAAATTTAGTGAGGTTTTACATAGGTAACATAGGAAACTCTTATTTACTACATGATCTGAAAACAATCACCACCTTTTCCAAAGGTTCACCATGATATTTGCATGTAAATAAATAAATATAGGACAAGAAAGACTCTTTTCTTTTAGGTATATATATGGATTATTATTTCTATAGCAAATACTAGAAAATAGCAGATCTTCCTAAAATAGTTTCCTACCAAGCTCTCTCTTTAGAGCACTCTTAATCTCATTATTCCTAAGACTATAGATAAGTGGGTTCAACATGGGGATCACCACCATGTAGAACACAGATATCACCTTGTTCTGGTCAGTGGAGTACAGGGACTTGGGCATCACATAAATGAATATAATGGTTCCATAGAACAGAGTTACAGCAGTGAGGTGGGAGGTGCAGGTGGAGAAGGCCTTCTGGCGGCCCTCTGTGGAGCGCATCTTCAGGATGGTGATGAGGATGTAGATATAGGAGATGGCTATGACAATCACTGTGAACAAAATTACAATGCCAGCAGAATAAGTGGGGAAAAGTATGAAGACACTGTCTACAGAACAGGAGAGCTCAACTAAAGGAGCAAAATCACAGAAGAAATGATTGACTCTATTAGGCCCACAGAAGAGTAAAGAACAGAAGGAAATGGTAAAAGAAGAAGCATTAAGAAAACCACTGGTATAAGCTACTATAAGTAACTGCACACAGACTTGTGTGGACATTTTGGTTGAATACAGTAGTGGGTTACAGATGGCCACAAAGCGATCATAGGCCATGGCAGCCAGAAGAAAGCACTCAACTGCCCCAAAGGAAACAGCTGTACCCAGCTGGATGGCACATCCATAGAAGGAGATGATATTTTTGTCCACCAGGAAGTTAACCAACATGTTGGGTGTGACAGAAGATGAAAACACGATGTCCACAAAAGCTAAATGACCAAGAAAAAAGTACATGGGGTTGTGGAGCTGGGTGGAGACTCTGATGAGAAGGACTGTGCAGAGATTTCCAGATACGGTCACCAGGTAGATGCACAGGATGATGATGAAGAGGATGACTCGAAGGACTGGATCATGTGTTAAGCCCAATAAAATGAACTCTGTCACTGTAGTGTGGTTCCTGTCTAGGAAATCCATCAAACAATGGAGCTGCTGCCAGGACCAATCTAGATGAATAGATAACGTGAAAAATGTATAAATGTAGTGATTTCATTGCTAATCATAATGTTATCATAAGCATTTACAAGTACCAGTACATGAAAAGATGATTCCATCTATAATTTTAAAAATAAGTTTAGCAAAAACACCCTCAAAATTCCATCCTATCTGTCTCTATCCCTTTATATTTACATTTTCTTCAATCTATATAATATATGGCATTAAAGCCAAATAAAATCCTAGATGAAATAAAAAACTAGATGAACATAACCACAGGCAGACTGAGTGTACTAGAAGGAAACAAGTTAGTTAAGCTGTTGCAACAAAGGCTCGGGAATCAGCTCATAAATACTTACATGATTCCTAAATGGTAACCATACAGCTAAGAATTAGCTACCCATTGAACTATGATTATACATATAGTTTACTACATATTCCAAAATGATATAATTTTTGTTGTATAGAACTGAGTTAGCAATCTATCTGGTGATGAATGTATAACATGGTTATGTCTGCATAGCAAGTGGTAAATTCCAAACATTCAGCCCAGTAGATTGATTGCCTGTTCCTTTCCCTACTGCATTATAATGAAATTAAGTTGTTGTAAGCACCAGGTCCATAAACCTACCTATAAATAGAAACTGGCTTCATTTGACCTGCTTAATGCTAACATTTTATAGTATTTTGCAGTTTTATTAACAATTAAGTATCAATACAAGCTGAGGGCAGTGCTGAAATGATCATGTTTGTTTCTTGCTGTTAAGTAAATGAGCAATCCTGGTGTTGAATCAAAACTAATTACTCACATGAAACTGATGATGTAAAAAGAGCAAGTCAGCCCAAATCACTCACTATCTGCTTGATGGATTACATCTGCCATATTGCTACACACATGTACTGTGGACTATATAGAAAGTAAATTTTCTCCAATAGGAAGTGAAACTTGCATCAAGTTAATGAACAAAATCCCAATTTCTTACGTCTTGAAAGGTGAATTCACTCATCATTCTGTAGACACATAAAATAATAGTGGTTATATCACTTTTAAAAACACTTTCTTTCTCCCTTGTGGAGAAATCCCAATTGAAGCTGGAGATTCAGCTATGAGTTGGAAAGTATCATGGAGCCTCATCAAGTTCTGGAGTGATTATTGTACAACTCAATTCCCATTACAACACAACTGGTCTTCCAAGATGCTACCAATTCTCTGGTGGTCAATTTATTCTTTTGTTTCTATCTAGATGCTCTTGCAGACATCTCCTAACTTTAATGTTTATAAGAGTGTTTAATTAGACAAATTGTCTTATAGAGAAAATACTGTTTCCAAGTTTGCTTTGATAGCCATGATTAAGAAATGGTACTAAATTGCTGGAATGAAATAAAAACATTAACTTTTTAAAAGATTTATTTTATTGTTATATAATATATACAGATATTGTATATGTATATACAATGATAAACAGATGGGTCACATTTACATGTGTCTGGTAAGAAGTCCATTTCCTTTCCTAAAACTTCTTCTAATCCCTCATTCTCTCCAATTCCCTCCATCCCATATACAACCACTAGTTGTATAGGTCACCTTCATCAGTGTCCAGTGTGCTCCACTGATGCAATTTCCCACACTTTTTCTGTGCTCTCCTTCCCACCCTCCCACAGATATGCATGTGAATATATCATATGTAATGTAAAGAGTACAGAATCATAAGATAAAGAAGAAAAATAAGAAAAGATTTTCTTTCCATATCTTTAGGGTTCATTTCAGTGTGTATGTTATTTTATATACATATGAAAAGGCACTTGGGAATTGCACCTTTGTGATTCTCTCCTAAGACTATCCTCTTTTGTTCTCACTGTGAGTATCTAGGACCCTGTATAATTTGTCATATTCCAGTGCATTTTATATCTAACTTCCTTATATCAGAGAGAACATGCCCCATTTGCCCCCCTGATCTTGGCTACCTTGCTTAACATGGCTTGTTCTAGTTCCATCCATTTCCCTGCAAATGACATTATTTTATTCTTTCCAATGGCTGTGTAAAATTCCATTGTATATAGGTACCACGTTTTTTGGATCCACTCACTATGGTGGGGCATCCTATTTGTTTCCATATCTCAGCTATTGTGAATAATGTGACAATGAACATGGACATGCAGGTGTCCTTGTCATATCCTGGCTCATGATGTTCAGGGTAGGTGCCTAGGAGTGGTATGGCTGGGTCATCGGTCTACATTTAGATTTTTGAGAAACCTCCAGAGTGCAGTCCAGAGTGGTTGTACTAGTTTACATTCCCACCAACAGTGCAGTAGGGATCCTTTTCCCCCACATCCCCACCAGCAATTGTTGTTGCTTCAATTCAAAATGTTGGGCAACATGTAATTGTAACCCCTCTGTATAGTATGTTCACAAAAAATAAAAATAAATAAAAATTAAAAAACTAATTAGATAAACGTTAAAAAACAAAATGTTGGGCAATCTAACTGGAATAAGATGGAATCTCAGAGTTGTTTTGATTTGCAGATCCTTTATGGCTAGAGATGATGAGCATTCCCTCATGTGTTTCTTTGACATTCTTACCTCTTCTTCTGAGAAGTCTCTCCTTAGGTCCCTTGCCCATTTGGTAATTGGTGTGTTAAGTTTGGGAGGGGTTAGTTTCTTGAGCTCCTTGTATATATTGGACATTAGGCCTTTGTCTGATGTATGGTTTGCATAGATCTTTTCCCAGTCTGATGGCTGTCCTTCTAGTTTAGCAACTATGTCCTTAGCTGTGCAGAAAACTTTTACTTTAATGTTCTGTCATCCCACTTGTCCAGTGTCTCCCCTATCTTTGTGTCCCTGGACTCTATTCAGGAAGTTTCTGCATATACCTGTAAGTTCTAGTGTTTCTCCTACTCTCTCTTGCAGTAGTTTTGGATTTTCCGGTCTGATGTTGAGATCTTTGATCCACTGTGAATTGCTATTAGTGCATGGTAAGAGCAGGGATCCACTTTTATTCTTCTGCATATGGCTGCCCAGTTTTCCCAGCACCAATTGTTGAAGAAGCTATGGTATTTCCACTGTATGTCTTTGGCTCCTTTGTCAATATCAGATGACTGTAAGTATGTGGTTTTATTTCTAGGTCTTCTAATTGGTTGCAGTGAGGGTCTATTTTTGAGCCAAAACCAAACTGTTTTTTTTGTCATTATAGCTCTGTAGTCGAGCTTGAAATCTGGTATTGTGATGCCACCCACATTATTTTTTCGCCTAGAATTGCTTTGGCTATTCTAGGTCTTTTGTGTTGGATAAGAATTTTGGGATTGTTTCCTCTATCTCAGTTAAAAAACATCATTGGGATTTTGATTGAAATAGCATTAAATTTGTATATCATTTTTATATCATTTTGGCAGTATGGCCATTTTCACAATATTGATTCTATTTGTTCATGAACATGGAAGGTATTTCTATATTTCCATTTCCCGGTCTACTCTTTGATTTCTTTCTTCAGATTTTTACAATCTTTGCTATAATTTTTTTACATCTTTGGTTAAGTTACTTCCTAGGTATTTTTGAGGCTATTGAAAATGGTTTTTTTTCATGAATTCCTTTTCTGCTTGTACATTGCTGGCATACAGAAAGGCTACTGACTGATGTGGGTTAATTTTGTATCCTGCTACTTTGGGGAAGGGGTCGATCAGCTCTAGGAGTTTGGAGTGTATTTTTAGGTCCTCTAAGTATAAGAGCAGAGCATATTATCTACAAGTAGGGATAGGTTAATTTCTTCTTTCCCTTTCTGAATCCCCTCTATGTTCTTTTCTGGCCTTGTTGCTCTGGCTAAGAATTCCAGAACTATATAAAAGAGGAATGAAGATGGTATCCTTGCCTTGTTCCTGATTTTAGGAGAAATGGTTTGAGTTTTCACTGTTCAATGTGATAGGGCCTGTTGGCGTGTCATAGATAGTCTTTTTGTTTTAAGGAAAGTCCCTTCTATTCCTAGATTCTCCAAAGCTTTTTACATGAATGTATGTTGTATTTTGTCCAAGGTTTTTTCTACATCTCTTAAGATGATGATGTGGTCCTTGTCTATGGCTCTGTTAACATGGTGAATTACATTTTTTGATTTGTGTATGTTAAACTAGCCTGTATCTGTGGAATGAAGCCTGCTTGGTCATAATGTATTTTTTTTATTGCTTTTGGATTTTGTTGGCTAACATTTTATTGAAGAGCTTTGCATCTGTGTTCATCAGAGAAATTGGCCTGTGGTTCTTTTCTTTTCTTTTCTTCTTTCCAGTTTTGGGATGAGTGTGATATTGGCTTCATAAAATGAGTTTGGAATTTCTCTCTCTGATTCTTTTTTTTAACTGTATGTTTTTTTGTCTTTTCTTTTTTGGTACTGGGGATCGAACCCAGGACATTGCGCTTGCTAGGCAAGCGCTTTGCCACTGAGCTACATCCCAGCCCTCTCTCTGATTCTATTCATAGAAAATCTTGAGGATTATTAGTATTAGTTCATCTTTGATAGTCTTATAGGATTCAGCGGTGAATCTAACCACCCTTGGCTTTTCCTTGTTGGAAGACTTCTGATTATTTCCTCTATCTCATAGTGTATTATTGGCTTGTTTACTTGGTTTGTTTCTTCTTGGTTCAGTTTAGGAAGATACAGTGTTTCTAAAAATTCATCCATTTCTGCTAGGTTTTCTTTCTTTCGTGAATATAGATTTTGAAAGTAGTCCTTTATAATCATTCAAATTTCTTGGATGTTCATTGTAATGTTTCTTATGGAATCTATGGTCTTATTGATTTGAATCTCCTTTCTTCTTTTTCTCATTAATCTTACAAGTGGTCTGTCCATTTTATTTTTTTTTCAAAAAACAAACTTTTTGTTTCATTGCTCTTATTTATAGGTTTTTTTAGTTTCTACTTCATTGATTTCTGCTTAATCTTTGCTATCTCTCTCCATCTAGTAGTTTTTGGTTTGATTTGTTCTTGTTTTTCTAGCAATTTTAATTCCATCGTGAGATTATTTACTTGAGTTGTTTCTATATCCATAAACTGTTTTGTTGAAATGGCACCTCCTTTATACAATTACTGAAAGATAAAAAGTTTTAATGAGAACACAAATAGTGTAATTCCTGAGAAATGAAATGTCCAATTTCAATAAAATAAACATGGAGAAGCAGATACTTGAAAGTGTTGTAGTGGGGCCAAGGGGACAGGGGTAGACAATGAAATGGAGAATAGGAAGAGAATTCAATATATAACCTATAAAATTACGATGTGTGAGAGAAGGGATGGGTAGGAAGAGATGGGTAAGAAAGTTGAAAAGGGTGACATTGATCAAGATGCATTGTATTCATACGCTGCTATGTTAAATGGCAACTCCAAAGTAAAACTACTTAAATATAATTTTTATTTATTTATTTTTTTGGGGTCCGGTCATGGGGCCTGAACTCTGGGCCTGAACACTGTCCCTCAGCTCTTCAGCTCAAGGCTAGCGCTCTACCACTTGAGCCACAGCACCACTTCCGGCTTTTTCCTTTTTGCTTATGTGGTGCTGAGGAATCGAACCCAGGGCCTCTGTCATGCAAGGCAAGCGTTCTACCACTGAGTTACCTTCCCAGCCCTTAAATATAATTTTTAAAAAGCACTGACTAGAGGAGTTCCGGGAAGATGGTGGAGGAGAAGCTGGATTCTGAATAAGCTCTCGCATAGAAAGCAGTTTTAGAGTTCCAGTGAACAGTCCTAAGCCAGAGAATCACACCAAGTGTGCCATCACAGGACAGAGAGTTAGGCAACAGAGGGGAAGCCAAGGCAAGGAGACACATCTGAGCTCTTGCCAGCAACCACCGTGGCTGCGGCAGGGTCGCGGCGGGGGCCACAGCCATACCTGAGTCACAGAGAGCCCGGGACAACAGAGTCAGACGCAGCGGACAAGTGGATTCTACTCAACACCAGCAAGAACCGACAAGGAGCGGACATCTTCATCCTGCAGTTTGCAGACCAGAGACGACCCAGGAACCAAGACTCGACTCGGCGTGAGTATAAGCCTGACATCCTCACTCCTTCTCAAGGAGCAGAGGAGGGAAGGCCACCCCTCCCCCCCCAGCACCGATG
>NW_012267329.1:5228811-5230294 GCF_000151885.1 Dipodomys ordii
TGAAGGGTAAACAAAGGAGGAGGCTGCAATGCTTGGTAAGAAATGTACGCATTATCCTGCCCATGTAATTGTAACCCCTCTGTACAATATATTCACAAATAAAATTAAATTAAATTAAAAAATAAAAATAAAAAAATAAAAAGCGCTGACTAATAGGATACCATTTCAAACAGCAACAGCAAAAACAAAAACAAATTAGTAGCACTTTTTGAACGTTTAAAGCTAATGTTAGCATTTCCCCTGAAATTTAGCACTTTTTTCAATGTCATAATCTTCAAAGTGTTCTTGAACTAATATTTATCTCTGAGGCAATTTATTTAATTACTCTCTTGAGGAAATACAAGAAAATATTTCTGATGTGTACATGAGCAGCTAGATAGAAACACAAGCATAAATTGATCACTTGAGAATTGGTAACATGTTGGCAAATCAGTTGTGTTATGTGAATTGAATTACTCAGTATTCACTCCAAAACCTGATAAGGCTCCATGATGCTCTTGAATTCATAACTGGATCCTCAGTTTCATTAGGGATTAATCCTCAAAGGAGAACAATAATTAGAAAATGACTTGTTCTCTCTATACATATTCACCATGACTTTGTGTTGCTACCAAAAGATGAATAAATTCTCACTTCAAGAGGGAAGATATTAGTGACTCTGTGGCTCAAGTGAGAGAGTGCTCACCTTGATCTGAAGAGCCGAGGGACAGAACCTAGGCCCAGAGCCCAAAGTTCAAGCTCCACGACTAACCAAAAAAAAAAAAATTAGGAAAAGAAGTAAGATATTGACTTTCATTAGTTAATCTTCTCTTTTAGTATCATTTATTATTTGAGAAAACTTTACTGTCTGTGGTTTGCAATTTTTCACATGTCGTAATGTAAAAACTGGGCTGATGTAATCAAGCAATCAGGTAGTGGGTTACTTTGTCTGACTGTCTCTGTTTACATCACCTATACACAGTCCATTACTAGGATTCCTATTTACTTAACCATAAGACAGAAGCAAACACTGTGTTTTCAGTATTATTCAAATTTTAGCACTCTGACAATATGACAATATACCTTGGGGTTTTTGTAATACTTAAAGAGTTAATTGAAGTGTCAAAAGCCTGAAGATGTCAAAATTCTTTGCATAATTATTTTGCATCTGAGTTTTTAGTGTCACTTAAACTTTATAGAAAGCTTAGTGGACAGAATCAATGATTTTAATTCTTTAGTATGTACTTTATTCTGCAATGTTATTTGAAATGACTTTACTTCATGTTAAAACATTGCCAGTTAGAAATCATTATTATTTATATATACCACATTTTCTTGATCCATTCATCTACTGAAGGGCATCTGGGTTGGGTCCATATCTTAGCTAGGGTAAATAATGCTGCAATAAACACAGTTGTGCTGGCAGCTTTAGTGTGGTCTTGTTTGTGATCATTTGGGTAAATGCCCAAAAGTGGGATTGCTGGGTCATAGGGGAGCTCTATGT
>NW_012267329.1:5230679-5272143 GCF_000151885.1 Dipodomys ordii
TATTTTATATATGAGACCCAATGGAATTCTATTCCTCCATCAGAAAGAATGACATTGCCCCATTTGTTAGGAAATGGAAAGACTTGGAAAAAAATATATTAAGTGAAGTAAGCTAGGCCCAAAGAAACATAGGTCCCATGGTTTCCCTTATTTGCAATATCTAGTATATGTCTGAGTCAAGCAGAAAAGGTCAGATAGTTTGATGTTAGGGGAATGAACCCTAAGTTAAGTATTCAAATGTGTTTTTTTTTGTTTTTTTCCTTTCATGCAATTGTTTCTAACATATTTATAAGATGATTTCTATGTTGCTTTGTATGCCCCCCCACTGTTTAACCCATACTTTCACTGAATTTGGTGTTGGTAATTTGTGGAGGGGAAGGAAAAAAACAAATTGTTTAACTAGGGATGCAGGTGGACCCATTGCAACAATGAGATGTACAAGTCGTTATGTCAAAAAACAAACTTTACAACTTTGGTGGGGGTGGGGAGGATCAGGTCGGGGGAGGGGGGGAGTATGGGAAGGGATGAGAAGGGGAAACAAAAAGGAGGCAACAATGCTTGATAAGAAATGTACTCGTTATCTTGCCCATGTAATTGTAACTCCTCTGTACGGTATTCTCACAATAAAAAAAATTTTAAATCATTATTGTTATGGTAGGCAGTGATTTGTTTCATTTGATAGACCCTACTTTAAGTTGGGATGAGTATTCAAATTTTCATTATTCATAATGACTGCAATAATATTTCAAAGACTGGCAAAAACTCTACCTGCTATTTAAATTATTTAAACATCCAGTGAATTGAAATAGTTGGTTTAAAAAAGTGTATGACCCCTTTTAATAATTTAGAATTTGTTTCTTGTTATGGTTCCTGGAACTATTTTATTTCTTCTTAAAATATTTTAATACTCAGTAGATATATTGAAGCATAAAAAGTCCATGTGATGATATTACTTGTTAACTTTATCAAGGCTACATGAACTTGTTATATACTCAATGGTTGATGTATTGGTCATTATGGTTTTTATAATTTAATTTCATTATTACATAGTTACTAAAAGAATAGACAGTCTCTTGGACTTCATGTTTGTAATTTATCACTTGTGTAATTATGTGAATATTTTATATTCTCTTTCAACCTCTGCTAATTCAATTCTACAATGATAATGGAATAAATGTTTTTAGAACATTTACTGAATCATATATTTATAATTATTTGTGTAAGTATATAATTCTAAGTTGCATGCTTACCATTTACTAAACATTCAAATAATTATTAGCTACTATCCAAGTTCTTGCGAAATTCTAAGTAATTTATATTTCCACTAAAATGTACATTCATTGTTTAAATATCCACTCTTTGTATTTTTATTACATGGGTGCAAAGCCCCATTAGACAGTTTTAAGCCATAAGGGTAAAGGAAAAAGACAATATTATAAGGATTTTCAAGCGTGTTTGCTAAAAATATTTTATTAATTTGCAAGTTGACACATTGCTTTTTATAAAAATGTACAGGTACTTGAATTACTTTGTTTTTCATTACTTTCCATATTTGTTAAAGAAAATGATATCATCATAGTTATTTATAAAACTTTCATGTAATTTATTCAACCTAGATTTGTTTTGGCAGCAATTCCACTATATGATGGATTCCCTAGTGGATGGGAACCACACCACAGTGACAGAGTTCATTTTATTGGGCTTAACACAAGATCCAGTCCTTCGAGTCATCCTCTTCATCATCATCCTGGGCATCTACCTGGTGACCGTATCTGGAAATCTCTGCACAATCCTTCTCATCAGAGTCTCCACTCAGCTCCACCACCCCATGTACTTTTTCCTCAGCCATTTAGCTTTTGCTGACTTAGGCTACTCTTCTTCTGTCACACCCAATATGCTGATTAACTTTTTGGTAGAGAAAAATGCAATCTCCTATCTTGGATGTGCCATCCAGCTTGGTTCAGTTGTTTTCTTTGGATCATCTGAGTGCTTCCTTCTGGCTGCCATGGCCTATGATCGCTTCATGGCCATCTGCAACCCACTACTGTATTCAACCAAAATGTCTACACCAGTCTGTGTCCTGTTAGTATTAGTTGCTTATATAGGTGGTTTTCTCAACGCTTGCTCTTTTAACTTATGCTTCTATTGTTTATTTTTCTGTGGACCAAATGGGATCAATCACTTTTTCTGTGATTTTGCTCCTTTAGTTGAGCTCTCCTGTAATGATATTAGTGTTTCTGCTATTGTTCCCTCATTTACCGCTGGATCCATCATTGTGGTCACAGTGATTGTCATAGCCGTCTCTTACATCTACATCCTCATCACCATCCTGAAGATGCGCTCCATGGAGGGCCGCCACAAGGCCTTCTCCACCTGCACCTCCCACCTCACTGCAGTCACTCTAGTCTATGGGACCATTACATTCATCTATGTGATGCCCAAATCCAGCTACTCCACTGACCAGAACAAGGTGATATCTGTGTTCTACATGGTGGTGATCCCCATGTTGAACCCCCTCATCTACAGTCTCAGGAATAATGAGATCAAGGGGGCTCTGAAGAGAGAGCTTGGGAGGAAAGTGTTTTCTTAGCCAAGTTTGGTATTTTCTAAGCTTCATTATAGAAATAATAATTATAACTATACCAAAAAGTAAACTGATTTTCTGAAAGGTTCTTATAATCATTGATACACAATTATCCATAGTGAACTTTTAGTAAGCATGGTTCATTTTGAAATGATGTACCAAAAAGTTTGAAGTGCTCTGATAAAATCTCACTGAATTTATGATTAAGAATATAAACTGCTGTTGCAAAACAAAATTTGCTAAGAATTCTTTACAAGATTTTCTTATGTTACTATCCTTTTCTAACTAATTGAAATAAATACAAATCTTCTCGTTTTTAATGTTTTCTAGTATGTAAATTAGTTTACAAACTCGCTGAGTTTTATAACAAGAATATGTCTTACCGAGTTTCTCTCTCCTTTGTCCTTCTCTTTCTATGTCTATCTTTGATGTTCATGAGCCTCTTGCTAAATGTCTCATGTTCACTCAAATGGTATGCATAGTGCTTATAGTGTATATAAATATATTTATGTTACCTCATGGTGATGGCCCCAGGGGCCCCAGGTTCAGCCTCGGTTGCACAGCTCAGGAACTGGAGAGATGGAGTCTTCTTTACTTTTTTAATAAAGGAATCTATTTTACTCTGTTGATTAACAGGCACCTACATTCTATTAGCGCTTCTATTATTTCCACTGGCTCTTGTTCTTGGGTCTTGGTTCTTTTCAGCTGGACATATTTATTTAAGTTAATAAATGATAAGACTAATTAAATGTTTGGTCATTTATTTGCTCATACATTTTACCCTGATAGAATAGGAGCTGGCTCATGTTATGTTTGATCAGCTCAAAGTTTGAGATTTCTTAGAACTCTATGGCTGCATATTTGTGCAGATGACATGCTCTTATACTTAAAGGACCCAAAAAATATACTCCCAAACTCCTAGAGTTGATCAATGACCACTTCCCCAAAGTAGTAAGATACAAAATTAACCCACAACAGTCCATAGCCTTTCTTTATGCCAACAACGTACAAGCAGAAAGGGAATCCATGAAAAAAAAAACACTTTCTTTTTGTTTTATTCATTTTTATTGTAAAAATGTTGTACAGAGGGGTTACAGTTACATGAGTAGGGTAATGAGTACATTTCATAATGAGCATTGTTACCTCCTCCTTTATTTTCCCCTACCATCACTTCCCTCCTCACTTCCCCAACTCCTCTGGCCCTCCCCAACCCAACATTGTAAAGTTCGTTTTCAATATAGTGTCCTGTACATTTCATCATCAAAATGGGTCAGCCTTCATTTTCTGTTAAGCATTCTGCAATATTCCTTCCCCTCCCCAAATTACAAAGAGAGAGAGAGAGAGAGAGAGAGAGAGAGAGAGATACAAGATGCAGAGCACCAGCATCAAATCCAAATGAAAACAGGGGTTATACCATGGGGGAAGAACATACAATAGAAAGAAAAGAATCAAATGGTTTATTGTAAGCACACTAAAAACACTAGCAAGAAAGAAAAACAAAAAACTTCATATTCCTTTCTTGGGGGTACATTTTGTTTAACATTATCTCATATGGTCATATGTACATAACATTTGACCTACTCTGCTTGTCCTAGACATGTTCTAGTCACTGAAAACAAGGGAAACCATGGGACCTAGGTTTCTTTGGCCCTGTTTATTTCACTTTATATGATTTTTTCCAAGTCTTTCCATTTCCTAACAAAAAAGGCAATGTCATTTTTTTCTGATGGAGGCAGATGTATGTATACACACACACACACACACACACACACACACACACACACACACACATATTCTTGATCCATTCATCTACGGAGGGACATCTGGGTTGGTTCCATATCTTAGCTATGGTAAATAATGCTGCGATAAACATGGTTGTACTGGTAGTTGGTATGACCTTGTTTGTGATCCTTTGGGTAAATGCAAAGAAATACAAATCAAGACAACACTGAGATTCCACTTCACTCCAGCTAGAATGGCTATGATCAAGAAATCTAGTAACTACAGATGCTGGAGGGGAGTGGCCAGAAGGGAACCCTACTTCATTGTTGGTAGGAGTGTAAACTTGTTCAACCACTCTGGAAAGCAGTATGGAGGTTCCTCAAAAGACTCCACATAGAGCTCACTTATGACCCAACAACCCACTTTCAATAGCTTCAAAAAATACCTAGGAAGTAACCTAACTAAAGATGTTTTTAAAAAATTATAGCAAAGACTATAAAAATCTGAAGAAAGAAATCAAAGAGGAGACCAGGAAGTGGAAAGACCTTCCATGTTCATGGATAAATAGAATCAATATTGTGAAAATAGCCATACTCCCAAAATGATATACAAATTCAATGCTATTCCAATCAAAATCCCAATGATGTTTTTTGACTGAGATAGAGAAAACAATCCCAAAATTCTTATCCAACACAAAAGACCTAGAATAGCCAAAGCAATTCTAGGCAAAAAATAATGTGGGTGGCATCACAATACCAGATTTCAAGCTCTACTACAGAGCCATAATGACAAAAAAAACAGCTTGGTTTTGGCACAAATATATACCTGAACATCAATGGAACCAATTAGAAGACCTAGAAATAAAACCACATACTTACAGTCATCTGATATTTGACAAAAGCACCCAAGACATACAGTGGAAATAACATAGCCTCTTCAACAATTGGTGCTGGGAAAACTGGGCAGCCATATGCAGAAGAATAAAAGTGGATCCCTGCTCTCACCATGCACTAATAGCAATTCACAGTGGATCAAAGATCTCAACATCAGACCGGAAACTCCAAAACTACTGCAAGAGAGAGTAGGAGAAACACTAGAACTTACAGGTATATGCAGAAACTTCCTGAATAGAGTCCAGGGACACAAAGATAGGGGAAATACTGGACAAGTGGGATGACAGCACATTAAAGTAAAAGGTTTTTGCACAGCTAAGGACATAGTTGCTAAACTAGAAGGACAGCCATCAGACTGGGAAAAGATCTATACGAACCATACATCAGACAAAGGCCTAATGTCCAATATATACAAGGAGCTCAAGAAACTAACCCCTCCCAAACTTAATACACCAATTACCAAATGAGCAAGGGACCTAAAGAGAGACTTCTCACAAGAAGAGGTAAGAATGTCAAAGAAACACATGAGGAAATGCTCATCATCTCTAACCATAAAGGAATTGCAAATCAAAACAACCCTGAGATTCCATCTTATCCCGGTTAGATTGCCCAACATTTTGAATTGAAGCAACAACAATTGCTGGTGGGGATGTGGGGGAAAAGGAACCCTACTGAACTGTTGGTGGGAATGTAAACTAGTACAACCACTCTGGATTGCACTCTGGAGGTTTCTCAAAAATCTAAATGTAGACCGATGACCCAGCCATACCACACCTAGGCACCTACTCTGAGCATCATGAACCAGGATATGACAAGGACACCTGGATATCCATGTTCATTGTCACATTATTCACAATAGCTGAGATATGGAAACAAATAGGATGCCCCCACCATAGTGAGTGGATCCAAAAAATGTGGTACCTATATACAATGAAATTTTACACAGCCGTTGGAAAGAATAAAATAATGTCATTTGCAGGGAAATGGATGGAACTAGAACAAGCCATGTTAAGCGAAGTAGCCACAATCAGGGGGACAAATGGGGCATGTTCTCTCTGATATGTGGAAGTTAGATATAAAATGCACTGGAATATGACAAATTACACAGGTTCTAGATACTCACAGTGAGACCAAAAGAGGATAATCTTAGGAAAGAATCGCAAAGGTGCAATACCTAAGTGCCTTTTCTTGTGTATATAAAATAATATACATACTGAAATGAACTCTAAAGATATGGATGATTCTTCATTCTTTTCTTATTGTGCATTCTTTACAGTATATACATTGTATTCAAATACTTACCTGTGGGAGAGTGGGCAGAAGGGCACAGTATCTTAAGAGAAAGTGTGGAAAATTGCAGCAGTGGAACACATGGGGCATTGATAAAAGTGAACTATATAACTGGTGGGTGGAGATGGGAAGGAAGGAATGGAGAGATTAAGGGAGTAGAAGAAACTGTACAAAAAGAAATGGATTTATTACCTGACACATGCAAATGTGACCCCTCTGTATATCACTGTATATACATAGACAATAGCTATGTATATTATATGTAACAATAAAGTAAAACATTTAAAAAGTTAATGTTATCATTTTATTCTAGCAATTTGGTACCATTTCTTTTTAAATTTTTATTTTAATTTAAAGATGCTGTACAGAGGGGCTACAGTTACATGAGTAAGGTAATATATACATTTCTTGTCAAACATTGTTACCCCTTCCCTTCCCCCACTATCCCTTCTTTCCCTTTATCTCCTTCACTCCCCCCACCCCCACCTGAAGTTTTAAAGCTCATTTCCAATAGACTCTTTTGTAGGTATCATTGTTGCAATGGGTCATCCTGTGACCTTGTTTCAGAGTTTTGTTATTCCCCTTCCCCTCCTCAAATTAGACAATATGTATACAAGATGCAGTGTACCAAAATTAAGTATAGTGACAGAAGGGGATATACCATATGGGGAAGAACATACAAATGCAACAGAAAAAAATCACATAGTACATTAAAAACAACAACAACAAAGAAAGACCTCGTGTCCATATCTTGGGGTTCATTTCACTTAGCATCATCTTATATGGTCACAAGTACATAGCTTTTGAGTTTTTCTGCTCATCCGATAAAATTATCCTAGATGTGTACATTTTTGCAAGTGAGGGAAACCATGGGACCTATATTTCTTTGGTCTGGCTTATTTCACTTAATATGATTTTTTCAAGTCTTTCCATTTCCTAACAAATGGGGTGGTGTCATTCTTTCTGATGGAAGCATAGAATTCCATTATATATCTATACCACAATTTCTTGATCCTTCATCTACTGAGGGGTATCTGGTACCATTTCTTAATCACAGCTATTAAAGCAAACTTGGAAACAATATTTCTCTATAAGGCAATTTGTTTAATTAAGCTCTCCTATAAACATTAAAATTTGGAGATATGTATGCAAGAACATCTAGATAGAAACAAAAGAATAAATTGACCACCAGAGAATTGGTAGCATCTTGGAAGACCAGTGGTGTTGTAGTGGGAATTGAGTTTAGAATAACCACTCCAGAACATAATGAGTATCCATGATGCTTTCCAACTCATAGCTGAATCTCCAGCTTCAACTGGGATTTCTCCACAAGGGAGAATTAAAAGTGATATAACCACTATGACTTTGTGTGACTAGAGAATGATGAGTGAATTCACCTTTCAAGACCTAAGAAATTGGATTTTGTTCATTGAGTTGATGCAAGTTTCACTTACTATTGGAGAAAATTTGACTTTCTATGAAGTCCACAGTTCATGTGTGTAGAAACATGGCAGATGTAATCCATTAATCAGGTAGTGAGTGATTTGGATTGACTTGCTCTTTTTACATCATCAGTTTCATGTGAGTAATTAGTTTTGATTCATTACCAGGATTGCTCATTTACTTAACAGTAAGAAACAAACATGATCTTTTCAACACTGCCCTCAGCTTGTATTGATACTTAAATGTTAATGATTAAATTGAAGATTTGTAAATGTAAAATTATACAAAACTTTGCAGAAGATTATTCATCTATTTGATTTTTTTTGTCAGAAGATTATTGATCCATTCAATTTTTTTGTCAGTCATAGGGCTTGAATTCTGGGCTTGGGCGCTGTCCCTCAGCTCTTCAGCTCAAGGCAAATGCTCTACCGCTTGAGCCACAACACCACTTCCCCATTTGATTTTTTATTAGCATAGAATATATGATAATTCTCATGTATATATACAGAAGATTTGGAACATAAGACCAACCTGGGAATAAGCACAGAGATCCTCCTTGAATTTTTTAATATGTAATTTATACATCTGTATATTATATTTAAAATGTCTTAACCTTGTCCATAAAAAGAACCATTAGAAATTAGTTACCAAAAAAAAGAAATGACTGCTACAGTAGAAAAATTATTTGTTTGAGAACTTTACAACTTTGGTGTGTGGGGGGGATTGGATGGGGGGTCAGGGGGAGGCTGGGAAGGGATGTGAAGGGTAAACAAAGGAGGAGGCTGCAATGCTTGATAAGAAATGTACTCATTATCTTGCCCATGTAATTGTAACCCCTCTGTACAGTATGTTCACAAAAAATTAAAATTAAAATTAAAAAAAAGAAAAATTATTTGTTTGAATGGATTAACTTTAATTTGAGCTAAGTATTAAGTGCTTTTGCACAGGGATTGTAATGGTAATTCAAAGTATATACAAAATACTATATTCTGTTTCAAATGCCTAAAATATTTAATCAATTTTTAATAGTTTGCAAAGCCGTAATTAAATCACTGATACCCCTAATTTAGAATTTTTATCTAGCCGAGTATGAGAAACATTTGCTACTTTTCAGAAAGGGTTTTATTTAGCTGATAGCTACCTTGAAATATAAAACTACCTAGAGGATGCTATAACTAACATGTTAGCATTAAGAAAGCAGTTTTATGAACTTGGTGCTTACAACTTAATTTCATTATAATGAAGTAAGGAAATGAACAGGCAAAGAATCTTCTGGGCTGAGTATTTGGGATTTACCACTTGCTATACAAACATTAGCATGTTTTAAGTGAAATGAACCCCAAGATAAGGACACAAGTGGTTTTTTTTCTTTCTTGCTATTGTTTCTAACATATTTATGAGGTACCACATGATTATTTTGTTGCTTTGTATGTCCCTCCCCCACGGTAAAACCCCTGCTTTCACTGTAGTTGATGTTGGTATAATTTAGGGAGCGAAGGGGAATATACAAATTGTTTAAATAGGCATACAGGCTGACCCATTGCAACAATGAGATGTTCAAGACACTATGTTGAAAACAAACTTTACACTTTAGGTGGCAGAAGGACGCAGTTGTGGAGATGGGAGGGAAGGGATGATAGGGAAGTGGTAACAATGCTTGATAAGAAATGTACTCAAAGGGATGTGAAGGGTAAACAAAGGAGGAGGCTGCAATGCTTGGTAAGAAATGTACGCATTATCCTGCCCATGTGATTGTAACCCCTCTGTACAGTATGTTCACAAATTAAATTAAATTAAATTAAAACTTAAAAAAACAAAAAAAAGAAATGTACTCATTACCTTGCTCATGTGATGATTGTAACCCCTCTGTACAGTATTTTCACAATAAAAAAACATATTTACAAAAAACATAAGCATGTTTTATATTCATCACCAGACTCTGCTAGCTCAGTTCTATATGACAAAAATTGTAATATCATTTTTGTAATATGTAGTAAGCTATATGTATAATCATAGTTCAATGGGTATCTACCTCGTAGCTGTGTGCTTACCATTTAGGAAGCAGCAAGTATATAGGAGCTGCTGCCCAAGACTTCATTGAAACAGCTTAATGCCCTCATTTCCTTCAAGTATACCCAGTCCTCATCATGGTTATTATATTCATCTAGATAGTATTTTTATATGGCCTTAATGTTACATATAATTTGAAAAACAGGTAAATATAAAGGAAAAGATACAGTATAGGATGCAAATTTGAGGGTGGTTTTGCTAAAGTCAATTTTAAAATTATGGATCGAACCATCTTTCCATGTAAGTGTGTATTGGTATTTGAATATGCCTAAGATAACATTGTGATGAGCAATGAAATCACTACATTTATACATTTTTTCATGTAATCTGTTCATCCTAGACTGGTCCTGGCAGCAACTCCATTGTCTGATGGAAGCCCTGGTGGATGGGAACCACACCACAGTGACAGAGTTCATTCTACTGGGCTTAACACATGATCCAGTCCTTCGAGTCATCCTCTTCATCATCATCCTGTGCATCTACCTGGTGACTGTATCTGGAAATCTCTGCACAATCCTTCTCATCAGAGTCTCCACTCAGCTCCACCACCCCATGTACTTTTTCCTCAGCAATTTAGCTTTTGCTGACATGGTCTTTTCATCTTCTGTCACACCCAACATGTTGGTTAACTTCCTGGTGGACAAACATATCATCACCTACCATGGATGTGCCATCCAGCTGGGTATAGTTGTTTTCTTTGGGGCAGTTGAGTGCTTCCTTCTGGCTGGCATGGCCTATGATCGCTTTGTGGCTATCTGCAACCCTCTTCTGTATTCAACCAAAATGTCCACACAAGTCTGTGTGCAGTTACTTATAGTAGCTTACACCAGTGGTTTTCTTAATGCTTCCTCTTTTACCATTTCCTTTTGTTCTTTACTCTTCTGTGGACCCAATAGAGTCAATCATTTCTTCTGTGATTTTGCTCCTTTAGTTGAGCTCTCCTGTTCTGTAGACAGTGTCTTCATACTTGTTTCCACTTGTTCTGCCGGCTCTATAGTTGTGGTCACAGTAATTGTGATAGCCATCTCCTATATCTACATCCTCATCACCATCCTGAAGATGCGCTCCACTGAGGGCCGCCACAAGGCTTTCTCCACCTGCACCTCCCACCTCACTGCAGTCACTCTGTTCTATGGGACCATTACATTCATCTATGTGATGCCCAAATCCAGCTACTCCACTGATCAGAATAAGGTGATATCTGTGTTCTACATGGTGGTGATCCCTATGTTGAACCCCCTCATCTATAGCCTCAGGAATAATGATATTAAAGAGGCTCTGAAAAGAGAGCTTGGTAAGAAAATAATTTCTTACTGATAGTTTGTCAGTTTGTAGGACAATATCCTCTAGAGAGACTGAGGATGTAGTTCTGTGGTAGGGCACTTGCCTAGCCTTCATAAAGCCCTGGGTTTGATCACCAACATTAAAAATGTATTTATCTACATAAATATATAGAGAAAGCTGTTTAGATGTATAAATAGACTTACCATAAATACATTAAAAGGGTAAATCTGGTGGGTCAAGCCTATAATCCAAACTATTTGAGAGGTCAAGATTGGAGGATCACAGATCAATGCCAGCCCAGGTAAAGAACTCTTCAAAACTTCATGTCATCCAATGGTGTTGTGTGGCACTGTGAACCTGGTATCTAAGCTACAAGGGAAGCATAGCAGTGTGGCAAAATATCTCACACTGCAGTCCTCAAAGATACTGGAATGCACAAAGTAGGAGGGTCACAGTCCAAGCCAGCCTGGGCATCAAGAGAGACATTAGCTTGAGAATAACATGCAAAGAAGGGTTTGAGACATGCTTTAAATGGTAGAGAATCTATCAAATGTGAAGTCCTGACTTTAATCCCAAGTATTGCCAAAAAAGAGATACAATAAATAAACAATATGTGATAAGAACATAATATGTGATATAATAGATAATATCATAATAATAGGAAGCTGACTGTGGTTGAAATATTTCTTTTGATTTATTCTTGCTCATTAAGAACCTTTTTAGGGAGGAGAATTTTCAGGTAAAATGGCAAATAAAAGGCTCAGCCTGGCGCTGGTGGCTCATTTCTATAATCCTAGCTACTCAGGAGGCTGAGATCTGAGGATCCTGGTTCAAAGCCAGCATGGGCAGGAAAGTCCATGAGACTCTTATCACCAATAAACCACTCATAAAACTGAAGTGTCACTGTGACTCAAATGGTAGAGTACTGGCCTTGAGCTGAAGAGCTGAGAGACAGTGCCCAGGCCCAGAGTTCAAGTCTCAGCCTCAAGACCAACAACAACAACAAAAAGGCTTATAATGACTTGTCTGTAATTTAAAGATTTTTCTAAAGACTATCTTCCCATGGCATTATGCCACATAACCACTTTTCTTTTTCATATTTCTTTTTTGTATATATTTTTATTGTAAAGATACTGTACAGAAAGATTACAGTTACATGAGTGAGGTAATGAATACATTTCCTGTCGAGCATCGTTGCCTCCTCCTTTGTTTATTTTATTGTGAAAGTACCATACAGAGGGGCTACAATTACATGGGCAAGATAACGAGTACATTTCTTATCAAGCATTGTTGCCTCCTCCTTTGTTTCATATTTCTTAACTAATAAACTATCCCATTACTTTTACTAGAATTGACTAAATTCTTCTCATGCTGCACAACACCAAGACCATGGTTGATTAGTAACATCAAGATGCTCTGCCATGTAGTACCTCAACCCATTTCCCTTTACCTGGGTTCCCTTCACATCTGCTTATGATACACTACAACCTAAAAATTGTTTCCCATCTTTAAGAAGCTCTTCTGAAGCTGGAGACCTAACTAAGGAAATCATTGTTCTCTTTCAGAACCCTGCATATTTTCTATGAAATACTCCTTGCACAGGTGGCTACATATTCCATGCATGATGCTAGATGCTTCATGTTGACATGAATGACACTATAGCTTCCTCTTCCCATTGTCTCTAATTTTCACGGTGTTCCTTGAATGCAGTAAGCATAAATATCTATTGCACATGAGTGAATGGAAATGTTAGTGTGAATAAGTGAATACATGGAGTTTTAAGTCTTGTTTGAAACTCAGATTCTGATACTTGAAGTGTAGCACAAGGTGTAGAGCATCTATCTAGCACTTGTGAGGCCCTGAAAAAAAAAACTAATACCACCAAAAGAGAAAGAGAAAAAGACAAAGAAGAGATGGAAGGAGGAGAGAGGACAGGAGAGGAGAGGGAAGGAAAAGAAAGGGAGGAAGACAGGAGAGAGTAGGTGAGAGAAGAGTAGGAGAGGGGAAAAGAGAAAGGAAAGGAGAGGGAGGAGGAAGGAAAAGGAGAAAACAAAAGAGAAAGAGAAAAGAACATTAGTTACTAGTATCCCAGCCTAGTTTACTACAGATATGTAAAGTATCTTACTGAATATTTACTACCTTATGTATTTGAATGTTCCAAGAGTTAGATCTAGAGACCTAATGTTAATAATAATAGCAGTAGACTAGTAAGGAGATTAGCCACAGCAGCAGATAAATCAAGATTGTTGACTTCGTTCCAGGTATTCTTTTGGGTAATTTGTAGGTGTTAACCCAAGTAATCCACATCACAATCCTATTACATTTTATTCCATGCTTACTTTACAGAAGATTCAAATGATACATCTAAAGACTAAGAAAAAGTTCAAGCACACAAATGTGCTCCTAACAATTGAATCTCTGAAGGTAAGCACACTTGTGGCAAGCTGGAGGGACAAGCGGCTTGAGAATTTTGACCCCTAGGTAACACACATATATACATATATACATGCATGTATGTTGTTATTGTAAAGATGATGTACAGAGAGGTTTCACTTATATAAGTCAAGTAATGAGTACATTTCTTTTTGAACAGTGTCACCCCTTCCCTCTCTCTTTCCCAGTTCCCCCCCCATCCCCTGTATAGTTCATTTCAACATAATGTCTAGTGAGTATAAGAATGATATTGTATCACTCATAAGAAAATGGAATACTTGGGAAAAAATATATTATGTAAAGTAAGCCAGGCCCAGAGAAATATAGGTTGCATTGTTTCCCTCATTTGTGGTAGCTAGAATGTGTCTATACATCTACAAGTAAAACATGATGGATGGTAAAAGACAAAAAATATACTTGGACATGATAAATTAGGACTCTAGACATTCAACAGTGAGACCAAAGGAGGATATTCTTAGGAGAGGATCACAAAGGCTCAATGACTATGTGCATATGGTCATATAAAATGATGCTTATCAAAATGAACTCAAAGAAGTGGAAAGAAGAGATTTTTTTCTTTGTTACTGTTTTTGTTTTCTTTACCTTTTGTCTTGTTTGGGAGTTTATCTGTTTGGGGGAGGGTAAGTGGGGCACAGAAAGGGTGGGACAAAGGGTGAACTCCTAAAGTCTTTATCTCTGACATATTCCTTTCTGCTGCAGGTATTGGTAGGGTGTCTACCTTTGAAACTGCCAAACTCATGTGCAGTTCCCTCATTTTCTGAAATAAAATAAATAAGCATCCATATAAATGTGTCTAAATGGTTACAGGCCTAAATTCTGGTTCCATTGAAGAAAAAGTAGTTTAATATCTCTCTGAACCTACCTCTTAATATTAAAAGGAAAACATGAATCTCCTGATGGAAAAGAAGTATAAGACCTTAAAAGGTAGGAAGGCAAGTTCTCACAAATTTCAAGACTTGAGGAAAAGCAAAGGAGAGGGTCTCATGAATTTCCTTTTTTTGGGGGGGGGGGCTGAACTCTGGGCCTGGACGCTGTCCTTCAGCTCTTCAGCTCAAGACTAGCCCTCTACCACTTGAGCCATAGTACCACTTCCAGCTTTTTTTATTCCGCTTATGTGGTGCTGAGGAATCGAACCCAGGGCCTCATGCATGCAAGGCAAGCACTCTACCACTGAGCCACCTTACCCACCCGTGAATTTCCTTATTGCTTCCATGTCTTCTGAAAGAGCAACAGGGAGCTTCCTTCCCAGCACCATCAGAGTGATACATAAATAAAAGTGTTACACTCCCTAACCAGAAAATTGAAAAAAGGTGGTCTTGAAGGAGCTGAAAATACTTAAAAAGTGACTACAACACACACACACACACACACACACACACACACACACACACACACGATAATACCAACACACTTACCGAAATTTCAATGGAGCCAGCTGAAGGAATGAACTCCACCCCTCACCCCTCCTGCCTATTCCCAGCCTGAGCAGTGTCAGCAGTTCTGCCTGGGAGATGAGCTTCAATGTCATCGATGAAATGAGATGAATTGAGAGGAGAGGGAAGGAGAGAAGATATGCGAGGAGAGGAGGAGAAGAGTTATGAGATGGAACTACTTGACATTACTCTACCCCCTCCACTGGGAGTGCAGCTGTGTGGGAAGCTGGATCTCTGCCGCTGTCCCTTCCTGCTACAGGAGGAAGCCCTCCATTCCTTCTTCCCTAACCTCGAAGAAGCCCAAGGCAAGGAGGTTGCCAGCCTGATGCACCTCCACTGGAAGGGGGCATAATGAGAGGTGGGGCTGAGCTTCCACTGGCCCATCTGGAAGAAGAGAACATGAGTCACACCTCGCTGAGGGCAAACCACTATAAGTAGGCCCAGCAGGAAGCTGACTTCAAATATTTGTCTGGCCATTGCAGCCATGGAAGGCCACCTGCAAGAATGTGAATGTGGTCCAGCCTTCAATCACTAATTTCTTTTGATAGTAATGAAGCCATTGGAAAAGATCAGCAAAGAAATAGAATACCCTCCCCCCTGTTCCAAAAAACCCCAACCATATAAGTAGAAAAACTTTAAAAGTAAAAATACTCTCATCCGAATTAAATAAACAGCCTTGATGAGTGGGCTCAATCGTAGAGGGCAGTCCTAGGAGTCAGAGCTGCAGAGAGGAGGCTCAGAAGATTTGACTGAAGAGAAACAGAATTGATCTGATCTAAACAAAAAGTAAATAGATGAGATTGAGCATGTCCAGGGTGGTATGGCTGTGGACTATTGTCACTATATTCAGTTTTGGTACCCTGGTATTGTATATACGTATATCTGAATTAGGGAAGGGAAGGGGAACAACAGAATAGTGAGACAAAGGACAAGGGGGAGCCAATGCAACAGCAATATTCACAAGACAATATATTGGAAATGATCTGTACAACTTGCGGAGAGGGAATGGGAGGTGGGAAAGTAGGAGAAAAATGAGGGAAGGGGTAATAAGTTTGGCAAGAAATGTACTAATTGCCATCCTTATATAACTGTAACCTTTCTGTACATCATCTTGACAATAAAAAGGGGGGAATAAATAGACTGGAAAAGAAAAAGAATAGAGCCGTTCCTACCTGTGGGGGAATAAAAACCTGTAGGTGTTCTATAAAGAGAGATTGGAGGGGAAATGAACAGGATTGAAAGAGATAATGGTAGCCAGGCACCTATGGCTTATGCCTATAATCCTAGCTTCTCAGGAGGCTGAGATCTGAGGAATGTGAATTGAAATCAGCCCAGGCAGGAAAGTCCATGAGACTCTTTATCTCCAATAAACTACTCAGAAAAAGCCAGAAGTGGTGCTGCTGCTCAAATGGTAGAGTGCTAGCCTTGAGTACAAAAAGACTCAGAGACATCACCCAGTCCCTGAGTTCAAGTCCCAGGACTGGCTAAATAAATAAATGGCAAAAATAAACATCCCAACTCTGGTGTAAGAGATACAGTTGCAGAGTCCAGTGGCTATACAAATCCCTTTTTAAAACAAAAAGCTGGGAGGCTAGCTCAGGATTATAATTCTAGATACTCAGGAGTCTGAGATCCAGAGATTTTCAGTTCAGAGACATCCTAGGAAGGAAAGTCCTTAAGACTCCATCTCCAAAATAACTATTAATAAAGCAGAGCTGAAAGGTTTATTCTACTGGTAGAGTGCCAGCCAAGCAATCATAAAGCCTTGAGCTCGAACCCAAGTACCATTACCCCACAAAAAAAGCAAATATATCCATATTAAACTTTTGAAAATTAAAGACAAATATAACAAAAAAAAGAAAAATCTTCAAATTAACCCTAGGAAAGAACTTCAATTTAAGAGGGAAAGCCATTCTGACTCACAATATGTTTCTCATTTGAGAAACTTTCAAAGATAATATGTTTAAGGTATACAATGTGATGTCTTGATATATATGTTCACAGCGATATAATCGAGGAAATTATAATATTTATCTCATTTTTAGTAATAGAAGCATTTAAAATCCACCTAGCAAATTCCCAATATATGGATTATTAACTATAGCCTTTATGTTGTACACGGGAAAACTAGCATTCATTTTGCTTCCTGCAACATCTTATTCTTTGACTTACATTTCTACTCTTCTCCTGGTCACCAGGCGATAGCCAGGACTATGCTGTTTCTATGTATTTGACTTTTTTAAATCCCACAGAGAAGTGAGATCGTGCAATACCTTTCTTTCTAGGTTATTTCAAATAATATTTCAAATGTCCTTTCATTCTTTCCTGATGGTTACAGATGGCGGGAAACTTTCTTTGTGAGGTGAATAATCTTCCCTTATATATGTAGGTCATAATTTCTTTTTTATTATCTTTAGGTAGTCGTACAAAGGAGTTGTCATTTAACAAAGCAGTTTATGTATACAATGCATCTTATCCAGTATCACCCCTTTTGGCATTCTCATCCACTCCTCCTGACCCACCCCTTCCTTGCTTTTCTTCTTTTTTTAAATTTTAATTTTATTGTCAAGGTGATATGCATAGGGGTTACAGTTACATAAGTAAGGTAGTGAGTACATTTCTTGTTGAACTTGTTGCCCCTTCCTTCATTTTTCTTCCACTTTTCCTCACCCCTGCCAAGTTGTACAGATCCTTTCCAACATATGGTCTTGTGGGTATCACTGTTGCGTTGGTTCCCCCTTTGCCCTTTGTCTTGCCTTTTTTCGTTTGTTTGTTTGTTGTTGTTGTTGTTTCTTTTTTGTCAGTCGTGAAGCTTGAATTCAGGGCCTGGGTGCTATCCAAGGACACTTCTTTGCTCAAAGCTAGTGCTCTATCACTTTGATCCACAACTCCACTTCTGGCTTTTAGGTGGTTAATTGGAGATAAGAGTCACAAGACCTTTCTTGCCCTGAACTGGCTTCCAACCATAACCTTCAGATCTCTCTCAGCCTCCTGAGTAGCTAGGGTTAGAAGCATGAACCACCAGCTCCAGGATTTCCTTACTTTTCTTAATTGTGAGGTATATACATTAAATTCTTGACTGCATTCTTTCCACTCCTCCTCATCCTTTGTCTACCACTCTCCCTTTGGCCCCACCCCATCTTTTATGATAGACAAGTTATTTCCAAATCTTGGCTGCCCTGAATAATGTTGAAATGAATGTGGGAACGAAAACATTCCATAAAGTACTCAGTTCATTCCTCTGGGCAGATAACCACAGGAAAGATGGTTGGGTCAAATGGTTCTCTATGGTACATAAGGCATGTTATACATACAAATAAAAACACTTCTCATTAAACACATATGGAAACACTAGAGAGTAGCTTATTTATTATATCTTAACTTTGTACAATTTCTTATTCTTAAATACTAAACTCAGGACTAATATTTATATATTTTATGTATAATTTCTTTTATGTATATACGTACATATGAATTCTTAGTTGAATTATTAGTTTATTTGTATGTGAATCGCATAACTCAATAGCTAGTATATACATAATGATGTGCGATGATGCTTTTGAATTCACACCTGAATCTCTAGCATCTTCAGAGATTTATCCCCAAAGGAGAAGAAACTTTTTTAAACCCAACATGTATCTATATAACTGTAACTATGACTTAGATATGTTATTGAAATAGGAATGGGTTCTCATTTCAAGAGGTAAGACTCTGGCTTTTGCTAATGGATCAGATGCATGAGTTTTCATTCATCATTTGAGACAACTTCCCTCTAACAACTATCAGTTATGCTCACTTGTTATGGGGCAGAAACAGGGTAGGTGAAATCAAGCCAGTGGGCAATGAATGATTTTTTTTCAGACTTGTTGTTTCTACCATCAGTTTACATAGGTAGCTGTCATTCCAATGTAGAGTTACTGGACTTCTTGGATTACCTACCCAGAAGAAAGAAATTCATATGGTCTTTCAACCAACTCAGGCCAGTTTGGCATTCTGCCAAAATCTTACCTGGAAGCTGATTTGAGCATTTGATAATATTTAAATGTTTTAAAAGTTAGAAGTGTAAAGAGGTAAGTAAGGCAGATAAGTATTATATTTATTTATACCATTGTTAGTTGTACAAAGGGGTTTCAAATGAACATGTCAATTTGTGAGTATAATACACCCTAATGAATGTTACCCTTTTTATCATTCTTCCTGGTCTCATCCGTCCTCTCAAGTTGCCTGGTTCCATTCTCACATGTGTACATTGAAGATTATGACTGCATCTACTCACCCTTTCTCTCTCCTTCTATCTGTCCTCTCTCCTCTGTACAATATGTATTGGGTTTTGGTACTCCCTTTGTTAAACTGCGAGCTGCTCAAAGGAGTTACACCATTGGAATCCGCCCCTATGTGTACCATACTTTAGTCAGCTTGTTTGTGAATATCTGCGTATGGACTTGTAAATGTTTGACTATATGCTTATAATTTAGATCTAACTTGCACCATAAGAAAAAAAATGTGCCCTCTGCCTCTCTGAGTCTGACTTACTTTGTTTAACATAATTTTTCCAAGCCCCAGTTGAATATTTTAGTTGAAAGACAAGTCCTAGAAAAACCATGGTAGAGGTACTCAGAAAATTTGTAGCTCAGAGCAACCTGACCTTCCATTCAGTGATCCTTACGTTTTCAGCATGGACTTTGCACAGCTGTGTAAAATGTTAAAAATAGCTTTATTGAAAATAGCCACAAAATTCCACTTCAAAGTCCTGTTACAGTATATAGTGATTTAACTTATTTGCATGAATGGATCTTTAGTTTTTATCTAAATGCCAAATGTTTTATTCAAAGTAATTACATTGATATTTGAAGCCACTTGGTAAAGCAAAATTTTATGTTACAAATTTATACCCTAATTAAAAATTCCTCTTTGTTTATAGGACTCATAACAATTTTATTTGAACGTATATAAAAGTTCGTACTTAAATGACCAACACTATGAAGTACATATAACTTTAGTGACTCTTTTACACATTAGCTGCAAGATGATGAAAAGACTAATTTTCTTATTGCTGAGTACATACTTTAACTTCATTATTATGTAGTCACTAAGAGAATGGGCAGTCAGACTTCCAAGGATTTGCATTTCTAATTTATCACTAGCCATATAGTTTTGCATAATGTATATATTTTTCAGAGCTCATTTAGTCATCCATATGATGAATAATGAAAATAACTAATATCATTTTATTTACATAACAAATTACATATATATTTGTTTATTCATATAATTCTTAATAACATGCTATTCATTTAAGAAGCTTGGAACATCTTTGCAAAACCTTTATATAGTCTTTTGATACTAGTATATGGAGTGTTAATTTTGATTATTTTCATATGTCTTGTATATTATTGTTTGACATTGAAATAGCAGTGGGTGCATTTTCAGAAAATGTGGTATACAAAGAAAATGTGTTATGAATTAATATGAAGCATATTTTCTGGTGTTTCTGCTAAAATCAATTTCAAAATTACAGACAGACTATAATCAAATAATTGCATATGATATTTGAACAGTTTTATTTATGATGATATTCCTAAAATGTTCATGAAAATGAACCCATCACAATTATAAATTTTTCATGTAATCTATTCATCACAGATTTGTACTGGCAGCAGCTCCGTTGTCTGATGGATTCCCTGGTGGACGGGAACCACACCACAGTGACAGAGTTCATTCTACTGGGCTTAACACATGATCCAGTCCTTCGAGTCATCCTCTTCATCATCATCCTGGGCATCTACCTGGTGACTGTATCTGGAAATCTCTGCACAATCCTTCTCATCAGAGTCTCCACTCAGCTCCACCACCCCATGTACTTTTTCCTCAGCCATTTAGCTTTTGCAGACTTAGGTTTCTCATCCTCTGTCACACCCAACATGCTGATTAACTTCCTGGTGGAAAGAAATACAATCTCCTACCTTGGCTGTGGCATTCAGCTTGGGTCAGTTGTTTTCTTTGGATCATCTGAATGCTTCCTTCTGGCTGCCATGGCCTATGATCGCTTCATGGCCATCTGCAACCCTCTGCTGTACTCAACCAAAATGTCCACACGAGTCTGTGTGCGGTTACTCATGGTATCCTATGCAGGTGGTTTTCTCAATAGTTGCTCTTTCACTAGTTGCTTCTATTCTTTACTCTTCTGTGGACCAAATAAAGTCAATCATTTTTTCTGTGATTTTGCTCCTTTAGTCCAGCTCTCCTGTACGGATGTCAGTGTTCCTGAAGTCATTCCTTCATGGTCATCTGGCTTTGTCATTGTCTCCACAGTGATGATCATAGCCATCTCCTACGTCTATATCCTCATCACCATTCTGAAGATGCGCTCCACAGAGGGCCGCCAGAAAGCCTTTTCCACCTGCACCTCCCACCTCACTGCAGTCACTCTGTACTATGGGACCATTACATTCATCTACGTGATGCCCAAATCCAGCTTCTCCACTGACCAAAACAAGGTGATATCTGTGCTGTACACTGTAGTGATCCCCATGCTGAACCCCCTCATCTACAGCCTCAGGAATAAGGAGATGAAGGGAGCACTGAAGAGACAGATTGGCAGGAAAATATGTTCTTAGTGATATCTCTTATTTTGTTGGACTTAGAATAGTAGTAATAATCCATAGATAATTAAAGGAATCTGAGTGTCTGCGATTGAACTATATCTACTAGTAAATAATTAGCAGTGTGGAGGCTTTAATACATAAAGCCAGTAGGTTTTCAGATGTGGAATAATGAATCCCAAGTTTATAGTGAGAAAAATTTACACATTTAAAGTATTTTATAATTAAACATATATATCATGAAAGCAATCTGTTTAAAGTTTGTCTTTAATTATATTCATATTGTTTTAAAACTGTGTGCAATAAATTAAGATTGTTGAACATACAGATGTTTCAGACTGGAGCACAGCCTGAAATGAGCCTTGTGGTTGCAGTTATAACTCGATAATAGTCCGGGAGAAAATAACAAGGTAGAACATACAGTAAGATCAATGGCAATGTTTTCCTTACAGTAGAGTTGTCTACTGGCTGTTAATTTGGTGGACTTATAAAATTCTAGTTAGTGTTCCTGCCTTGTGACTCCAACATTGGATATAAGTACGGGCCTCACAAATAAAAAGAATGAGTTGTCCCTGACTAATTACTGATCATCTTTTTTTTTTAGTTTCTTTGGTGTTAGGAAGGAAACCTATGCTGGCTCATGTTAAGCCAGCTAACTTTGCCTCTGAGCCACATCTCCCATTTTTCCCTTAGTGTCTTAACTTATCTCTAGTCTACCATATTGACTACTGTATTGAATTATCTTTTCCTGTTCATCCACTCCCAGATTGTTCTTCTCCCAGAAAGGTACCATCATTCAATCAGTTTATTGATTAGAAACATGACAGTGATTAATATCTTTCCCTCTGTATTCATTTCATCAAAAAATCTGTACATTTTAATCCAACTTTTTATCTACTATCTCTGTCCATTTTCACTGTCCGTGTTTATATTTCAAGATGACTGCCCTTTCAGATTCAGTGCACAACAAGTTGTACTCTTGAAATGATTAATTTTATGTTAGCTTCACAAAGTCTGTGGTGTCTAATAGTTTTTCTAATACCACTCCACTAGTGCCCCTGATGGTATTTTTATGGCATAAGAATTAAATTAGTAGGCAATGACTAAATCACATTATTCTTCATACTATAGATGGACCTTCTCCAATAATCTAGAAACCTTAAAAGACTGGGGTCCTTTAAGGAGGAAGAACTTCTGCCTCCAGACTGGCTTTGGACTCTAGAACGAACAATTCTTGACAATATTTTTGTGTTTATGTGCCAGTGCTAGGGCTTGAACTCAGGGTCTGGGTACTCCTCCTGAGCTTTTTTGCTACAGGCTAATGCTGTACCACTTCAGTCACATCTCTGCTTCCAAAGCTTTGTAACGATTAAGTGGAGATACAAGTTTCATGGACTTTCCTTCCCTGGCTGACTTCGAATCATGATCCTCAGATCTCAGTCTCCTGAGTAGCTAAGATTACAGGTGCAAGCCACTGGCACCCAGCTTTGCCTTTATTTTCAATTTGCTCACCTGCCTGTGAATTTTGAACCGATAGCCCAACAATTACATAATATAGTTCCTTGAAAGAACCCCATCTTTTTCTCTCTCTCTGTACATATGTATATATATATATATTTATTTATTTATGTGCATTTATTCATATGTATGTGTATATGTATAAAGACAGATGTGTGTGAATGTATAGGTGTGTGTGTGTGTGCGTGTGTGTGTGTGTATGTGCATGTGTTACTTGATGAAGCACAACACCCAAGTATATAGAGATTATGAAAGGTGCAGAGAAGATGACCTTCATATGGACTTCGGGACTTGGGTCTTTTGTATTTCCTTTGGTTTCCAGCTGAAAGGACCAAGCAGAGCAGCTAGCGCATTTGCAGACATAGAAAACAAGAATTGCTTCCTAGCCAGAAAATGATCATTTTAACAGTACAGAAAAACCTTGGGAAATGCTTACTATACCTCACATAAACACTAATAAAAATATAGCAGCAACCTACTCTGCCACATTTCAATGGAGCTAATTGGGAGGGGGGCTTAATCTGAACATCACTACACCCTCCTTCCTATTCCATGGCTGGCTAGTGTCGAGAATTCTGCCTGGAGACAAACTTCCATTGTTTCTTGTGCTTTTTCTACACTCTGGTGTCTTTCTTCATCTGGAAAAGTGAGCTTTCTGAGTAATAAGCTTTCTGAATGCTTCTATGATATGAAGATGTCTTCATTTTTCTCTCCTGTTTGAATCATGCATTTTCTGGATGTAGAATTCCATGTGCACTATTACTCCCCACCCCAGGGCTGAAAAGAATCACTTCCTTATCTTTCTGCTTCTAGGGAAACCATATTTTTATCAGGTGTCAGTGTTCTGATCCTCTGTGGACAATTATTATTTATGTATGTTTATTAGAATCACCACAGTCTTTGTTTTAAAACTTAATTACAGAATTTTGGAAGTAGTACTTTTTTGCCTATCTATTTAAAGACCTTTGTCTCTCTTAGCACTGAAATCTTTCTTCAATTATTTCATTGGTTATTGCCTCTTCAGTTATTGCTTCTTTACCTACATTCCGCTGTTTTCTCTCTCTTGGGACTCTCAATAGACACTTGACTTTCTTCATATTTATGATTCCCCTGTCTTTCCTCTGATTGACCTTTTGCACTACATCATAGTCTTTTTTCCCAGCTTTGTTCCCAACTTACCGAAAACCCCTGTGTTCATTTTGATACCAAATCCATTCATTGAAGATTTGCTTTTTGTTTTTATTTCAACTATAACATTTTTTTTCTTTTTTGTCGGTTGTGGGGCTTGAACTCTGGGCCTGGGCGCTGACCTTGCGCTCTTCAGCTCACGGCGAGCGCTCTACCACTTGAGCCACAGCGCCACTTCTACAACTATAACATTTTTTATGTTAAAGTATCTGACCTTGACTTTATTCACACAATACTTTCTCATATCCTTCTGAGAACATTAATTTTCCTCATTCTAAAGGCTTTTATTCTTGTGTTATAGACAGTATTTCTCTGGTTGTCAGATCATCTGATGACATTTGGCAGCTCTCATTCATGTAGTGCTTTGTCCTCGGTAGTTAGCTGTTTCTTGTTGCTTGCTTAACTATGTACTTATGATGATCAGTCAGTCTTTGTGTGAGCGCCATCAATGTCTACCTCTGCCACCTCCAGTTCCGCAGAAAGGACAAGATGTACTTTCAAATTGACAGTCCAGGAGCTGGTTTTCTGGGCCTGTCTGTTCCTATTTATTTAACTATACCCCTGTTATTGCTTCATTGTGCACAAAGATGAGAAAATGCTAGGTCCAAAATGTATAAAAATGGGAATGCTAACAAATTTCTGTTGATAAATATGGAAGGAATTATAGTATCATCATTTTGTTAAAAATTACTCAAGTAAAGCATATAAACAATGAAGATCAAGGCCTGTTAAAAATCATTAAGTGAGAAAACACAAGGGATTTTATGCTAAGGTTAATAACATCTGATCTTGCTTAATTTAAAATCATACAGAGGACAAGCAAACCTTATATGCCTAATGGTCAAATTGAACAGGAACTTTGCACCCTGTTCTCAAATTTCTTAATGAAAATCTAACCACAATCTGATCAAACTTCCATCTCCATCTACCTATTAATACAGAGTCACACAGGAGTACAAGAATACATCAAAGCCACAGCTCTGTAATTAGAACAATAGTAAATATAAACATTTCCAGAGGACTGAATGATTCCTACAACAACAACAAAATAGAAAAGAAAAACCTGCCCAAATAAATAGTAGAAGGCCAATTGTAAAGAAAGTTGTAGGGTAATGAGAAAAAAATCTTTTAGTGTCTGATGCTAAAAAATGATTTTAAAAATTAATAATATTACTGTGGTTATGTTTTTGTGAGTTTTCAACTTTAAGAGATATATTCTGAGTCTTTTCTAAATGACATAATTTGTGGTTCAAGATTTGTTATTTATGACTGGGGAGTAGTGAGCGAAAGCTTTGGAAACGAACTAAGATGGGCTAACTGAGTAACTGTTAGAGCCAAGTGATGTGCATGTGGAGGTTCATAGTACTATTCTTTCTAAGTTTATATTTTATATGGCATTTTAGTTGGCCCATCATTTTTCAAAATATTGAATATCCTCTATTCTTTCTATAATTGCCTTTTGTCATTCCTATACATGTATGCCGGCTTTTCTCTGTCTATCCTGCATATCTCAGAACTTCTTTCACTGTACAAGCTGTCTCCCATTGACATGCTGTGTGATTTCTGTGACTCCAACCTCTACGTCTTCAGCAATCTCATCAGTTACACGTATTCTACTGTATAACCTGTTATTTTTAGAGAACACATTTTTATTTATAGAATATCTCTTTTTTCCCTTTAAAGCCTCTGTGATCTATTATTTCAAGCTTTTTTCTTAAAATGTCTATGGAATCATGCTGTTATTTGGAATCCTTGATGATATGCATCTGCTTTATGATAGATGTCCTTGTGCTTTCTTCTGCCACCAGCTTCCTGAATCACTGGTTCCAGATAAATCTTGATAATAATTTTCTCAACTTGGAGATTTTCAGATAATAGAACAGTATACTTGTATATACAGTATATATCCTATAATCTTCGGTACAAAATTCCAAAGAGAGATTTTACCTTCCTTCCTCCCTGAAAAAAGTTTCTGCAGTCTCATGTAAAAACATATTCCTTCTTCCAAGTGCCTACAACACCCAATTTATTGCCCCTGAGATTCTGGAAGGCTTAGATAGGTGACCAATTGGAAACTTAATAACTTGGAACCTAACACATGCTTACAAAAGAATGTTTTTCTTCTTTTTCTTTTTTTATTTGAATTTTTGTGTGTATGAAAATACCATACAGAAGGGTTACAATTACATGAGCAAGGTAATGAGTACATTTCTTATCAAGCATTGTTGCCTCCTCCTTTGTTTCCCCTTCCCATCATTTCCCATCTCCCTGTTCAGCCCCTCTCCCCCCTCTCCTCCCCCCCCCCACACCAAAGTTGTAAAGCTCATTTTTCAACATAACATCTTGTATATCTCATTGTTGCAATGGATCCAGAGACCACAGTCTACCATCTCAAGAGATAAGAATACCAAACTCTTCTCATCTTATGACCTGGTAGTCATTTTACAAAGAAGTTACTATTCAACAAATCAGTTTATGAACCTAATTCATCTCGATCAATTTCATCCCTTTTTTTATTCTTCCAATTCCCTCCCAATTCTTCCCCCCCACACACAATTTTCTTAAATTTTATAGGATTCTTTTTTTAATTTTTATTTATTTTTTATTGTGAAAATACTGTACAGAGGGGTTACAATTACATGGGCAAGATAATGAGTACATTTCTTATTAAGCATTGTAGCCTCCTCCTTTGTTTCCCCTTCCCATCCCTTCCCAGCCTCCCTCCACCCAATCCTCCCTACACACACACACACACCAAAGTTGTAAAGTTCGTTTTTGATATGACAACTTGTACTTCTCATTGTTGCAACGGGTCCACCTGTATCCTTATTTAAATGACTTGTTTTTCCCTTTCCCCTCCACAAATTATACCAACATCAAATACAGTGAAAGCAGGGGTTATAGTGTGGGGGAGGGACATACAAAGCAACAAAGAAATAATCTTATAAATGCGTTAGAAACAAATGCATGAAAGAAAAAAACATTTGAATACATATCATTTTATAGGATTCTTGATGCCCTTCTTCATGTTGTGCTTGAAGATATTGATGCCTACTGACAACCACATTAAGATGTGTGTTGAATATGTTCAAACACAAGCATGAAGCAAAGGTTTTCTCTTGGGAGTTATGGGATGAGCAAGATTTCCTCATATTTCTATGAGATAATTAATACATAGAATCAGCCCAGATGCCCCTCAGTGTAAGGATGAATCAAGAAAATGTGGTATATATACACAATGGAATTCTACTCATTCATCAGAAAGAATGATATTGTAGAATTAGCAAGGAAATGGAAAGACTTGGACAAAATTATATCAAGTGAAGTAAACCAGACCCAAAGAAACATAGATTGCATGTTACCCCTCATGTGTGGTAGCTAGAATGTGCCTATAAATCTATAAACACACTGGATGGCAAAAATAAATACACTGGTATATGAAATCTCTAGGCATTCACAACAGTGGGACCAAAGAAGGATATTCTTAGGAGAGGAACACAAAGGTGCAATACTTATGTCTATCTGATCATATACAATAATATTTATTGAACTGAACTCCAGGAAATGGAAAAAATATCTCACTGTGACAAGAGAAGATGCTTCATTTTTTATTTAGAATTTATGATACTAGATCAACAGCAGATCAAAAGCTTTCAATGAGCTTCAAAGTATACTTCAGGCTAATTAACCTAGGCACATCCCAGAACTATGCTCTCTCTTCTAGCACTCATGGTATTAGGAATACTCAAAATTTACACAGGTTATAGTGAATTTTGGAGCCAGTAAAGCTACTAGTTGTTTTGCAGACTGATTCAAATAAGATGATAAGAAGTTCAAGAAGATTTTCTGTCTAAGAAAGATATTTTGTTAATGGCTTAGATATTGATAAATTACATATTTCTTGAAGTTCACATCACCCTCAAATTAACAACCTCAAATGTTTGGCATCTGTACTAACATGTTTAAGGGGGAAAGCTTCAGTTGAGATTGTTTTTCCTGCTTTCTGTAAGTGTTCTCAAAACATGCAGTACTTGCACATGCACACACATATATATGTGTGTATGCATGCGTGCCACTTCTGGAGCTTGAACTCAGCATCTGGGTACTGTCACTGACCTTTTTACACCCAAGACTAGTGCTCTACCACTTCATTCAAACACAGCTCTAATTCTGGCTTTTTGGTGGTTAATTGGAGATAAGAGTCTCATAGACTTTCCTGTGGAGGCTGACTTTAAACAGTGATCCTCAGATCTCAGCCTCCTGTGTAACTACAGTAAAAGGTGTGAGACACTGGACCCCACATGCAAACTAAGTTTTAAAGGTGTTTAGTGTTTCATTTATTATTTTTATGTCTTCTTTTTTTTATAGATTTGTTTTGTAAAAATCAAAATTTCCCTAAGGAAGCTGGAGACTTCTAGTTTGACATTTGATATTGTGAGCAGGTAATTTGGAGATATTTTCCAGGAAAATCTCATGTTTAATATGGTTATAGGGCATGGCCAATCCATGTGCTTTTCTTATACACTAACGCTGTGTCAGGAAAAAAAGGAAGAGTTACAAGAAATCATAGCCACTTTCTTGTGCCTAGACAAATGCCAGTTAGAGAAGTGAAGATTTAGTGTTTGCCATTTAGAAGGGTGGGAAGACAGACTCATAAACACCCCAATGGAGAGCATCCTAAATGACAGCATGCTAGCATGACTTCGTGGGCATGCTAGCTAATTATCTTCCCTCTCTTTTCCTTCTCCAGCGTATGGCATAACAATCATGTAGTTACAGTCAGAAAAGAAGAGAAAGAACATGTTTTAATATAATATGATGTTTGCAAATAAGTAAAACAATCCTTACAAACAAGGACAGCATTGCTTTCCAATTCTTGTATAGCAAGTATTAACCTCTACAAAGGGAGAAGTAATATTTGCAAATGGAAATCATAGACACCAACCACTTTGCTGATCAGAAACACTGGCCAAAGTAACTGATTGATGTAGGTGGAATGGGATTTGTGATGCGGCTTGATCAAAAATTTTCTTCTGGGCTTGACTCCACATCTTACAAAAGGTATTTTTAAGAAATCACATTCAGAAATATCATAGGACATGGTTGAATGGCTCAAGTCTTGGCTAATGAATGAACTTTTTTTTTTAATTTGGTGTATTGTTGGTCTCGCCAGGCCTTGTATTTTCTTTCCTCCTTAGTCTCTCTAAAATTTCAGGAGGAAACTTTGGATCCCAAAATGTCTATAAGCAGGAACCAGCTGATCTTACTACTAGGATTTATTTTTTTGGAACAAGACAAATCTGAAGCTCTTTCTCTTCCCAAAGGTAAGTCTAAATGAACTTTATAACTACTTTGCCTGATGGACACATCTTTGCTGAGAAGGAAATCACAATTCCCCTCTATTCCTTGGAGAAAAGGAGGAAAACTTGTCTATTTGGGGCAGCTAATTGTAGTGTGTGTGTGTGTGTGTGTGTGTGTGTGTGTGTGTTGGTCTTGGGGCTTGAACTCAGAGCCTGAGCAATGTCCTTGAACTTTTGTTCTTTTTGTAAGAATAAGTTTTTATTGTGAAAATACTGTACAGAGGGGTTACAATCACATGAGCAAGGTAATAAGTACATTTCTTATCAAGCATTGTTGTGTTGTATGTCCCTCCCCCACGGTATAACCCCTATTTATACTGTATTTGCTGTTGGTATAATTTGAGGAGTGGAAGGAAAAAAACAAATTGTTTAAATAAGGATACAGTTTCACCCATCGCAACAGTGAGATGTACTAGACATTAAGTGCCTAGTGTATGCCAGGAATAGCACTAAACCCTAGAAATACAGAAATTCATAAAGACATGGGTTTTATTATTCAAGGAATTCACAGCTTGATGGTAGAGATAAATGATCGACTAGCATAGGCAAGTGTGGTAAGAACAATAGAAGAGAGCGTGGAAGAGTTTTATACGACCCAGTTTGAAGAAATCATAGAAGCCTTTGCAATTGAGATAATAGTGCCAACTCTAACCCTAAGCTCTTATCTTTCATAACAGGAAACTCTCTTTTTTATTTAATTTTATTTTACTGTAAGGATGATGTAAAGAGGGGTTACAGTTACATAAGTAAGATAATGAATACATTTCATGTCAAACATTGTGACCGACTATCTTGTTTTCTCTCACTTTTCCTCCTCACCATGATATGCCTCTTTTACATGACAAAAACTAAGAAATCTTATGTAAAACAAACCTCCAAAACTTTTCATGAATTCAACCCATTTTGTGATTATTCTATATTCTCTACAACTTGCAGTACTTTTTTTCTTTACCTTGCTCAGAGTTACCATGTCTCTTAGTCCTAGAAACTAGCTACTTATTGATGTTGTCTTGTCATCATCCCAGCTCCTAATTGTGGTCAGAGTCTGGATAAAACACAGCCTTGGAATTACTATAACTTTTTCAGTCGCATTGTTGGAGGAAGCCAAGTGGAGAAGGGTTCCTATCCCTGGCAGGTGAGTCTCTGCAGTAGGTGGGCTAGGAGAGGTCTCAGAATTGGGTTATCTTTCTATGGGGAGGGGAAGGAAAGGAAAGCACAGAAATGAAAGGACAAAAAGTGAACAAATTGGGGCTGGGAAGGTGGCTCAGTGGTAGAGCGCTTGCCTTGCATGCCTGAGACCCTGGGTTCGATTCCTCAGCACCACATAAACAAAAGGAAAGAAGCTGGAAGTGGTACTGTGGCTCAAGTGGTAGAGCGCTAGACTTGAGCTGAAGAGCTGAGGGACAGTGCTCAGGCCCAGAGTTCAGGCCCCACAACCGGACCAAAAAAAAAAGTGAACAAATTCAGCAGTGGTACTCATTAGACACTATGTTGAAAATGAACTATACAACTTGTGAGTGGGGATGGGAGGGAAAAACTAGGAGAGAATGAAGGAAGGAATGGCATTACCCAAAAAGAAATGTACTCATTAAATGACTTATGAAATGGTAACCCCTCTGTACATCATCTTTGAAATAACAATAAAAAACTATCCACCCAAACAAAGAACTAATTCTACACAAGTCACAAGCTACTAATTAGGACTCCACTCTACTTATGTCTTCACAAATCATCTCATTAGTACATAAAATGCTTCGATTATCTCATGATGTACATCAATTAAGTTCCAGAAAAGATGATTGAAACAGCCAACATTTGTTATTGGCTTGTATTACAAACTGGAAGTGTTATTGCAAGCTTTCAATTCCTAAGATAGAAATATCATTCCAAAAAGCTGAAAATATTTTGAATTTATTAATTTAAAAAGTAACATTTGGCTGGTGACTCACCCCAGTGATCTTAGCTACTCAGGAGGCTGAGATCTGAAGATTGTGGTTCAAAGCCAGCCTGGACAAGAAAATCCACGAGGCTCTTCTCTCTAATTAACCACCAGAAAACTAGAAGTGGGACTGTGGCTCAAAGAGGTGGAGTACTAGCCTTGAGAATAAAGAGGTCAGGGACAGTGCCCAAGCCCCAAGTTCAAATCCATAACCAACAAATAAATAAATAAATAAAACATTTTGATTCAAAGTATATTTTAAAATATACTATATTTTATTTTTATAGTTAAGAAAAAAAAGACCAGAGAATTCACATCCATGAATGTACTTTGTGTTTGTGGTGTCAGGTTTGCACATATTCCATAGGACCCAGCAAAGAATGTGCTACATCATTAATAGCTAATATCCTAGAAATTCTGCCTCAAATTAATGTCTTGGCATGGAATTTCCTTTGGCATGGAATTTCCATGCCAAGGTAATGTCTCTGGCCCTACCCTCATGGTATTTACATTTATTTTAACACCTCTGGGATATCACCAAAAGTTTAAAGAAGGATAAGAGAGTACAGAAAACATATAAGTGCCACCCAGGCACAGGAAGATTTCAGAACACAAGCAGACATAATCAGACAAGAAACACCCGTAATCATATTAAAATCAAAGCACTAAATATAGAGGACAAAGAAAGAAGGTTGAATGCTGAGAAGAGAAGCAACAAGTCACGTAAAAAAAAAATCCTTCATAATAACAGATTTTCTCAACACAGACTTTAAGTGCTGGCAACCTAAATAGTGTATCCATCAAAACTATCCTTAATAACTAAAGCAGACATGAAAGCCTTCCAAGGTATACAAAAGCAAAAGCAATTTATGACAACAAGGAGGCACTGCAGAAGATACTTCAAGGAATATTATGCCCAGCTGAGGCAGGTAGATGCAACCAGGAAAATACTAAAAAGAACAATCCTTACAAAGTGAGTAGATTAGTAACTAAATTACTGACATTTCACTATTAACCTTGATTGTTAATGATCTCATTCCTTAATCAAAAGTCATAGAAAGAGCTGAGCGCTGTGGCTCATATCTATAAGCCTAGCTACTCTGGAGGCTAAAATCTGAGGTTCATGGTTTGAAGCCAGCCAGGGCAGGAAAGTCCATGAGACTCTTATCTCCAATAAACTACTCAGAGAAAGCCAGAAGTGGTACTGTGGCTCAAGTAAGCACAGACCGGCTCAGGGGCAGAGTTCAAGCCCCACAATCAGAAAACAAAAGGCATAGAATGGTGAACAGGATTAAAAATCAAGACTTGACCAGTTGTAACCTATCTGTTGAGAAACAAATCTCAACAGGTGCCAGAGCTTATGCTTGTAATACCAGCTACTCAGGAGGCTGAGCTCCAAAGGATGATGGTTCAAAGCCAGTTCAGGCAGAAATGTCCAGAAGGTTATATCTCTAGTATAACCAGCAAAAAGCTAGAGACCTGGCTTAAGTTGTCAGTCAGCTAACATGAAGCCTTGAGTTCAAACTCCAGTGTTAGAAAAAAAAACCAAAGAAATAAAAACGCAAACACATTGACATGGGATAAAAAAGAAGGAAAATATCTTCTAGGCAAATGAACCCCAAAGCAGATAATAGCTTTACTTATATCTTATAAAGCAGACTTCAAATAAAAGTCAGAAGAGACAAAGGTCACCTCATAGTAATAAAGAATACATCAAGCAGAAATAACAATTACTAGCATAAATGTGTCAAGTAAGAAACTCAAAAATGCAAAGAAATAATGAAAAATTAGAGCAGAAATAAATGAAATAGAGAGAAAAACTACAGAATGAATAAATGAAGCAAAAAGTTGGTTATTTGAAAAGATAGATAAGATTGACAAACCCTCAACCCATCTGACAAAGAAGAGAGGAAAGATTCAATAAAATTAGAAATGAAAATGGGGATATCAAAACAAATATCAATGAAATTCTAAAGCATATAAAGGGCTATTATTTTGAAAATCTGTATCCAAATAAACTGGAAAATTTAGAAATGATTCTAGTAATGATGATGATGATGGCAATGATGATAATGGAACAGGAATGTAAGAAGGGGTCCCCCCTCCTGAGGAAATCAGGAGGGAGAAAGAAATAGAAAGGATAGTGAGGGGTGAATAAGATCAAAGTATATAACATATATGTATGTAACATATATGAAGTTAGCATGGCAATTCCCACAAAACACTGTTAGAAGAGGGGAAGAGGAGGGAGGAATTATGGGACTATAATGGAGGAAGTGAGGAATTATGGGACTATAATGGAGGAAGTGAGTTTGTTCGCAGTACCCTGTACATATCTTTGGAGTTATCTCAGTGAAATTTCCTTGTATTATTAACATATATTAATACAAAAATAAGGTATTTATTTTTTAATGGCAGGTAAAAACCTATGTTTTTAAGAGATTTGGGGGAAAAGGAGCCAGGATTGAAGCATTGCTATCTCATTCCTTACTTTCTCTCCAAATCTATTCAACTGGACTCTGATGTAGTTCCTGTTCCTTTTTCTTCACTCACAGATATTGTTCATATCATCAGAGCCACAGATAGAAGTCACTATTATTATCAAAACAGATATCAAGGCATCTAACTGTTAACTCTACTGCAATCATTATGTCATGTCTACTTGACAATCTCACCTCCTTCCAAGGCTAGGAATGCTACTTCCAGCATTGCTCTTCCTTCTGAGCTTCATTGTGCAAGTTTTCCTTGCCATAGTCCATAAATCATGATAAAATAGAGGTAAACTAAAGGGGTCTGATCCTAGAGCATTAACTTGCACTAACGTATGGTCTTTGCAATCCAGGTATCTCTGAAACAAAGGCACAAACACATCTGTGGAGGAACCATCATCTCTCCACAGTGGGTGGTCACAGCTGCTCACTGCATTGCACACAGGTAAGGAAGGAACAGCTGGTTTCTTTCTTTCCCTTGGAAGCCCCAGGAGTAGCTCGATACAAACATGGAGGAAGCTCTCAATTGCATGACACAGTGGGGGCTGGTGACATGGTCAGATCATTCTCAACACTGTCAAATATATATATATATATATATATATATATATATATATATATATATTCTTGGCAGAAGTGAAATATTTATTTTTAAATAATTGAAGTTAAAAGAAGACTAATATCCACATGGGGACACCTGGATATTGAAAACACCACAATTTGGTTTATGAAACTTTTCACTCCGTTTCATAAGTTTCAGTGGAAATGTATCCTATTTGCTGTATAGCCTCTCTCCCCACCCCCCACCAAGTCATGGGACTTGAACTCACGGCCTGGGCGCTGTCCCTAAGCTAGCTTTCTATCACTTTGAGCCACAGTGCCTAGGTGGTGAGCCACAGCACCACTTCCCATTTTCTGGTGGCTAATTGGAGATAAGAGTCTCACGATTTTCCTGCTGCTCTGGCTTTGAACCACAATCTCCAGATCTCAGCTTCCTGGGTAGCCAGGATTACAGGCATGAGCCACCAGTGCCCAGGTACTGTATATCTTACGAGACAGAAAAGCTCAAGCCTATACTTCTAGCTACTCAAGAAGCTGATATCTAGACATAATAGCAGTTTGGAGCCAGTTCAGGCAGACTAATCAGAGGGACTCATCTTCAGTTATCCAGCCAGAAGTTGAGGCATGACTCAAGTGGTAGAGTGTCAGTAGTGAGGAAAAAAGCTAAACAAGAATGTAAGGCCCTGAGTTCAAGCCTCATTACCAGCACGAAAGTGTATAAAAGAAAATAAAGCAGAGTTGTGAAATATAATAGGCCCTGACATATTCATTCTTACTCATAATGATCTAAGGTTCAACCTACCAAATTCCATCCTTTATCTACTTTTGTGATACACCAAGCTATGACTGAGGATTTGTTGCCCTATTTTTTTCTTCCAAGTCTAAAGATATTCTTTAAATAATTATTTAGTACCAGATATTGGGTGGTAAAGACCTTCCACATGACTAAGACATGATTTATACCCCCAGAAAGTTGATAGTTTAAAATGAAAGTTCACTGGGCATAGTGAACTGTCACCCCATCTGCTTTGAAGGCAAAAGCAGGAAAATTGCTCAGGTCCAGTAGTTTCAGGCCAGCATTTGAAAACTAATGAGGTGTTGTCTCTTAAATAGGTGAACAAGTAGAATGCCTGTAACCCTAGCTACTCAGGAGGCTGAGATCTAAGGATCATGGTTCAAAGCCAGTCAGGGCAGGAAAATCCCCGAGATCCTTTTTTCTAACTTATCGCCAATAAACCACAAAAGACTGGAAGTGAAGATTTGGCTTAAGTGATAGAGCACTATCCTTCAGTACAAAAGCTCAGGGTCAGCACCCAGGCCAATAGTTCAAGCCCCAGGACTGACAGAAGGGGGGGACAAAAAGGAGGGAGAGAGGAAGGAAGGAAGGAAGGAAGGAAGGAAGGAAGGAAGGAAGGAAGGAAGGAAGGAAGGAAGGAAGGAAGGAGAGAGAAAAGACAGCAAAAACTCAGGAAGGGAGGGAGGAAGGGATTGGTTGACAATGTCATTGTAAAATAACAGATGTAGACTAGAGTGATTTAATGTATTAGGCTAGGTACCTATCAGAACCAAGTTTCAAAAAAGTATACCAAGACAAATCATGCTCCTTCCAATTTTATATAGAACTTTCATGCCTAGAAATCAAGAGCAAGTTTAAAGCTCTTAATCCATCTTAATCCATCCTACCAAATTGCATGTGTGAAAATAGAATAATGAAACCTGTTCACATTGTGTGGTGAGAGGGATGATGAGAAAGAGTAATAGAGGAGGTGGATTTGACCAAAGATCACTAGATGCATGTGTGGAAGTATCCCAATGAAACCCCTCTGTACAATCAACACACACTAATAGAAAATATAAAACAAGGGCTGGGAAGGTGGCTCAGTGGTAGAGCGCTTGCCTTGCATGCCTGAGGCCCTGGGTTCAATTCTTCAGCACCACATAAGCAAAAAGAAAAAAGCTGGAAGTGGTGCTGTGGCTCAAGTGGTAGAGTGCTAGCCTTGAACTGAAGAGCTGAAGGACAGTGCTCAGGCCCAGAGTTCAGACCCCACAACCGGACCCCCCCCCAAAAAAAAGAAAAGAAAATATAAAACAAAAAGAAGAGATAGCAATGGCCCAGGAGGGCCATGTCTTTCCCATGTCATGTGCTATTTCTAAATTGCAAACATAAAAATGGTAAGGAGAAGATTCCAATGTTCCATAATTGGCATCGGTGTCAAATCCCTGAGTATGTATTTACGCTCCTGGGACAAGTTTGCAGCTGCTGTTCTTCATAGCACTTTGACCTTAAAGCAGCAGACTTACTGAGACTCACGTATCATTTCCCGTCATAAACCATTACTGTTATTATGACTTGGCCAACTTCTGGGGGTTAGTTTAATAACATCTCCTTTAGCTGTTAGGATCGTGGAGTACAGTAACCTTTCTAGATGATTACAAATAACACTGCAAACTGTTAAATTTATCCAGTCATTAGCTCCACACTTTCCTTGTCCTCAGCAGGAATTAGAAATCTGCACTTGTTCAAATGGCATTGGATCATTTGCACTTTCTCTGCTCAGTAGCCTCACACACCACATTATCCATCCATGTCCTTTGGAAGAGAACCATGTCAACATTCACAATGGTACTCAGAGGCTGATTGACATCCCTCATTTCACTGCCCCCACTTCACAGAAGCATCGCATCAGCTCTAAATGTGACTGCCGGAGAATATGACTTGAGTCAGACAGATCCCGGAGAGCAAACCTTGGCCATTGCAACCGCCATCATTCATCCACAGTTCTCCATCAGGAAACCAATGGACTATGATATAGCTCTTCTGAAAATGGCTGGAACCTTCCAATTTGGTAAACATTTAAGGTGCACCTTGAATTGTCTATTTCATATGAATACTTCATATTCCCCATAGCCTTTGGCCCACAGAACCTCCCCTGCAGTTCATGTTGCATAGCACAAATGCAGTTGTTTAGAACATGCGCCCTGATTCATGGATTTGAGCTGGCAAGTCCCCTACCTGAAACTCCATTTGCTTGTGTTTCTGGGTAGAGGATTATGTGGAGTCTGGAGAGAGGGCTCTGGGTGACCACTAGAGTTGCCAGCCAAATGTTGTTGGGGTCAACTGGGGAGGAGGGGCGGGTTCTGTGACTCCTCCATTCCTGAGACAAGTCCTGCCCTGATCTTCCTTCAGGCCAGTTTGTGGGGCCCATGTGTCTTCCGGAGCCAGGGGAGAAATTTAAGGCTGGATTTACTTGTACAACTACAGGCTGGGGCCGCTTGACAGAAGGTAAGAACTCCTGTGCCGTTCCTCTTAACCGAACTTTCTGACAGGTACTCAGAAATTGGAATTTTTAACTTAAAAAAAAAACAAACAGCTGTGCACATACTTTGAAAGATAGAGTATGTCTCACTGTTCTTAGAAATGTAGGTCTTTCCAGTCAGATAGGAGGAAGATGTTTCAGGGTTCTACTATACAAGCAGTAGTTATACAGTATTTAATTCCAAGTAGTTTGGAGGGAGATTTTGGAAGTTCTCTTCACAAAGAAATGGTAAATGCTGAAATGATGGATAGCCTGAAGTATCTCGAGTTGATCCATGCATGATGTGTAAGTGTATCAAAACATTACATTGACCAGGTGCTGGTGCCTCACATCTGTAATTGTAGCTACTCAGGCAGCTGAGATCTGAGAATCCACAGTTCAAAACTAGTACCAGCAGGAAAGTCTATGAGACTTTAATCTCCAATTAGCCACCTAAAAATCAGAAGCAGAGCTGTGGCTCAACGTGGTAGCACACTAGCCTTGAGCAAAATAATCACAGTGACAGCGCCCAAATCCTGAGTTCAAGCCCCACAATCAACAAACAAATAAATGTATAAATAAAAATAAATCCCATAGTACATTGTGCTTCCTAGAAATGTACACTTATCATCTATCAATAAAGGCATAGCATTGTTATCTGTCCACACACACACACACACACACACACACACAAAAGAAGTGTAGGTCTTTCCCAAAAGACACAAAACTTTGTGCAGCTGGTGAGGATAAATGGGGGCATCTCCATCTCAGAATAGGTAAACTGAGGGTGCTCCCGGATCCGCATCCCTGTCTTCCAGGTGGCAATTTCCCACAAGTCTTGCATGAGGTAAACTTGACGATCTTGCCCCAGAAGGAGTGCACCGCAGCTCTGCTGACCCTGCAGAAGCCCATTACGGGCAACACCTTCCTCTGCACGGGCTCTCCGGATGGAGGGCGAGACGCGTGTCAGGTCAGTAGGAATAGCCTGGCTGGCGGGTTTGTTAGCAAGTGGAGGGGCTGAAGGAAGGCAGATTCCATCTAAAACTCAAGTGTGGCAAGAGGGGTCAGAAGTAAGTGGGGAAAGTCAAGTCCAAGTAAAAGGAGCATTTGAACAATGGGTTTAAAGCGTGACGTACGACTTCAGAGGAGATTCCCCATTCCCTTCTCTCTCCCACTCTCCCCCCACCACCCCGGCAAAAAAAAAAGACTACACAGCAGCAGAGAGAGCACCAAGAATGAGGTCATGGGGGTGTTCCAGTCCCACAGGGGTGTCTGGCTCTTTTTCTAGTTTGCAGATGGTAGGAACTTTCTCTCCACTCTTCCTGTTGACTGTAAACCTGAGCTAGTCAATTTGATCACTGACCAGTTAGCTCTGATTCTACAGCACGAGACTGGGAAGGGAAGAAATTTGGTAGTTGTGGTGATCGCTTAGGCTAGGGGAGAGGGAACTGGGATTAGCAGGGGCCAGTGGTATCTGTTCCTAGAGGAATGGCGCTTGCTTGTCCTTTCAGACCTCTGAAACTAGATTTTTAGACCGGAGAGACCTGCCATTGATCTGCATCCAGCATCCTTGTTGGGGGTGGGGGGGAGGACTTTGGTTGGGGCATAGACACTGGTAATGAGGGTGATGAAGGTTTTCTTTCTTTCTCCCCCACCCCCACCCTCACTTCTGTAGGGAGACTCTGGAGGTTCACTCGTGTGTCCGAATAAGAAAGGAACCTGGACTCTGGTCGGTGTGACTTCTTGGGGTTTGGGCTGTGGCCGAAACTGGAGAAATAATAGGCAGAAAAAAAGGCAGGGGTCCCCAGGGATCTTCACAGATCTCAGGAAAGTACTCCCCTGGGTCTATGAGAACGTGTGACCTGGCAGTGGCGCGGCCATACAAGCGGAAGATGCTGGGGTCCTGTGAGGGCAGAGGGCGTCAGCAAGATGCAACTGGGGTCTGCTTCTGTTCTCAGTGCGGGACGTGATCGCGTAAAAAATTACTGTCTAAAACAAGAGCAAAATACCATGTGGATCTACCTGGCAAATATGCAATGGCAATGAATCGGTCTGTTATAGATTTTGTCAATTTTGTCCTTTATTTTGAAGGGGGTGAAGTTTTATTTTTATTTTCTATTGATACTAGAAATAGGTGATGTACAGAGAGGTTACCGTTACCTAAGTCAGATAACGAGTGCATGTTTTTTGGACAGTGTTGCCCCTTCCTTAGCTCTCTCCCAGTTTTTCCCTCCCGTTCCCACCCACAAGTTGTATAGCTCCTTTTCAACACAGTGTCTACTGAGTACCAACTGCTGCATTTGTTCACCCTTTTCCCTCCATTTCTGTGCTCCCCCACTACCTTCCCAAAGACAGATAAATGAACAAGCAAGACAGAAAAAAGAAAGAGGGGCTGGGAAGGTGGCTCAGTGGTAGAGCGCTTGCCTTGCATGCCTGAGGCCCTGGGTTCGATTCCTCAGCACCACATAAGCAAAAAGAAAAAAGCCGGAAGTGGCGCTGTGGCTCAAGTGGTAGAGCGCTAGCCTTGAGCTGAAGAGCTGAGGGACAGCACCCAGGCCCAGAGTTCAGGCCCCACGACTGGACCCCCCCCCAAAAAAAAAGAATGATAGAAAAAAGAAAGAAAGTAAAAAAGTAATAGAGAAGGAAAATACTCATTTCCATTTCCTGGAGCAATTTTTCTTTCATTGAATCTGTGACCCCTGATGCTTCCACTATCAGCTTCTCAACTGTTCTATTAAAAATCAGTCATCTCAAGCATAGATTCATAGTTATATTGCAGGGGCAATTCTGACACTTGGGCAACAATAGTGAGAGACATATTTTGTTGTCACAACTAAAGAGGGACACTGACAACATAGGCAACAAGAGCCACGGGGGCTGAAATGTGACCTGTAATGTGTGCCGAACAGCCCCCATGAAGAAAAATCTCACCCCAAATAAGTCCCGGTTGTAAAGCCCTGGTATAGGCCAGAATGTACATATACCCACTTCTACTAGACACCCACTTCTACCAGGAAGTGAAACTTCCTGGTAGAAACTTCACTTCTACCTCTAGAGCCAATTTAATTATGTTCTTACCTGCTGTCCTCCAGTCTCAAAGGCCTTCCAGACTTTCTCAAAGGGGTTAATTCAAATTAGTTTAGTCAGAGCTTAAGTAGTTGTTTTTCTTTAAGGAATGGCACAGTGAGATATCTGAGCCCTCCGTTTAAGTTGAAGCAACCCAAGAAACTGGTGGACAAGTTAGTTCCATGTGGAATCTCCATTCTCATGTAAATGACCTTTTAGTGCCTTGTGTGTAATCTCCAAGTCTGTCTGTTCCTCCTCCTCCTCCTCCTCCT
>NW_012267329.1:5273773-5288518 GCF_000151885.1 Dipodomys ordii
CAGCTTTTTTCTTTTTGCTTATGTGGTGCTGAGGAATCGAACCCAGGGCCTCATGCATGCAAGGCAAGCACTCTACCACTGAGCCACCTTCCCAGCCCTGAGCTGTACTTTAATAATAAAGGAACCACATGTAAGAAAAGGATTAGGAGGTAACTAATTCAATGTGAATTTATAAGATTATTAGTTTAAGTGAGAAGAAATGAAGGACTAAAGAATGAGAAGACAATGGATAAAGAATGAAAAGGTGGAAATGGAGAGAACTTTATAACCAATTTGATGACTGACTCTAATAGCATCAAAAGTTCTGAACATGAGAAACTAGGGACACATAAAAGTAATAGAATCAGAAGTAGATTTTGATGGCCCAGAGGAATTCCATTTGTTGTATGCTGAATTCCATCAGAGATAGCTGGCAGGTCATTGTAAAATTGACCAGAAGTTCACCAAAGTAGGGGGAGTGGAGATGAGGGAGAGTGAGAGGGGTTTGGTCTGATTAAGGCTCGCCTATCAATATAATCATCGTACACATATGTACATACATCTAAATGAAACCCCTTATACAGTTAACTGATGCCAATAAAAAAAGTTGAGGAGACCCCCCAAAAAAAAGTTGAAATTGTCTCTTAGGTAGAGCTTTGCTTTCCTAAAAATAAAAATGACCTTTACATCATCAGGATAAGAAGAGAAATATCGATACTACCAAATAAGTAAGATGTAAATAATAGCTAATAGGTAATAGGTAAATAGATCATGAGGTAAAAAATTATGAAGACAAAAAGAGTCTTCATGTAAGAAGCAAAAGTGAAGCTAGGCATGGTGGCACACACCTTTAATCTTAGCATTTGGGAAGCTAAGGCTGGAGGATCAGGAAGAATTTGGAGCTAGCATAAGCTATATAACAAGATTTTGTTGCAAACCAACAAACAAAAACAAAAATGGAGTAGGAATGAAGGTATGACTAAATCTGAGCAGAGGACTCTTCTCAGAGGCCAGAGGAGGGCCGGGGACAGAACCTAGGAATTACATTACAGTGTTGGAAAAAGTAAGTTACAGGGGGAAAACATCACAGAACTCAACATCAAGCAGGACTTGAGAAGAATAAAGAAAAGAATAAGCAATTACAGAAGCCACAATACAATTTAAAAAAAAATATTTCACAAACAAGAGAATCTATAAGAACCAGAGACTGGCCTTACTTCTGCAAGAGAAGCTACTGTGGCCAACCATGGTCACTCCTGCTTTGAGAACATTCCTCCGCAGCAGTGTACAGTCTGCAGGATGAACTAGTCATTAGATGAGGTTGGGGGTGGGGGGGCGGGGCATGTGGCTCCACCTTAGAATAAGTAATGACTAACCATATCAGCCATCCTCCTCCAGACTCCCTCCCACCGCCAGCCTGGTTGTTCCCATTAACTGGCCTGTGCGTCATTCTCTGTCTAGAAATAACACCCTCTCCATGTGCCTGCCCCGTGGCCTGTGTCTGGACCCTTTGGTTCAGGAGGACTCACACATATGGCTCTGTTTTGCCCATTTGGTTGCAAAGCCTGGTCACCACGATTCCCTGCCAATGTACTAGTGCAGGACAGACTTGTTGATGAGTGGATTTTTACGTTGTCCATTGGAAAGAAGTGCTAAGTGGGCTTCGTAAGACCTGGTGAACTAGAGGTATGGCACAGAGCCATCTGTAAATGCCAGGTTGTCCAATAGTATCAAGGAGAAGACACTCTGGTTCTAACAATTAAGATGTCTGGAAAGTTCATTCCTCAAAGTAATGCAATGCCATGGGTGCTGTTTTCTAGATTCTGAAAACAGAATGTTTTCATGTTGCAGGAAAGTTGTAGGGGAAAGGGCTTGCTTCATTCATTCCCATTGACTCCAATTCTATAAGGCTAAAGTTCAGTTCCAATGCTGCTGATTATGCCACTGAATTTAATCTCACCCATAAAGCTCTTAAGTCAAACTACCTTCCTGGTCAAATCATTTACTTGTATCCCTTATTATTTAGGCTCTTGGCATAGGGAGTTAGGGAAGGGCAGGGAGCTCCAACCTTACTCTTGCTGGTTCCACATTGGGAGAATCGCAGGGCTGGCTGGAGAGTAGGCCATGCAGTCTGTCTGTCCCTCTACGGTCCTGCGTGCTGGTGCAGTGCCTGCCCAGCTATGCAGAGAGCGCCTGAGCATTGGGTACAAGCCCCTTCCTTCTTGCTGGCCATCTGATGATTTTGTTCATTTATCACTTGCTGGAGGCAGGAAAAAAGAGCAATGAGAATTCCCCCTAGGTGAATCCATTTGTTTAAATTTCCTTTGTGTGTTTCAGATTCAGGCTGCAGTTCCTTCACTGGCCTTTTCTGAAGAAGGCATCAGGAAGCCTCACAGTGACATGGCTAGTTATAATGATTTTTCAAGCTCCTAGACATTACCTAATAAGGTTACCCTCACTTAGCCATGGTATAGCCACAGAACAGCTGATAGAAGCACTGTGAGGGGCATAGGTTTTTATTTAATTGGCTCACATAACATAAATAATGGACTAGTTACCCCGGCAACTACCTACTTGTACCACTAGATGGCACTTGAGCTCTTTAGTTTTTTTTTTAAATATTTTATTATCTTTAAGTAACTGAAGAGAGGGGCTTTCATTCAATGCATCTTGATCATTGTCATCCCTTTCCATCAATTCCTTCCCCATCTCTCCCAACCCCACTCATCTCCTCAGTTTTCCAAGATCCATTTTCACAGATATACATTATTATGACTGCATTCTCCGTCTCCCAGTCTTCATTAAAGATAAATACATAAACACATAAATAGAACCTCTCAAACAGTTGTCTTAGTCTTTGTACCTGGTAAATTTCATCAGTCTCCAGTCCCTTCTGCAATGAATTCTTCTGTATACATGCAGCTGCTAACAAAACTCTGTGGAAGTAATGGCTAATAGAAATCAGTGGCAATCAAGATAATATTATTGAGCCTTCCTATCCGAGGAGACAAATTAAACAGAAGGTAATAAAGAATAGGTCCAGTTAAAGGGAGTTGTAAGGTGTGTTTGGAAGGGGCAGAGAACGTCGGGATGAGGCTAAAGGATAGAAAACTTCAACCATCAGGATATGGGGTTCATTCCATATTTGAGTAGTAATGTTAATGATCATGTGTTGTTTTGTTGCCCATTAAACACTGGAGAGAGATGTCACTATGTGATTGTATGAAGGAGAAAGTAGAGGATACTAGTGTGTGAAGAGTGGATGTTACATTTAGTGAGAAGGGATGGGAGCCGTCTGAATCTGTGTTCTCTTCTTTGACAAGGACCTAGTTAGTGGGTGCATAGATGTCCTAAGAAAAGTGACTGCAGTGTTTCCTCCTCCTGGCCACCAGAGGGCGCGTGCAGCAAAGCAGTATTTTATCATCCAAGTGCAGTGTTTTCCAACAAACCTCATTGCCAACACTCAAGAAAACATCAGCACCTACTGCAATTCTAAGAACAGTGTCAGTGTCAAGCAAATATTTGGTAAATGAAATAAAATAATCCATAACTATCTCCTGAAGTAGAACTGAGATAAGAGACTTTTTCTGATTTTTCACTGACTTCATGAAACATCTCTTCTTTTACACAAGTACCACAGAAGACAGATTTTTATATGTGCCCTCTTATAAATATCACACTTCTGAGACAAGTAGCCACCCCTCCCCACACACAAAGTAGGGCAAAAGGAAAGCTCCGTTTCCTTAACCTGATTTCTGTTTATATTTTGTTGGCATGTTGGCCTGAGCTTGTGAGTCCAGCACTTGGGAGGCAGAAGGAGGAGGAGAGTCAAGCATATATATACATGTATATACATATATATATATATATATACATATATATGTTTGACAGGGTTTCAGACCTATATGTGTGTGTGTGTGTATTTCTCTCTCTACATATATATGTGTGTGTGTGTATTTCTCTACATACATTATACACACATATACATATATATATATATATGTTTTCAATAGCTTCATCATAAAACACCAGATTAAGCCATAGGGGCAGAATTCTTATGAGATTTATATCATTCTTAAATTGGGGCAGATTACTAGCCTTATGACAGAACAGAACCAAAGTGAGGCTCTTTATTGGAACTTCAGGTCATGAACAAAGGGAACTAACACTGATCAGAGTAACTCGGATACTCATTTAACAAGAGAACAGCCAGGTCTTATAATTTACCTTCCCAATTATGTATATCTTTAAGATCTTTTAAAAAGATTTTCTCTGCTACTATTCTGTCATCTTATAGAGTGTTTCTCCCTTGAAAATGTTTAAACGTTTTTGCCAATCTGATGTCCTCTGATTGTACCTTGTTGAGTCCTTTCAGCTGACTTGGACTGGTGGGCAGACTGAATAGGAGGTAGAGCTATTTCCTGTAGGTGATTGGCAAGCACAATGGTGATCATGTTGACCTTAGAAGGAAACGCCAAGACTTTCCTCACGTTCCACTGGAGCTCTGACCTATGTGTGATGTCATCTGAATCCAGGCCCCTGAAATCTGGCTAAAGCTCTCTGGTCAGAGATCTCAGCATTCACTTCCTTCCTCTCCAGCCCCAGCCTTTCCCTATGGCTGCCACAGTCCCCCTAATCACATCATTTTAGTGATGACCAAGATGGAGTCCTAAACATTTCCAGTGAGAACTGGAGGATGTGTACTGAATTCTCTTTCTCTTTGTGTAGGTAGAGAAATCAGGAAGGGTTCACCAGCCAAGTCCAAGTTTTACTGCCCAGAAGGAGCCCCCTTCTTCCAGAAATCTGCCCCTGGAGAAGATTTGCCTGCAGGCCAGCTTCCCTGTGTTTCGAGTCCCATACAAAACTACAGAGCTAGCAACAATCTCTTAGGAAGCCCCCTCCCCAGCCCCATCTCCCCAGAGACACTCTCCTCCCCGGACTCTTGCAGCACAGGGTGCCTGTGCAAATCGGCAAATCAAGATCCTGTTGGGAGAATTGGAGCAGCCCAGACTCTGTGCCCCTCCCGGCATCCATGGGTGTATTTAATTCTGCTTCATCTTATCAGTAAAGGTCCTTCAAGCATGTAATCATCCGCTTCCACCTCAGCTAGCATGACTGTGGATGATGGCTGGGAGCCACTGCAGCTGGTTGACCCACTTCAGTGAACCTGCGCTCTCATCCTGACTGTCTGCCTTAGAAAGGCTAGGAAATGCCGGCTTCAGTGTTTATGAGGATACCGGCTGGGGCTGTCCTGTACATCTGTCACGAGCTGCCTCCTGATGTACTTAATATCTTACTTTGCAGTACTTTATACTTCCATTTTCACACAGTCTCTCCTACTTAGTTCCTTCTCACACTTCTTTCACTGGTGTGAAAAAAATGAGGATAATTACCTCCATGTTTAAGGGGGAAAAAAAGAGGAAAAGAATCTGAGTTTTTGATTCTGGTTTAGATAGAAACCAGATTCAAAATCACTAGCTCATCAAAACGTACATATTAGGCCAGGAACTGTGGCTCACACACCTACAATCCTAGCTACTCAGGAGGCTGAGGTCTGAGGAGCTTAGTTCAAAGCCAGCCCAGTCAGGAAAGTCCTCATGAGATTCTTACCTCCAATTAACCATCAGAAAACTGGAAGTGGTGCTGTGGCTCACTGGTAGAGTGCTAGCCTTGAGCGAAAGGGTTCAGGAACAATGCCCAGGTCCTGAGTTCAAGCCTTATGACTGACCAAAAACAATGAAAACTCATATATTGAAGGCTTGGTTCCCAGCTGATACATGTGATGATTGAGAAGTGACAAGATCATGATAGCTCAGACTTAGTCCATGGATTGATTCATCCATTGATAGAGTCATAATTTCATAGTATTATTGGGAGGTGTTGGGAACTAAGTAGAGTTTTGTTGGAGGAAGATAAACTGAATGTATACATCTCATAAAGTATTATTCTTTGACAATTTACACAAAAGCAAGCCATAACTTTCAAACCATGCATGCTAGAATCCCTTTCCCTTCTGTCTGTGGATAGCATGTCTAAATACCTCCTGAAAATATATTATATATTCTCTCCCACCCTCCCTCCCCCTCTCTCTCTCCTTCCCTCTCTGTCTCTCTGTCTCTCTATCTCACTTTCTCTGTCTCTCCTGTCTCTGTGTCTGTCTCTGCCTCTCTTTGTCTCTCTGTCTGTCTCTGTGTCTCTGTCTCTCTGTATCTCTGTCTGTCTCTCTCTGTCTCTGTTTCTGTCTCTGTCTCTCTGTGTCTCTCTGTCTCTGTCTCTCTGTGTCTCTGTCTGTCTCTCTCTGTTTCTGTCTCTGTCTCTCTGTGTCTCTCTGTCTCTGTCTCTGTCTCTCTGTCTCTCTGTCTCTCTGTCTCTCTGTCTCTCTCTCTCTCTCTCTCTCTCCTACACAACAAAGATTCCTTGCCTATAAGGTGTCATAGCCCTGTAGAATTCCATCCCAGTTCCTGGAGCACATTGGGAGCTGGAGTTTGAGTCTCCACAGAGATGCTGTGGAGGCCCTGGGTGCTGGCTTTGCTTCTGACGGTGGCTGGGAAGCCTGCTGGGTGAGTTGTCCAGGGCGGTCTCTCTGCTCTCTCCCACAGTGCTGCTAGGGCCTGGCAGGGTCACCTAGCAGTTTGACAGGACAGCCTCTAGGCAGAGCTGCCCTGACAATCTAGTTCAAGAAGATAAAACCTTCTTTTTAGAACTGACTTCCTGACAATATGCTGCCACATTCTACTTCCAGTGTGAAATAAAGAAAAGAATCCTCCACTTATATTTTCAGGGTTTGGGCTTCCTACCTTCTTTTTTTTAATTGTGAAAATACCATACAGAGAGGTTACAATTACATGCGCAAGATCATGAGTATATTTCTTATCAAGCATTCCTACCTTCTTTATTCACCCTTATCCTCCACCACAGTTATTACTAACATGCATCAAGAAGTTAAACTGACAAACAAGATATATCACAAGATTAAACTTACAGCTTACATGTAAACCCAATGGATGGTAAAAGACAAAAAGTTACACTTGGACATGATAAACAGGACTCTAAACATTCACCCAGTGACACCAAAGGAGGATATTCTTAGGAGAGGATCACAAAGGCTCAAGAGCTGTGTGCATTGATCATATAAAGAGATGCTTATTGAAATGAACTCCAAGAAATGGGAACAAGAGGGTTTTTTATTGTACTGTTTGTGGAGGGTTTTTTTTCTTCTTTCTTCTTTTTTCCCTTTTGTTGCTGTTTTTATTTCTATGCCCTTCGTCTTGTATATAAGTTTACTGATTAGGGGAGGGGGAAAGGAAGCACAGAAATGGTGTGACAAAGGGAGAACTCATTTAGCAGTGATACTCACTAGACACTATATTGGAGACACTTGGGAGAGAAAATAAGAGAGGGAGAGATGCTATTAAAAAAGAAATGGACTCATTACCTGACTTACATAACTGTATCCTTTCTGTACATTACCATTACAATAAACATTTTTTAAAAAAGGACTGAAAGCCACAGATCCCTAACTCTTGCTGGATGTGCTTGCCTATTTTCAGAGAGAGAGGGCTCTGCCATCATCATTTCTTTCAAGTGCCCAGTCCTTAGATTTCTATATTCTTCTAGGGTGACTTGTTCTGTCTCCTGGGCACTACACTATCTTTGGGATAATCCTTTGGGGCGTGACCTATGGACAGATTCATATGCAAGCGCACCCATGTAGCAGTGCCTTTGTTGGCAAGATGGATCCGCACCTCCACTGGCACATGGCTTCTGAGTTGACGAACCTCTATCCCAATACCTTCTCCCCAAAGGCAGCACACTGATTCTTCTCCCCAGTGGTCTCAAATGAAGCCTTGACGATTTCCTTCCAGAGGAAGTAAGAACCCATCAATCACCATGTCCGTAAGCACATACAAGACTTTGAAGATCATGTGCAGAAGAGACAAATTCATTTGTGGAGGTGAAAGTGCTTCTTATCCTTGCTGTTTTAACAACCTTAAAATGTCCTCAGGGCTGGATACCAGTAGCTTATATCTGTAAGCCCAGCTACTCAAGAGGCTAAGAGCTGAAGCTCATGGTACAATGCCAGGCCAGTTGGCAAAGTATTTGTATCTCAAATGAACCACCGAAAAACCAGAATGGAACTGTGGCTCAAGTGGTAGAGTACTGGCTTTGAGTGACAAAATTAAAGGAAAGTACTTAAGCTCTGAATTCACACCCTAGTATTGGCACACACACACACACACACACACACACACACACACACACATGTCCAAGGTGCTGGGTATTGATGGCTCACACCTGTAACCCTAGCTACTCAGGAGGCTGAGATCTGAGGATTGAGGTTCAAAGTCAGCCTGGGGACGAAAGTCTATGGGATTCTTATCTCTAGTTAATCATCAAAAAGCTGGACATGGAGCTGTGGTTCAAGTGGTAGAGCACTAGCATTGAGCACAAAGCTCAGGGACAGCACTCAGGCTGAGTTCAAGCTACACACACACACACACACACACACACACACACACTGTCCAAGGGGAATATTTGGCTAGAGCAGACAATGCAGAAATTGGAGGAAAGAGAGAGAAGGAAGTAGATTTTCTGCATTTCTGTACTTGCTGAATTCTCTTCCACCATAGAGAAACTTATACTCATTTTGTTTTGTTGTTGTTGTTTTTTTTTTGGGGGGGGGGTCCGGTCACGGGGCCTGAACTCTGGGCCTGGGCGCTGTCCCTCAGCTCTTCACCTCAAGGCTAGCGCTGTACCATTTGAGCCACAGTGCCACTTCCAGCTTATTTTTTCTGCTTATGTGGTGTTGAGGAATCAAACTCAGGGCCTCATGCATGCAAGGCAAGCGCTCTACCACTGAGCCACCTTCCCAGCCCCTTATACCTGTTTTTAATCCATGTTCAGGATGGCCAAAGTAGACACTCCAATGCAAAGGCCCTGGTCATTTGTTTATAGTCCTCCCTCCAAAAGTAGCATCCAATGCCCATATCTGGGCTTCAATTTCATGAGGTGAAAAATCGAGTTTCTAAATTTTGGCTTAAGAATCTAGTTTATGTCTTCATAGCACTAAAAACCAGTTTTGGTTACATGTGTACTGCTCCAAAGATTGCTGGGGTTTAGGGGAAGGGCCTCAGGCCGGAAGCAGGACTGGGTTCAAATCCCAGCCTTGCCATCCTCAGAGCTCTATAACCTTGGAGAGGGCATGGACTCGCTCTGAATTTCTTTCCGTAAACTAAAGTGGCAGTAAAATGATGACAACTTGCTCAGGGACGTGTTCCTTTGTGAGAAATGTGTTGTAAAGTCTACTCTCTATGGAAACCAAGGACTTAGAATTACTCTTAGAATGGAAACTTGACTCCAATCAGCTTCATCTTCACTTTTTCTTGCTTTTGAAACCAATTTTCAAGCCAAAATTGTCCTTGCCAACAACAACAACAACAACAAAAAATAAAACAAAATCTTTTTTTTTCCAAAAGCACCTGCGTCTGTCCTTTGAAAAGCTGAGGGAGAAGCTAAGGGAAAGTTGTGAATAGTCCTCATGCTTCTGATGTCATTCCTTGGTTTATTTCAAGGTGGTTATTTCAGAGAAATAGCAGAAAGAAATAGCTCTGAAAACCCATCCTTCTGTGAAAGAAATTTACATCTATCAACACTAGTAAAATAAGCAAAGGCCAAGGTTTTGACTCTGAGATTCCCATGTCATTTCCTAGGAAGAAGAGACAAGGGTATGTCACCTGACCCAAGCAGAGACTACTACAGGTGCCCTTTGAAAGTAGGTCCATGGGTATCTTGGTCCTTCCTGTCCTCACTCTCCCAAGGCTGTGTGGCCACTCCCCTATCTCCAGGAGCTCCATCCCTATTCCTTATGGTAAACCAAGATGGCATGCAAATGTCAGCCATCTGACCCTTTCCTTGAGAGTCACGCATGCTTTGTGCGGCTCCTGGGTTTCTGTATAATAACACATTTGTATGTTTCTTCTCCTGTGAATCTGTTGCAAACCTGTTTATTCCACAGAGTAAAATGGCCATGCCTTCAGAGGGGGAAATGAGAAAAACTTTGAACTGTGAACCTTGCCTGGTTATGATTAAGTAGGAATGGAGGGTGCTTCCCTTCAGCTCTTCTTTCAGATGATTCCCCCTTCTCCTCCTGGAAGCCCTTCGTGCCTTCCTTCTACTTTAGGCTGAGGCTCTCCAGCCCCAGGCTTCCAGCCATATTTTCTTAGCAGGTGGAACTTTCTCCTGGAAACAGCTTTCTATTAACTCCCTGTTGTCTCCAAACTGTGAACTCACAGTCACTACCTTCTGGAAGCCCTAGCCCAGCCTCTGATACAACAGATGCTGTTTGGGAAGACTGGGAGCAACTGCTATAAATATTGGTGGAGAACTTTCCTGGCACCATTGGCATTGCTCTGCGTGCATAGCTGCTCAGGAAGGAGTTCCCTGCATGTGAGAAAGACAACAGGACTCTTCTTGATCACATAGTTTCTAGCAAGCTCTGATCATTCTGGCTGTCTCAAGAACCTTGCTCCAGACTGCACCACAAGAGAGATTTTCTGTAGCCCACGTCCAGGTTGAAGACATTTCAGAAAACAAGGTATTGGCTGGAGGCGTGGCTCAAGTGGTAGAGTGAAGCTAGAAAGAAGGAAAGAAAGAAAGATGACAGACAAAATACAGACAGAGATAGATGATGAATAGATGGATAATTACAGGTATTGCTGTTGTTTGATGCCTGTCTGCAATATTCAGTGGCAAGATTCTGTTAGGTGACAAAAACACATGTTAGTTTAAAATCCTTGAAGAAGAAATTAAGGAAAATTAATTTCATGAAATATGCTCCATATTGAGTCCTGGGAGTAGCCCGGAAGCTCCATCAGTGGTCTCTCACAAAGCTCACTCCCATCCAATGACTCTGGCTGCTGAGTTCTCTGTTCAAGGTGACATTTTAGCAAAATTCACAAAGGATGGGCCAAAGCCAGCTTGAGAAGAAGGAAGGAAGAGAAAGAGTAAGCTGTCCCTGTGGCCTGGAAGAGATAATGAACTGAAGTCCTGACCAGCTAGGAGAAGACCTGGGAGCTGGTAGCTCATGCCTGTAATTCTATCTACTCAGGAGGCTGAGATCTGAGGATTAAAGTTCAAAGCTAGTCCTGGTAGGAAAATCCAAGAGACTTTTATCTCCAATTAACTACCAGAAAACATGAAGTGGTGCTGTGGCTCAAAGAGGTAGAGCACTAGCCTTGAGCAAAAGCACTCAGGGACAGTACCCAGGTCCTGAGTTCAAGCCCCATGACAAAAAAAAAAAAAAGCATGAAATGAAAAAAAAATAGAAAAAGACTGAACAAAAGCATTTTAGACATCTAAAGCAGGCAAAGAGATAACTTCTGGGTCAAATCATATAGTTTTTGGAGTAAATTCAGGTGTAAAAAAATATAAGCCCAAAGAGTTTTTTAAAGTTCATTTAGTATATGTATTTAATTTCCTATTGCTGTCATAACATTTTTTTTGCAAATTTAGTGGCTTTAAAATAACACAAATTTATCCTCTTGAAATTCTGGAAGCCAGAACCATGAAATCAGTTTCACAGAGAAAAATCAAAGTGTCATCAGGATTCATTCTCTCCAAAGGCTCTAAGCAGAAAATCCTTGTTTGTGCCTTTCAGCTTCTAGTGGCTGTCTGGATCCCTTGGCCTCCAGCCCCTCGTGTTGTTCTGACCTTTGACTATATTCTCTAGTCTCCCTTAACTAGACCAATTATGTCAAGCTCACTCAGACAAGCCAGAAAGTCTCCCTGTCTCAACATCTTTAACCAGTATGAGATCCAAGAAGAAAAAGATTTTCCTGTTTTTTCACTTGACAATCACTCGACACTTCCATGACCCCTGATGTGGGTTTCTCCAGTAATTCTGATAAGGTTCGTGATCAAAGGAATAAGGCTGATACAAAGCAAAAGCTAGGCAAAGCTTTATTTCACGCCAAGCATGGAGAATCAAACTGAGTGGACAGGGCTATCTCTGTGGATAGAGCGACCCCTCCCAGTCTTACAGGCTAGCTTTTATAGGGCAAAACCACAAATCATAAACTAACTGTAAGCATGTAGCTAATCTTACTCCTATTGGTTAAAACAGAAGGGTTACATATGTGCTTTTTACTGATTGGACGCCTCCACCTGACCTGACTCACCTTTGTTTTGGGGGGCTCTATTACTGAGGCAAGCAAGCAAGGTTACAGAAGCAAATCATAGCAAAAACATAGCCTTGAGTCACAAATGCATAGGCAAAAGACAACCTTGACTTGGTCAAAATGACCAATACTATCAATGCTATTGACACTATTACAGAAATGATTGTTATTATAAGCTCCTGACTAATACAGCAACTCAGGGCAGCTGGTGATAAGCCTCAAGGCTGTCAGTAGCCTTCTGCAAGGCTGCCAGCTTGGTAAACTTGACTGAGGGAGAGATGTTCTTTTGCTTTTTAGCAAGGATGGAGAAGGGACAAAGGCTCACTACTGGGGAGTTACTTTGGCTAAACTGGGCCTAACAATTCTCACTGGAAACCAGCTGGATGTCCTCTAATTCAACATGGTTCTCTGTAAGGGAGGTGTAAACACTTGTGGAAAACGATTATAACTAAAACAGCACGGTACTGCCATAGGGCTGGGCCACTGGACCCGTGTGAAGAATGGAGAGACCACACAGCCTGGCTCATATGATTATGGACACTGACCTAGGATGGGGACAGTATTATAGATGAGTGACTCCATGTGAATAATTCAGTAACTGTTCCTGTCATACAGGGAACATTAAGTTGAAATTCTGCCTCAGATCATATGAAGAAATCAATTTTAAGTGCTTGGGAAATTTAAAAGTGAAAGGAAAATATTGTATCAGAGAAAATATGGAATATCTTTATGAGTAGGAATAGGGAAATCACAAAAGGTTTTATTGTGATAGCAAATTAGGTTAATCAGAAAACAGAGAAGAAGGAGGAAGAAGCAGAAGAAGGAGGAGGAGGAAGAGGAGGAGAAGAAAGAGGAGGAGGAGGAAGAAGAAAAGGAGGAGGAGGGAAAATAGTACTTTTTGTGCCGGTACTGAGGCTTGAACTCAGGGCCTTGCATCTCAATTGGCTTATTTTGTTGAAGGCTGGTACTCTATCACTTGAGCCACACCTCTACTTCCAAAAAGATCTTTTTAAAGAAAGGAAGAAAAAGTTCCACACATTGAAAGAAAACATTTTAAATTCATGTAACTGACAAAAGACTGAAATCCATAAAAGACTCCTAAAACCAGTAAGAAATATATAATTCAATGGAAAAATGGGCAAAACTCATGTGAAAAGGAAACTCCATTGTAAACAAATGTATAAAAGATGTTTAACCTCACTAAGAATGAATAGGTGGTGCAAATTGGGTTGAGACTTCATTTTACACTTAAATTGTCAAAAATTGTACCAGACATCTGCATGTTTTATTGGAGGTATCCTCTACATGCCTTGTGGCAATGTGAGTTTGGGGGGTTGGTGGGTGGTATTATGGGTTATTTTCCACCTCACATTCCCATGCTGAAATCCTCAATTCTAAAGAATACGCCTTTATTTAAGACAGAGTCTTTACTGAGGCAATCACGTTTAAAATGAGATCATGATGTTTCTATAGTAAGAGAGACATGGATCCAGGGGCATACATAGAAGGAAGATTATATGACAGACACAGGGGGACGTCACCATCTACAAACAGAAGAACAGAGGTCAGGAACTGATCTATCACAGCCCTTTGAATGAACACTGCCCACATCTTCATTGTGGATTTCTTTTAGCCCCTAGACCTAAATTTCGGTCCCTGGTTCTCTGTTCCAGTGGCCCATCAAATTTAAATAGGTGGGGTGTATTTCTTGTCTTGATTCTGTCTCATTCAGGCCGGGGAGGTTGGGATCTGCTGGGCCTCTCATCCCAACCGCCATCTATCAGGTCAGGGCAAGTTTCATCATCCATCTCCAACTAGTGTGTGAATAAACAAATGAATGACGAGTAATTGGCTTCACTTTGATCTTACCCTCCACTTCAGTTCTACTCTGCAAACCCCTGGTCCTGGACCAGACTCAGAGTAGAAGCTCACCAATGAATACAAACTCTCTATAATTAGGCCTGAGTTCCCATTTCCATTTCGGCATCCTCTTCCTCCAGCTTGACCACAATCTATTTTTTTATTTAAATGCATCTTTTATTCTTATTGTGAAGGTGAAGTACAGAGGGGTTACAGTTACGACATGTTCGGTAATAGTACATTTCTTTTTGAATAACGCCACCCTTTCCCTTGCCCTTTCTGTGTTTCCCTCCAGGCCCCATCCACACGTCGTGTAGTTCATTTTCGACATCGTGTCTAGTGAGGGCCGCTTGCTGCATTTGTTCAATTCTCTGTCCCTCCATTCTGGGCCCCTCCCCTTGTGCTTTCTAAGACAGATGAATGAACACATAAGACAAGAGGACAAGAAAATAAAAACAGCAGCAATGAAGAAAAAAAAAGAATAACAACGACAACCCCAACCCCCTCGTTTCCATCTCCTGGAATTCACTTCCACTAATAGTATTTTCCATGATCAGAGGCACCTCTGCGTTCCCCAGAACACAGCTCCTCCTTGGCCTGCCTGGGTGTGAATGCCTGGAGACCCCCGTCTGAGTGATCAGGACCGGGCTGGGTGTGCAGTGCTCTGCGTGGGATGCGCGCAGGCAGAGGCCCCCACGCGCGGTCCGCCCCACCCCACCCCGAACCCCGC
>NW_012267329.1:5288959-5310364 GCF_000151885.1 Dipodomys ordii
CGCCCCACCCCGCGCGCGGCCCCGGGGGCAGGAAACGACCGGAGCGAGTCACGCGAGACAGAACTTCGGGAGTGCGAGCTCGAGGCCGGCCCGCTGCCCGCCGGTGTCAGCTGCCGGCCTCGGCCCGCTGCCGTCCGCCCGGCGGAGGTGCCTGTGAGGGCGGGGATCCCCGCTTGAAGACATGTTTGGCATCTCACTCAGGGTGGGTTTCGTGGGAGCGGCGCCGGCGCGGGGGATCCCCGGGGCGGGGAGCGGGGAGCGCAAACGTCCGCCGGCGACCCCGCCCCCCCCAGAGCCGGAAGGGGGCGGGGCGTTGGCCGGCGTTGGCCAAGGGCGGGGCCTCGAGGGGAGGGGCGTGGTCTGGGTTGTGAGGGGCGTGGCCTGATGGTGAAGACCTGGGTGGGTGGGACTGGCGGGACGGGGCGTTCCTAGGCGGTGGGGAGCAGGCGTGGACCTCCTGGACGGGGAGAAGAGGGCCGTGGACCTTTCCTGAATCAACTCGGGCCGGCCAGCCTGCCGCCCGCCGAGGGGTCGGGAGCCCCGCCGGCCTGGCCAGGTGCAGTGGTGGAATTGAGGGCGGTGGCAGGGAGGATGGTCCAGCCTCTGGCAGGTGAGTGCCCAGGCAGCCTGGACCTGGAACTGCTCCACCCCTACACCGCCCTGGCTGGACGGGAAGTTGGGAGTGAGGGGACTGGAGAGGTGAGCCCTGTCCCCCTCACCCCCTCTTCTGCTCTCAGCCACTGTCCCCTGGGGAAGCTACCCCAGCCATCTCCCTCTCTAGTTGTGATCTGGAGCCAGGGCATGGTGTGTGGGGGGGGGGGGGAGGAGGAGGGCGGGAATCTTCATTACAGATTACTGGTTAGTAGTGATATCATCGCTCCTCCCCCTGGGGGGGTGGACCCCGGGACTTTCAGCATCTGCACCCTTGGCAGTTGCCAGGAAGAAGGCAGATGGGTAGTCGGTGGGCATCTAGGAAACTTCAGCACTCTGGATGGACCTTAGCAGACTGCCCTGGTAGTGGGGGGGGCACCCCCTTACCTTCTGGTCCACAAAGGCTTGGGCTTCCCGTGTGAATACCTTTCCCTCTGCCAGTTGCTTTGAATCCCTGGCTGACTTTTCTCCTAGCATTGGCAGGGGGAGGAGGTGCTGGGCCTGAGAGGTCCCTGCCCTGTCCAGGGCAGACAGGAGCTGAGGGGCTGTGCTCACATTGTCTACTAGGACCCGACCCTGCTGTTGGCCGTCACTGTCATCGGGGTCACAGCGCTTCTTTTGGCACTAAAGAACAAGAACTGCAGGAGGAAAGGTCCTGTCACCTTACAGGACTGTGATACCAAGTACTCACTACCCTTGATTGAGAAGGAGGTAGTGGCTCAGCCCAACCCCTCTCCTTGTTAGGTGGAAGGGACTAAAGAAGTGGGATGCTGGCGGGGAAGGTGGGGTGGGGAGACAGTGGTGGCTCCCTTCCGAGGCCTCTCAGCTGTCCAGCAAGCCTCCTAGGAAGCTAATGAAGGCTGCCTCTGCTTTTGTTTTGCTAGCAAATCAGTCACAACACCCGGAGGTTCCGCTTTGGCCTGCCATCGCCCTACCATATCTTAGGGCTTCCTGTTGGTGAGTAGGCTTTCATGTCCTCTCCAGGGTTGGGACTTTGGGGGCTAGATACTACTCCTATCAGAAACACAGGTTTTTCAGGCTCCTGGGATGTAGGGGTTGCTTTGATTACTCTTCCTGAACCATCTGGAAAATAGGGAGATGGCCTTGGGAAAAGAGCATCGAATAGGAGCCGAGTCAACATTTCAAGGTCTCATCTCATTAAGGCTCCTTGCTAGGCAAACGTTGGTGAGTTCCTCAACCTTTCAGATCTTGAGTCGATGAAGTGAAAATCCTCAGGCCTGTCTACTTCCTTTAGTTGGGTCATTGTGAGGATAAATGTTGGATAGATGTACAGATTCACAGTCTGCTCAAGTGTGCCCATTGCAGGGATAGGAAGAAGGAGTGTTTCTCTACAATGAAGAGAAAAGCCCAGAAGGTAACTTGAGGTAGGAAGGAGACAAGTACCATATGGGCCTCAGACCCATGCAAGGAGGAGCCCCATTGTGGACATACTCTAGTCACCCTAGAGTTCCAGGTTAATCCATTTCCAGTCAGTAACACCTCTAGGCAGATGAGTGAGCTTCTGGGGTGGAAAGCCTAGGGAACCAGAGCCACTTTGCTTTTTTTTTTCCTACCTCCTAATGGCCCACTTGTCTTATACACACGGATGAAACTTTGTTCTAAACTGTCAGGAGCCCCGCTGGGCTCCTGAGCCTCCTTGCTGCTATGCAGTTCCATCCTTATGCAGGGGAGCATTGTGTCCTGCTGCTTTCTAGCTCTCTGCCTGGCCTGTCACCGGTCCTGTGGGCAGGAAGTGCACAAGAACAGAATAAAGGAATTTCCTAGAAACTCCCTTGACCATCTGTTTTCAGCCTGTTGGATTCGGCACAGTTAGTGGATGAATGTGACTTCTGAGAGTCTGATATGGAGATTCCGAGCTTGCTGATTCTCCCTAGCTCAACACGCTTTTGAGATATGAGGCTGGAGGACTTTGGACAGATTTTTTTTCTTTTTTTTTGTGGGGTGGGGATGCTGCCAGACCAGGCTCAGGTTGGCTGTGTCTCAAGGAGCCCTTTCAGATTCCCAGTTCAGGCGATCTCTCAGCAGAAAGCTGATGCTTCAGGCCTGTATTCCTGAGTGCCTCCTGTGTCCAGCCAGACCATGGCCACTGAGATAGTATGTGTGACCCTCAGGCCTCTCCAAATCTAAGAGCCAGCCCTTCAGGCTGGGTACTGGTGGCTTATACCTGCAATCCTACCCTACTCAGGACACAAAGATCTGGAGAATCCCAGATTTTGCATGGAAGCATGGTTCAAGTGGTAGAGCATCAGTGGAACAAATGAACTGAGAAATTACAAGGCCCTGAGTTCAAACAAGCTGAGCAAGTACAAGGTCAAGAGTTCAAAACCCTAGTACTAGAAAAAAAAATCCTTCATGTACCTCACCAGCTTCTTTTTCCCCCTGCACTCTGTTTCTCCTAAACATTTCCAGTTCAATTTCCATAGACTATGACTTAATGTGCTTGGCATACTAAGTTGCTACTCCCTCAAAACCTGGTGTAGAGGTTTCTCTTGACTTTGTCTCTTAGCCTCTCCCCTTTGGCAGAGGCAGGGATTGAACTCAGGGTATCAGGCAGGCACTGTCCCATTTGATTTCTATCTCTAGCCCCTGTTGAGGTTGGTTATCCCTCTTGAGGTTGTTTATTTTTGAGGTAGAGTCTCAGCATATGCCCAGGCCAGACTGTGCTTCCTCGTGTTGCTGGTGACAACAGGCCTGTACCACCCTGCCTAGCCATTGTTTAAGATAGAATCCCATGAACTTTTAGGCTTAGGCTGGCTTTGTATCTTGATTGCCCATCTCTTCCTTCTAATTTAGAAGTTACAATTATAGTCTTGAGCCATCACACATGGCTTCTTAACAGCAAGTAGGAATCCCTTCCCTCCTCACTATCTACCTTAGTTTCTGAAGTTTCCATCATGGAGCCAACAGGAGTCATGAGTGGCCCGGTTCCTTATTCGATAGATCTGTGCTTCTCTGGCCCAGCAGGTCTATTAAATTACACTCCAGAGGGGCATAAGACATGGTTCTGTCATTGACCACTAGTTGGGTGTTCTGGTGTATGTCTGTTATCCCAGAAGGTATGGGAGGTAGAGGATGGAGGATCAAGAGGTTGAGGCCGGCTAGAACAAAGTTAGTGTGACTCTATCTGAAAACCAAAAAAGGCTGGGCTATGGCTTAAGTGGTAGAGCTCTTGCCACTCTGAGTTCAGTCTCTAGTACTCAAAAATTAAAAATTAAAAAACCTATCTCATTGCTGGCTTTCAGCAGAGCCATGGGTTAGGAAGAGACAATGTGATTGCTTTATTTGGACCAGGGGTGTTCAGGTCTTGAATCCTTGAAATATTTGTGAGCTCAAGCCTTCATTATATTAACACCCAGGATACAGGTAGGGATGCTATGGTTTGTTCATAGACCTCAATGATGCATCCAGTCTAGGAAGAAATGGTGAAAGCCTTCCTTGTTTTTAATACTCTCAATCTTCAATGAGCTTTTCTTACTGTATAATTACTTGGTATGATCACAACTTGGCAAGCATATCGTTTTTTTTTTTTATAAATCCTCCTCCTTTTATGATGCTAGGGATTGAACCCAAAACCTTGCACCTGCTAAGCAAGTGCTTTGCCACTTGAGCTCTGCCCCAGCTCCACTACCCATTTTGTAGGTGAAGAGACATGCCCAGAGAGCTAAGGTGCCCTTCAAGGATAGTCTGCAGATGATCGGGGACAGGGCTAACATCCACATCTAGATTTGGGTTTCCTCTCTTCCTCTGCCCCCGTGTGACATTCTACCATGCTGTATTCACAGTCAGTCTTTTAAATTTCAATCCTTTTGTGAATTCCTACAGGGCTCTAAGTAGGCTGGTCATTCTCAGAATTAACAGTTGATACCTTTTTTTTGTAGGTAACTATGTCCATCTCTTGGCCAAAATCGGTGATGATATGGTGGTCAGGGCTTACACTCCTGTCTCCAGCGATGATGACCAGGGCTTTGTGGACTTAATTATAAAGGTAAAGTCTCCTATGCCCCGTGGCCTGGTGCTCCCTAGTTTGTTGAGTGTGATGGAGTAGACAACAGTGCTTTTTCTATGGTGGGACCCAGGCCCTGGATTAACTGGGCAAAGCTCCAGTTAATCTTGCCTGCAGCAAGTATGAGTGCAGACAATTTTCTCTTCATGGCTTCCCACTGCAAATTCATTTTCTAGTTGTATGTGTTGCTTAGTCTGTCAGTCTGGGAGTGTGAACACCATACTGCCCTGTGTTTCAGGTCTACTTCAAAAACGCACACCCACAGCATCCTGAAGGGGGGAAGATGACTCAGTACTTGGAGAACATGAAAATTGGGGACACCATCCTTTTTCGGGGGCCAACTGGGTCCTTGTTCTACCGTGGGCCAGGTACTTGGGGTTTCACACTGGGCCACTAGCTGAAGAAAGAAGATTCCTGCAGTGGTTTCATTGTTCTAGAACATTCCTAATCCCCAAGTCACAAGTTTGTCTTCTAACCCTTCATACATTCATTCACACAAAGTCATTTCTAACCACTTCTATCATTCATTCAAACCCACTCCACAAGATCATAAGCTGAATTCAGTGTGTCCTCATCACTAACTCCAGCACAGACCCAATAAAATGATGCCTGCTAGCCAGGTGGCTCATGCCTGTAATCCTAGCTACTCACGCAGGAGGCTGAGATCTGAGGATCATGATTCCAAGCTAGCCCAGGCAGGAAAGTCCATGAGACTGTTACTTCTAATTAATCATCAAGAAGCCAGAAATGGAGTCGTGACTCAAGCTAGCCTTGAGCATAAAAGCTTAGGAGCAATGGCCAGGCATTGAATTCAAGCACTGGGACTGGCACACCCACACAAAAAGGTTCCTGCTGATATGGATGGAGGATGGTGGAGGGCTTCTACACCATTTCATTCACTAAGGGTCCCTCATTTACTCATTGGTCACTGCTGTGGCAAGAGTACTCAGACAGGCTCCATATTAACTTGAGCATGCCTCTCTCTCTCCTCAGAAGAGAAGGCCCAGTCATTCTCTGAGGAAGCTTAGGCTGTGTTTCTACATGGTGCCCTAGAGTTCCAGGGCTGGCCACAGAAGCCACTGGGACTGACAGTTTAGCCTCGGGTGAACCCACATCCTAGGAGTCCCATGGAAAGTTAGCAGTGGTTGGCAGATTTCCAGACTCGAGCTGAAGAAGTTACAAGTGTCCTTAATGTGTCTAGGGAGCATTGGCATCAGACCATATCCATCGTGCAAGCCTGAAAAGAAAACGTTCCGTCACCTGGGGATGATTGCTGGGGGCTCAGGTAAGGGGTTTCTGGGGGCTTATCCTAGAAGGTGAGCTCTAAGACCCTTCTGACTTTGACGTTACTTAATCCCAGAAAGAAAGGAAAGATCCCTCTCCAGTTACGGGGATGAATGGTAATGCGACCTGAAGGCCAGGGACAGATACTGAGCCTGCCCCCACTTCCCTCCTCCCTGCCACCCCCCCCTCCCCGGGACCTGCTTCCCTCACCAAGTACAGTGGCTACCTGGGGGCTATGGGGAGCTTTTCTAGTATGGGGCCAGGATGGGCAGGCTCCCCTGTGGTGTCCCCCCAAGTCTGACCACAAACTTGTAGGGAGAGATAGAGTGCCCAGCACTTGTGAAATCATCCCGTCTACTTGCTAGGAATGCTGTTTCACCAAGGAGGACACTGGAGAGCTCAGAATATTCTTTCCATATGAAAAGGAAAAAAGAGCTTTTGACTTACTATAGCATGGAAAGGAACCTGAAAATGGAGGACTATTTTCTACTTTTGAGGTTTAGGGACAGAAGGGAATAGAAACTTAAAAACAGGGCCAAAGAAAACTGCTGAGCCACCACCGGCTAGAGGCTCTAGCACAAGAGGCAGGAGAAAGCTGGCCTGCCCCTAACTGTGTTCCAGGCATTACACCCATGCTGCAGCTCATTCGCCACATCACCAAGAACCCCCATGACAAGACCAAGATATCCCTCCTCTTTGCCAACCAGGTTAGTTCTTCCAAGCCAGCCCAGGCCCAGAGGGGGCAGGATGGACGGTTTGCTGAGCTGGGCTCTGCTTACATTCCTCCCTCACTGACCCAGCTTGGGAACCTGCAGCTGTGAAAGAGCTTAATGAGCTCCACCTGCCCCTTGGCAGCTGACAAAGCTGAGGGCAGGCCTGTTTCCCTAAGTGCCTGAAATCGGTTTTCCTAGCCAGACCCAAGCGGCATGTTGACCTTGCTTCCTTAAGCTATATTTTGTTTTTTGTTTTTTTTTTTTGGTTTTCTTGCTGAGTACAAAACTCAAGGATGATTCCATGAAAATTTGGGGAGATACAGAATACAAACATTTTTTACTTACCTTTTTGTCTTCTTTTCTATACATGCTGCATAGTTTTCAAACATGTACATGTAAGAATATAGTTTTCACTAAGCCTGACTGTGCAGCCATTTTCTTCTCACTAATTCTATGTTTTCCTCCACAGTCAGTGTCAGATCCTACTATATTTTACTACCCCATCTACTACACCATCTTTTCAGATTTCAGTTATGAATGATAAAGTATAGAATGGCAAACTGGTGTCTAGGGTTGATTGCTTTTAGATTATTTTCTGAAGCAACCCTAGAAGCAACACTTCCTAAGATAACAGTCATAAAGAGTTGGATCACCCAGGTCTTCTGGACTTTCTTGGCGTCTGTGACAAGTGACCCTAGCTCTTTTTTTTTTTTTTCCCAGCCTAGCTCTTTTTTTTTTTTCCCCCAGCAGAGGCAACAGACTGTCTCTTTTTCCTGTTTAGGTCACAGGCACAGCCCTGCCGTCTAGCCTTCAGTCCTTCCTTCCTTGCAGAAGGTTCTTCCTTACACTGAATTTAGTTGGGCCTCCTGGCCTGATGTTTGATATGAATGCAAGAAGTAGAGCAAGGACTGATGTGAGCCACCCAGACCGTGTGGCCCTCGTCCTACCATAGATAGAGGAGTCGTGCACTCCTCCCATTAGAAAGGAGGTTTGGCCTACAGGAGAAGCAGCAGAATCTTTGTTTCTCTGGAGTCCTTAAGCTAGGGTGGTAGCTGGGGTAGGAGGGGTGCAGTCTGGGGGACACCGAGGTCGCCCTGGAGTGGCCTTTGCAACGTTGCTTCTTTTCTAGACAGAGGATGATATCTTGATGAGAAAGGAGCTTGATGAAATTGCCAGGACTCATCTAGACCAGTTCAGCGTGTGGTATACCCTGGACAGGCCTCCTGTTGGTATGGTCCCTCTTGCTCTTGCTCAGTGTGGGTCAGGGCCAACCCTTGACTCACACTCCACCCCACCCCCACCACCAAGAACCAGTGGCTGTTTTATTTTTGTTTCTTTTTCTTTCTCTTGAGGCTTGTGCTTGAGGGGTAGACCTAGGGCTCTGGGTCCCTATAACAAATGCAAGAATTTACATGGGAGAAGATTGAAATAACCGGTAGGCAGGTGTCCCATGTCCCTATCTGCATGAAATGTCTGGCTGCCCTTCAACCTGAACCCCTATGCTCCTGTCTTCCTATACCCTTGTCATCTGCACAGTGGTGCTCGCATGCTAAGCCCTCACCAGCAGCTGTGGCTTCCCTCAACACCCAGCAAACACCAGGCACACAGCACCTTACACAGAGCCCATCTCCCTCACTGTGCAGAGCGGTTTGTCTCAGCATATGACTTATTGTCCAGCAGAGGGCGCTGCCCAACAAGCAAACACTACCACACCCTGTCTCTCCCTCCCCCTTTCCCCACACCTGCACACCAGTGCACACTAGCCCAATGAGCTCCCTTCACCTGTTTTCCAGCTCAATCAGGCAGGGATTTCTCAGTCCCAACTGTGAATCTGGAAGCTGGGGTAAATACTGCAGAGGACCCACATAACGCTCTTCTAGGGCTTTCTGCAGAGAGCAGCAGTGCAGAGACTTTTCATACTCTGTAGTCTCATCCCCAATCTTGTCCCTGGCCCCAAGGGCTTGGAATATAATGTGGAACCCCCTCAGCTCTTTCCTGCTCTGCTTCATTTCAGACTGGAAGTACAGCTCAGGCTACATTACCGCCGACATGATCAAGGAGCACCTCCCTCCCCCTGCAAAGTACACTTTTATCCTGGTGTGTGGCCCCCCACCGATGGTCCAATCAGCTGTTCACCCCAACCTGGAGCACCTGGGTTATACCAAGGACATGATCTTCACCTACTAACACCTTCCACGTTGATAGCAAGTGTGCTGGGCTCCTATTTCTAAATGAGTTGGCTTCATCATATTAAACAGGGATGTTTTGTAAAGTGTCTCCTCATGCACCCTGAGACACACCCACCAGTACTCCTCTCTGGGCTGTGAGCCTAGGAAGAAGGGCTTAAGGGGCTGGAGACTTAGTGATTCCTAAGGCTCCTAGCTTAGAAGCAAAAAGAGCTCCACTGTAGTATGTTCCTCCGCCTTAACTAAATAAACTAAGTTCTCAGTAACTAGTCCATGAAACATGGCTCTGTGGGGGACCTGCTGGGTAGGCTGGAGGCCCTGCCTTCTTCCCTGCTTGAGAGTTTGCTTCTTTGTGTCCATGGGGGGTGGGGTGGGGGAGTGTGGTCATATCTGGAAATGGGGCCAATGTTAGAATTCTCCAGGATCCACGAAGGGTCACACCAACTCCTTCGAACGTCTCTTGAACCTCTCTGTCTAGAGCACTGGCTTTAATGGTCAGATCTACAAGCAACTCAGGCACCCTCCATGTACAATCTTTCTTCCCATTTCCTTTGAAACACAGCAGTAAATCCACAGGGTAGGTGGGCTCTGGGAAATCCTCCCAGCAGATGGAAGCCTAGAGCACATTTTCTAAGCATCCTCAGTACTAGCTGTGTCCTGGCACTGGCTCAGGGTAGGGCTGGTTACATGCAGAACTTCTGACATTGCACTCAGGTTCCAGAAGCTCTGCTTTAAATCCTGTCCATCAGGGACCACCGTCACCACCTTCTGACCAGGCCAGCATGGCACACTGCTGTCCTGCTACCCGAGTGGGAAGCACATCATCTAGAACTCACCAAACACTCCTAACAAGCCAGAATTCCTGTGGGGAATTTTGTTTTCTGAGTTACAAATGAGCAAATGGACTCAGAGAACAAGTATTCTCAGGTCATTCAGCCAGTAGGGAGCTGGGCTGGCTTTAAACCTGGATCTGTTTAATCCCAAGTTGTTTCACCTCGTACCCCCACCCGCTTTAACCAAAACCTGATATAATAGCAGCAGTGTTAAAAGTTGGTACTACTGGATCCTTACTCAGCATGTACAAGGAGGAGGGGGAGGGGAAGAAAGGGGCAGAGGAGAAGGGAAGAGAGGAATGTGGGTCTAGGGAGCAATCTATGAGTTGCCCACCGGTGGTCAAACCCAGGGATGGTTTCAAGGCCTTCATTTCTTCACCTGTTTGGCACATCCTCAGCAAATCCCTTACCCAGGGAAAGACAGCTGAGCACTTTGTGATAAGATACTACCCTCAGACTTGGGTCATAAGCACAGATCTGACCGTGTTGGTATGCTTGTCACCCGCTTTACACCTTCCCCTGCCTTCCCTCTCATCTTCACCCTTACCACACTGTCTCCAGGATGTATGCCAGGGTCCTGACTTGCAGGGTCTCTCTTTCTTGGACTCCTACTGACCTCATCAAAATTTTCAATCCCTGGGCTTCCCATATTGACTTCATTCTCAGCCTAGTGGTTCTCCACTGGGAACATTATTGCCAAGATCTAGTGACATTTTGGTGGTCACAACTAGAGGAGAGGTGCTACTGATGTGAGGAGGGCAGCAACAAAGGATGTTGGTGAGCAGGAGGCTGATCAAGAAGGAAAGCACTTGGAGGCCCAGGAGAGGGGCTTACTGATAATTGTACAGTATACCACCCACACTAGATCTTCAGCAGGGCAGATAAATAGTAGGACAAGAGTTACTTCATTGCAGGTTGTGAAGCACAATTTAGGGCAGAGACCACAGTGATGTGGGACAGAAATGACCTGCAACTGGAATGGAATTGAGGGGCTGCTTCCTGAGACACCTGAGGTGTCTATGCTGGGCTTGAGATACAGGATTTGGACCCATGAAAGGGAATGGGAGATAAATGGAGTTCACAAGGAAAGGATGTCTGGATCAAGGCCTGAAGGAAATAGACTTAAGGATGCAAAAAGGCCCAGGATGCTGAACACTGAGAATTTGGTGACTGAACAGTTTTGAGCAGAGTACCCACAAGGATGACAAGATTAGAAGAGTTGCTTTGGAAACATCTCCCTGGGAGTAGGGTGGAAAATATCTGGACGGGACCAGCTGGTAAGATGAAGGGCCAAATAGACCAGCTGCAAGAATCAGGGGGAGACAGATGAGGCTGGAACTAGAGCAACCAGGGAGTTGCAGGGAAGAAGGGTGGCTGGAGCACGGGTAGGTCAGCGGTGCCTGGCTGTGAGACGGGAGACACTCAAGAAGAAACAGGTTTGTCTGGGCGAATGGTGACTTTCTAAAGGAGAGAATGAGTTTGTGGTGCCAAGGGCACTGTGTAATCGGACATTGCACTTGAGGATGTTAAGGAAAGGAGTCAGAGATGTATCTGCTGCATGTCAAGTAGGGTGTCTTAGCTATCCCCTACTCAAATGCTGATCCAGGTGGATGGAGGACAGTTCGGACAGCAGGGAGAGGCCCCAGTATCCTTGCTTGGCTCTCAATCTAAATGCTCTCATTGGCCAGATTCCCTTGGATGGAAACACATGCTTCTGTGAAGCAGCTCTCAGAGCTCCTGGGTATAATCTTGTCCAACCTAGACTGCTCATCAGAACTCCCCATACCCAGCAGTGGTTTTATGAACTAACAGTTCTTTCCCTTTGCCTCCCCTGTCAGTTTCTAGGGACAGCATGGGCCATTCACTACTCTGCATGGATACCTCATTCCCCTATACACAACAGTGATCCATAGTCTATGTATAAAAGTATAAAAGGTAGAAAGGCTGTAGTAAGAGCAAGTCTGGTTCAAAACACTGTGGTGTGTCTAGGTCCACCTCCAAGACACCTGTCCCATGGCTCTGCTTTGCTCTTGTTCGCACCCAGATGCCCTGCTAGCCCCATCTGGGCTCTGTCGATGGCTGGGTGCCAGCTCCTCATTGAGGAAGACTCAGGGCCCCACACGTGACCCTCCGGGCTCTCAGCTTTGAAGAATGTCATCTCCAGTCATCAGAGTTGGGGGAAGCCAGGCGAGAGTCATTCAGCAGCTGGTCCTGGCTCAGCAGAGTCTGAAAGGACACAGCCAAAGGGGGCAGTTTAACAAGAGTTGTGGCTGAAGGCTGCCCTGCGGTCAAGATATGGGAAGCAGAGGAGAGTAACGTACGGCTGTGTCTGACACCAGTACCTTATGAGTATTCCAGAGACACTGGGCATTGGTTCGGAATACAGTAAAGGGAAAGGTAATGGCTGAGGGTGTAGCTCAGTGGTAGAGAAGTTGCCCAGGATGTGCACGGCTCTGGGCTAGACCCCCAGCATGACAAGAAAGAAAAAAAAGACCTAAAAATACCCTGCTCATCTTAGAGATAAACTTGCTCTTTCAAGTCCACCAGAGGCCTGCTAGAAATCACAGGGCAAGGTTGTATAGCCGTTGCAGTATATGGGCCGAGAAAAGCAAAACAAACGAAAGTAACAGTTTCATTAAAGTGAATCCTAGGAGCTACTCCTGCCCTTAGCCTTCTAAATATGTCTCAAGTGGAGATCATCAAGCAAAGCACAATCCCAGGGGGCTCAGCACTGACATTACGGCTACCAGGCTCAGGGGCGGATCATGTGGGGACAGAGGGGCCCTGGGACGAATGGAGCTTCAAAGACAAATCCATTCTGTGGCTGGCCTCCTGCCTTTCTAGTGTGCCGATGAGCCTCACAAGTGGGATATTTATTTTCCCTGCTTCATAGGCAACAAACCAAGGATCACTTAAGGTCTCAAAACTAGCAACAAGTGAAACTGGGATAGGAATTGGGCCTGTCTCCCTCCAAAGCTGCTCCTCTTCCCCCAAGGCCACGCTGCCTCTTCCCGTGATCTAGTTTGTTCTCCTGGGCATGGCAAGATCCTCTAGCTTCCTGTCATAGCAAGGGTGTTAGAGGAGTGGTGAGAACACGTGTGTCACATGTGTCACCTAGTGAGAGTTGATGCAGAGGTAAGGTAAGGGCTGGGCTTTGGGATGCATAAACAGGTAACCCAGAGCTACTGAGAATTCTCACCAGCTCCGAGGAAGAGGACTCAAGACAGCATGCCTTAGTTGGATCCAACTCCAGGCCTATGAGCATTCCAGAGGTCCAGCCAATGGAAGAGACTCTTGGGCTGCTGTCTGCCTCAGGGCTGGCTCAGTTTCTAACTCCTGGTTAAGCATCCTCCTTTATGCCCCGCCCCTCTCTGGCCTGAATACCACCATGCCAAGTTCAATGGGCTTCCCCAACACTTGCCCTACTGCGAGGAGAGGAGCAGGGTCCTACCGTAAGGCGGTGAATGTCTTGGGAGAGGAGCCCTATCTGCGCCACGGTGCCTTCCGAAGGTGCCATCTGTAAAATGGGCAGCAGCCTGGTCAGCACACCTGTTTACAGCATGCGACTTGCAGGGACAGTATGCAAACCCCGTTCCACATGGGCATAGCTACTTTAGGCCATGCTTCCCTGGCAGAAGTGACATGGAGTAGCCCAGCCTCTGAGGAGTGACAGGTGGGGGAGCTCATGCTGCTTCTGCTCCTGAGGAAAGGTGTCCAGCCTCCTGCAGAGCATGCACACTCTCTCCCAAGCATCCATTGGTATCAGCACTCAGGGTTCAGAGACGCAGGGCACAGGCAGGGCCTGGCAGAAGCGGGCCTCTGCACAAGTTCAGTTTCCAAGCCATTTCCAGGGACAGACAGCAGTGGAGATGAAGGTCTCCAGGATGCTGAGTGGAATTACCATTTCCAGGCACCAACAGGAACCTAGGCACCACAGTCCCAGTGCAGGAGAGCATCTTCAGGAAGCTGTTGCCTTTCTGCTCAAGAGCCTCCCTTCCCTGCCCTCCTCCTCAGGTTCTGCTGGCCTGCTCCTTCTTCCCTCAGGGTAATGAGGCATTGTGGACTTGGAAGGTGGGAAAACCGAGGTCCACAAAGCTGCACAGAAAATTAGTGGCAAAACCATCCCATGCAGCGTGTGAAAACAGGCGCATGCAGACTCGCTGAGTAGAACATGATAAGAAACAAGGAGCAAAGCCTGGTTTGATCCACTCTGCAACAGCGGTGGCCAGGTGTTCACACCTGTCATTCACTGGCACCAGGACCACAGGACAGTGTTACCAGATGAAAAGCTTGTGTGCACAGTCTCATCAGCTGGACTTCAGGGGAGGCGATGGCTTTGGAGAACAAGCCATGTCTGAGGTTGCCCATCATATAAGAAATAAATCTTACTATCGCCTCCGTTTGGGGTGGACTCAGTGCATAATAATGGGGTTGTCGCCCTCCCTTGTGGTCAGCTGGTTATGATGCTGCTCTTACTCCTCTCCAGATGAGGCCCGAGGGACCTGGTGGAGCCAGACACCAGCCTGCGGCAAACTGGAATCTCATGGGCAGGAGCTCAGATTGGCATAGTGTGTGTTTCCCTCAGTCTCTAGCCAGACAGAGCCCATCTGGAGGTCCCATTATCAGCTAGTCAGCCTCTAAATCAAGAGGCTAGATCTGTTTAGGCTCTGCCAGCACGCATAGACGATCCCTAACAACAGTAATGAGAAGCAGGCAAGACACATGGAAAAATACTCTTGCCAGCCAGGCTGCCCAACTCCTGCCTCCCCCTCTTCTCTTGGAGCTTGTGCTGCCCAAAGGGAAACCAATTTGGGGATGTGCCTGGCTGATAGATGGGAACTACATCCAGACTATACATGAGAGCCCAGCTGCTTCTTTGCTTCACAGAGGAAGGTAGGGCCTGAGGTAATGAGGCCACAGACCTCCTTGGAATGATACAAACAGAAATAAAGGGTGGGGGGGTCCCTCCTTCCCCCTTGAGGTGTACTGAGTGCACACCTGACTAATGAATTCACTCCTTGCAAAACACTCTCAAACTGGGCTGGGAAGGTGGCTCAGTGGTAGAGCACTTGCCTTGCATGCATGAGGCCCTGGGTTCGATTCCTCAGCACCACATAAGCAGGGGAACAAAAAGCCGGAAGTGGCGCTGTGGCTCAAGTGGCAGAGCACTAGCCTTGAGCTGAAGAACTGAGGGACAGCGCTCAGAGGTCCAGAGTTCAGGCCCCACGACCGGACCCCCCCCCCCAAAAAAAAGCTTTTAAACTGTGCAATTAATAGCACTCTATGTGCAGGCATGGCCAACTCTCATCCCCAACAAGTAACAGATATACTGAGCTGTTTGCTTTCTACATAAATATTGTTTTTTATTATCAGAAAGAAGGAAGGACCACCTCTGTAATATGGTATAACCCAATTGCACTGTCACCATGGCAGAAATCCCTGTTGCTCGTCCCTTTGATCTCAGCCAAGACTCTGTGGCCCACAGGCCTAAGGCACTTGAACTTTCCCTCAGCTAGAACCCAGGGGAGGCTACTAAGAGCAGTGCCTCCTGAGATCGTCCTGCGTCTGTGTTCTTGTTTCCAGGAGAGCTGAAGATGATATTAAGAACAGCTGAAAATGTAAAAATCTTTCCTCCTGCGTCTGCCTTTGGCAAAAGTCCCCCAAACCTGGCCCCTCTGAAGAGGTGTCACTGCGTATCCTGGCCACCTCAGGGTGTGAAGAGAGGCTGGCCCGGGAGAGTAGGGGGTACACAATTTCTGGAATGTTCTCTGCGAGTCATGCACGTGGCGGGAGGAGATGAAGTGCGGTTATATGGTGACACACGCAGTGTTATACTGTGAGCTCTCAGGTGCACAGAGAAGGCAGGTGACAAGGGGCTCAGCTGTTCTGTCCCACCTGGTCCAGCCCATCCAGTTCAGGGGTGTCCGGGGGGCTGAGGCTCCTGTAGCCACTGTAGAGCCTGTGACTGTCACTGACAGCATCACTAGGCTCCATTGGGCAGATGTAGTCTGTGGACTCATCAAACTTCTTTTTTCTCATGTTTCCAAAGTGTGAAAATCCAAGTTTCCTAGGCTAAAACACAGCAAACACAAAATTATGAGAAGAATCTCACCAAGCCAATATTGAAGAGCAAGCCTGTTCACATGAAGAGGCGAGATCTAAAATACACCAGAACGTAATGGACTATAAAGGACTGTAGACATTCACACACAGTGTGAATTCCCTTAGGGGAAGAACACAAAGGTACCTCTGATAATATAATATTTATTGAAATGAGCTCCAGGAAATGGAAGCAAGATTTTGCTCTTTGTGTTGTTTTGTCTGTTTATCTGTCTGGGAGATACGCAGGGAGGAGAAATGGAGGGACAAAGGGTAAACAAATGCAGCAGTGGTACTCACTAGACACTATGTTGAAAATGAATTATATGACCTGTGGGTGGGGATGGGAGGGAAAAACTGGGAGAGAGTGAAGGAAGGGGAGACACTGTCAAAAAACCAATGTACCCATTAACTGACTTATGTAACTGTGACACCTCTGTACATCACTTTCATAATACTGATTAAAAAAAGAGCAGGACTAAGAGGAGGAAAAATAAGGAAAACTGCAGGAAACTCCCATAGATCATGCTCAAGAAAATCCAAGGGATTCTTGAACAAGAAGAGCTGCTTCTCTGAGATTATGTAGAACTCACGCTTGCTGACCCGTGAATGACTTAGGTATTTCCCAAGAGGAGCTGGGGGAGTTGGTGGACTACTCCAGTCAGCACTCAGCCCAGTCCCGAGGGAGGGCATGCTATGTTACACAAGATACCACATAGGTATCTTCTGAGCAGCATGTACCCAGTACCCTGCAGGGCTGGGCACTGAGCAGCCCTGGCCTGGTGCTCTTTCCTCCTTGTCTGAGCTGGGCTCAGCACTGTTTCTGCTGTCCTTCCTGCTCCCTGGGGAAGGAGGTCTGAGCAGGAGTTGAAGCTAGACACAAACATACTTGCTGGGGACAGTCCAATCTGTGGTCCAGGACACAGTATAAGAATGGCATAGCTCAGGCTGACCTTTGGAGGGTTTGGGAAGCCCGGATATTTGGACAACCTCATAACAAAACAAGCAGAACCAGCCAAGAGTAGAAGGACTCCCTTTCTGATGTGATAGCTTTTGCCCATGATCCATGGAACTGCATCACATAGATGGGCCCAAATGAAGAATGCCAGACATATAACTCATCTACTTTGCAAGATGGGTGAAGGCAGCTTTTAGGTAGAGGATAAGTTCTCTCTTCTCCCACAGGGAAGAGATTTTTTTTCTGCATGTGGCTTCTGTGTACAGAAACCTGCTCTACTTCCTTCCTGAGGCCAAACCAAATAACAACCAAGAGACCACAGTACCAACCTCCCAGAGCAAAAGCTGGTTTGGCTCCAACTATGTGCCAGCCATTGTGTACATCACAACCACCAGAAGGCAGGCCCCCACAGCCAATCAGAAAGGGTCTGGCAACTCACCCGGACTTTGGCTGTAGTAGTCAGTGGTGTGTAAGAGGGTGAGGTCATTTTATCTCGCTTTTCCTGTTCAGCCTCGGGACCAATCAAGGCGTTGAATTTGGTGGTTAGGTGGCGCCTGAGCAGTGTCTTCTGAGGTGGAATATTGAGAAGCATAGCCAGAGTGTCTCCAGTGAAGCGTGGTTCCAGGATCTAAGAAGAAACCACAGACAAACCTAGCAAGCAGCAAGCACAGATGGCCCCATGAAGGGCGTCAGTGAGAAACTGCTTCCCAGGCCAGAGCAGGGCTGAAGCTCATCCACTTGCTGTGGCCCAGTCCCTTCTCTCTGTCAGTACAAGATTCAACTCAGAGGAGACACTAACTAGCATGTTTGCTGACTGATTGCTGCATTTTCACAGACTGGCAGAAAACAAGGACTTCCTTGATAAGGCTGACTGCCAGTCTCCTCTGGATGACACCCAAGCCATCACCTCCACATTTCCCTTCTGGCTTTGTCACTTGACAGAGCTGAGTGGCGATAAGGATCATATCATAGAATCAGGAAGCTTCATTGGATGCCTTCCTCTTCACTCCCTGGCCGTTGGATTCCTCTGGGAACAGATGGAGCCGCCTTGTTCGGGGTGCGTCCTGTCTCCTGTAACTCACTGACCTGGAGTCCTCTGGGACTGAGGCTGAGGAAGGCTTTCCAGAAGCCATCTTGTTTCCATCATATACAAATCCCCCACCATCAATTACCAAGATACTTTCTTTGAGACTTTGAGTTAGGCAAGGAGTTCAGATTAAAGTTATTGTATCTAGCTCTTCACTACTGTGTATTGTGGTCCTAGAGGAAGTTAGTCTTGAAATACCCAGTATCAAGGCAGGTGGGCCAACCCAGAGAGCCACTCACAATGAGACCTCCATGGACACCACTCCCTCGAAGGTTGGGTGCATACTCTGCCAGGTCCACTGATCGCAACCACTCCATCACCCTGTGGTTGGACCACTGCACCACTTCTGAAGGAGAAAGGTTACTCTGTGACAGAAGGAAGAAGAATGAAGACTTTAGGCTTAGCCTGCCCCAAAGTGGTCATGAGTTATCCACGGTGAGTAATCCTGCCCCAGATGCCTCCCTCAACCCTAGTGACCCTAGCCAGCCAGAACACCTGCCAAGAGCCTGCCAAGTTCCAAGAAATAGAGCGCTCACTGAATCTTATAGCACCTCCTAAACTGAGGTATTTGAGCCCACTCTCTGGTTACATCCTAATTTTCTAGTTGCTTTTGGGACGAACAAATGAAGGCATATTGTTTTGCCTTCAGTGATGCAGCAGAATTTTAAATGATCAGTAATAACCGGAACGTTTTGCAGACAGAAGATCTCTCTAATATGACCAGACATTTTAGGGGAGCAAACGTTAAAAACACATGTGCCTAAGTGCTTTTTTTTGGGTCCAGTCGTGGGGCCTGAACTCTGGACCTGGGCACTGTCCCTCAGCTCTTCAGCTCAAAGCTAGAGCTCTACCACTTGAGCCACAGCACCACTTCTGGCTTTTTTCCCCCTGCTTATGTGGTGCTGAGGAATCAAACCCAGGACCTCATGCATGCAAGGCAAACACTCTACCACTGAGCCACCTTCCCAGCCTAGTGCCTAAGTGCTTTTACATGGTATCATCACCTTCAAAATGTTTAACCTGTGCCTGACATACAAAAGGCACACAAAAAATATTTGTTGACCAGCAAGAAAATGGAAGCTGGAAGACAGAGTAGGAGTTTTTAATCCCAGGAGGCAGATTTAGACATGACGTAATTGGCTGGAACAGTGGAAGTAGGATGGAGCTGACAGCTGGTCACTCAGGACTCACCAAGAACTCAAGGTTTAGAGATCATCACTGGGTGTTTCCCAGCATCTGGATTGCTGTGTTTACTTATACTTTTTATTCTCTAGCAAGATCTGCTCATAGATACTCTGTATGTGGGCCTGGATGTTGAGTAATAACTGGCTATGCCAACATGTCTGATGCCTTATGGGCTCCATCTCTCCTCTCTTGGATCTTCTCTCCTCTGCCTACTTTGATATACATATTTCTATCTTGTCTCTCTCTCCCTTTCTCTCTGTTTTATGCCATCTCCCCATCTTCATTAGTCATTACAATGACTTTGAAAGACTTGTTGTCACTGCCCTCTAGCCCACAGCATTTATCCTCCTAAGGGAGAATGGGAGATGCAGGTTAGCAACTACCAGAAGACACAAAATTCAGGCAACAAGGGTATTCTGGGTACCAGAATCCCAAGTACCATCACCTGAGATGCAACCATTCTTGTGTGTGTGTGTGTGTGTGTGTGTGTGTGTGTATGTGTCTATGTGTATATCTGTGTGTGTATGTGTGTGTGTGTGTATGTGTCTATGTGTATATCTGTGTGTGTGTATGTGTGTGTGTGTGTGTGTATGTGTCTATGTGTATATCTGTGTGTGTGTATGTGTGTGTGTGTGTGTGTGTGTGCTACATCTAATATTTCAGGTGTTCTGGCTCATGGCTACCGGCTACTCTCCTGCCCTCACCTCATCAGCAGGCCGCCGATGCAGGCAGTGGGGGTTGAACTTATTGACATGAAGCACATGAATGGCACATTTGATGCTGAGATGATGTAATTGGCTGGTGACCTTTAAGAAGAGTAGATCATTCTGGAAGAGACACATTTTGGTTAATTAATCAGAGTTAAGATCCTACATGTCCTTCCCAGACCACTTCCACATTTCTGGAAGGTGCACACAGACACAGTAACAGCTTCTCTTAGCACCAGAGTTTGTACTCTGCTACTTGGGACTTTTAATGCAACACAAGGCCACAAGAATATGAGCTAGGAGGTAGAATTAAGTTGGAAACAGCCCCACCGGCATATCTGAGCTGAGTGCTCAACAGGAACCACCAAAATCTTCAGAAGGAAATTCCTCACCACAGTTAGGTATTGCAGCATTCGTCCATCAACCCTGGATTCATGAAACTGGTCTTTGTATTGGGGCAAGCCAATATCATCAAGCCACCCTACAAATACATAAAAACAGATGTGTTATGAAACAGAAGAACATGGATGCCAAGATAAGTAGCAAGCAAGAAGAAATGATCATTTTGAGGCTCAAGTTTCATTCTCCCAAAGGTTCAGTAATCCATCTGCCTTTCACAAGTAGACAGCTGTTGTTGAGGCTTATATCAACAGGGAAATCTTCTCTACCCTTAGGAATGGCTAGAAACACACTTAATTCCTATCATGGCTGTACTTACGTGTCACCCAAATGTGGTCCAGCAGTGCAGACTTCTCCTCCTGCTTGGTGTTGATGGCTTTTACTGCTAAAACAAGCTTCTTCCTGTGGAGCGGGTGCTTAATTCCTAGCTCCTAAAATTATAAGACAGGGACCAGATGTGAAATTCTGGCAGGCAATTTGGTCCTCAGAGGATATTGTGTCAGGGTGAGGACGCAATGAGAGGGTAGCAGACTGGTGTCTTGGGATGTCACCTCGCAAATGAAGCTGGGATCTGTATTCCCTGTGTGTGTGGTAGACAGGGCATGGGGGAGGAGTGTCATCTCCCCCCCATACTAGTCTCCATGCATTGGTCTGGAGAGAAATAGGATCTTCTCTGCCCCAGGCTCAGTCCTTACCTTTTCCATGTCCTGAGGTGTAGCTGTCAGCAGTGTGTGGCCAGACGTCACCCACTGCCTGGCAAAGATCACGTACTGAGCCAGACCAAAATCCTCCAGCCATGCACAAACACGCTCGGTGCTCCACTGGGCAAAGGGGGCATTGGCATCACTGAGAAGCAGGAAGACAGCATGCTCTGGTTATCAGGGAACCTGAGGCTCTACATGCAATGAAACCTCACAAAAGAGGATCTATCTTAAACAGTGTGAGTAGGTTCATTCCCTACAATCCATTCATGTGAGGTAGGCACTAGAGTCTCCTTGATAACACAGTCAGAGTTCCTAGTCAAGCTACTTTGAACAAGGCCCAGGCTACAGATCCTTAGGAAGCCATTTTTGTACCATGTCATGTACCATGTATACGTCATGATCACAGAATATGGCCCCATTAGGATAAACACCCACAGTTAAATCATTTTGTCACAAGATTAACACAGTTTTTTTTTTTTAGGAAATGGCTTGGAAAACTATAACAACAGATGGTGGAGGGGATGTGGACAGAAAGGAACCTTACTTCATTGTTGGTGGGAATGTAACCTTGTTCA
>NW_012267329.1:5310859-5408532 GCF_000151885.1 Dipodomys ordii
TAACCCCTGCTTTCACTGTATTTGATGTTGGTATAATTTGTGGAGGGGAAGGGCAAAAACAAATCAGGTGGACCCATTGCAACAATGAGATGTACAAGTCATTATGTCGAAAAACGTACTTTACAACTTTGGTGTGGGGTGGGGAGAGGATCAGGTGGGGGGAATTTGCGGGGGTATGGGAAGGGATGGGAAGGGGAAACAAAGAGGAGGCAACAATGCTTGATAAGAAATGTACTCGTTATCTTGCCCATGTAATTGTAACTCCTCTGTACGATATTCTCACAATAAAAAGAAAAAGGAAAACTAGAGAAAGACCACTGGTTCTCAAAATGAAGAAACAATAAATGAATAAAAATACCTTAATTAATTGTAGATAATACCTAAAATACTAATAGGTTTTACATTAAAATAAATAAATAAGACTATTTTTTAGGTTATGTGAATTTTATCAGAGATATAAAAAATATGAACACACACATACAAACACACACCTATTATATGCACATTACAAACAAAAGTCAACTTTCTTCATACTATCCAAGCACAGATACTATTACTTTGGTTAAAGCAAAACAAATTTTCTCATTTTGCATTGTACCCATAGCAGAATTATAAAATGTCTAACAATTGCCTTAGCTAGGGATGTTCAGGTCCTGTAAGACTGTGGGGGGGGCCATGGGGTGGACTTAGGTGATGAGGTAGTTACAACATGTAACTGAACAACACAAGGAAAGGTATGAATAAATGGAGAGCTATATCACGTGCCCATACAGGATGACTCTATATATTTTGTGCTGTGCCTGGGCTTCTTTTGCTCAAGGCTAGCACTCTACCACTTGATTGAGCCACAGCGTCACTTGTCTTTTTTTTTTTTTTTTTGAGAGATATAAGTCTCACAAACTTTCCTGTTCTAGCTGGCTTGGAACTGCAATCCTCAAATCTCAGCCTCCTGAGTAGCCAGGATTACAGGCATGAGCCACTGATAAACCCAATAGATTTAAGTAGATTTCCTATATGAATATTATCTATGGAACATATTTTTGAAGGTTATGCAATAAATATATATAAAGTAAATACTAGAGGACACTAGCATATAATTATATTCAATTTCTACTTAAGGGTAATAACATCCTTTCATTGTAATCAGCAAATTCATTTTTGTGAAATAAGCATTATGAGGATAAACATAGCAATCTCGTATCAGTAGGACTTATTCATTCTTACTACTTTACCATTTGTTAGGGTCAACAAAGCACAAAGACATCCAACAAAGTGGCATAGAAAGTTCCTGACACAGGTGACCCTAAAGTATCTGATGGGATGTACATGGGGACCTCAATACACAGTCCTACTCCAGGAAAATGCTTAAGAGAGTCTCTGAAACGTTCTTATATCCTGACCCAGTGATTCCTCTTCTATGATTAGGCATTAAACATGCAGCCAGAATTGGAATAAAGATGAACTAAGTTTATTGTAGCTTTGGTTTTTTTCATCCCCCTCAGAAAAACCAGAAGCAGTAATGTTTAAAATAGGAAAATTTCTAAGTATATTCGAATATTTAATTGGCAAAGCTTTTTGGGGGGTTACATTGGTCCCTAGGTTCCTCAAACCTTGTCCTTAGATTCCCTAGCTTCTATAAAGCTAATGTTTGCTAAGAGTTTACATTGGTGACCAGAAGTATTGCCACATTGATTTCATTTATCCTGGAGAGAGAGAACACACACACACACACACACACACACACACACACACACACACAAAAGCAAGCAAGGTTCAAACATTCTCAGGTTTCTTTTTAAAGCTCCTAGATTACCATATTGGTGTGAGGATACTCACCAAAACACAGGTAGATTGAAAAATGTCCTGTGTCTCAATCATTGATAGGACTGCTTTCTATCTCTGGAGCTCTGGGAGAACCAGCCTCTGCCTTACTACACCCTGGCCAGGATTACATGTAGCTCATTGTAGATGGACTAGAGGAGTCTTACCATTTCTGTCCCTTGGAGTCTCTTGTCCTAGAGAGTCTTGGCCCTGCAGTTGCCCGGAGCCCACCTCGTCGAAACTCTGCCATTCCTGGGGCATCCGTGTTGAAATTTCCGGACTGAGTTCTTCGGATTCTGCATGGAGAAAAATCCATAGAGATTGTCAGAGGATGGGCTGAGAGCTTGGAGGTGACATATTTCTTCTTCGTAGGAGGGCCAGATAAGCTAGGCTCAGTACTCTGCTTCTCAGTGCCTCTTGGAGATCAGGCATTGTGACCTGTTACAGAAACTCAGACAGACTCAAGCCTCAATTTTAAAACTGTCTCTTGGATTCTGGCCACTCCTCACAGGAGTTAAAGGGAAAGTTGCTGTCTCAGAGGAGGCTCCAATTTCTGCCTCATTTCAGACTGCACAGCTAGACCAGTAAGTACTCTACTCTCTGTCTTCAAAGTTTGTTCAAGACATAGACTGACCCCTAAGAAGGAAGAATCCACTCTCATTGGTGCCTCTTTCAAACCAATGTTTCATAAGCTACAAGAAATATATTCAGGGTATGTAGATCATAGATGAACAACATGCAAAGCAACTGACTCTATTTGATGGCTGTCTGTTACCTATCTTCTCTAGCCTCTCGTTACACAAACTCTGAACATGACCAATGTATGCTAGACCAAAGGCATACATAGAGTCATGGCTGCTCAAAAAGAAAACTAATTCCAAGCATATGGTTATAATCATCACCATCAACTTACTTTCCCCAGAATTTCTTAATGCCTTTGGGGCTCCGTTTACCATCTGGCATCAGGGGAGACTGGGGGCTTGACTCGGTACCAGATGAGGTGGATGAAAGGTCATTAATGATGGCAGTGTCTTCCCAACCACTTTCTGTTTCTCCTGAGGTAGAAAGGATGGAATAAGTAAGGGGTCTGACTTCTGGATCCGCCTCCTCAGGTCTGGCCCATCCTTCTGTGGGACTCCAGGAAGACAGCCTAGCTGTGCTCTCAGGGCAGGACTGTACACACAAGTAGGGCACAGGCACACTCCAGATCCTCACTAAAGCGTTAGTGAGCTAATGACTTTAGATTCTAAGGGATGGGGGTATAGGTACTTGTGGATTATACCAATGCAGAGCTGTTCTCTAGGTACAGGAATGCAACCAGGAAGGGGAACCAGGGCTGAGCATTAGGGAGGAGGAAGTGTTAGGGTCAGAACCAGGAAACAAAAGCATTCTCACTCTCCACCTCACCTGGAACGGGTACAGTACCTAATACAGGGGCACTGACACTCCGGCCGCGATCTCCAGCCAACCAAGAAGCAGAGAAGCCACATGAAGAAACAAGAGAGACCAAAATCCAGCCCAAGAGAGAGGGGGGGGGAAGCAAAAAAGAGAAACAAGAGTGTCATCGAGCAAGAGAGAAAAACTCAAACTGAAATAAAATAATCCCATGAAGGAGGATGGGGCAGGTGGAGCCTAAGCTTGGCTCACAGGGCCAATGCACTGAGAGATGGCCTCATGACATGGGCCAAATGTTCCTGGGACCTTTCCTGACAGGCTAGGGGTCCACGGACAGGGAGAAAAAGGGACAGCAGCAGGGGCTGAACACATTGAACAGCATGCAGCTCTTGCCCAGGTACCGGGGCTTACTCAGTCAGACTAGAATTATCTGGAACTGCTATATATGCAGCCTGGGTAACACATTGATTTATAGATTATCTGAAGCTCCTACAGCCCAGTGCAGAACTAGCCTTCATGAGCCGACACATTGACCATCTCAGAGAAGAGCCAGGACAAGAACATTTCTTCCTTGGATCCATATAATCGGCTACTGCTCTTGGGTTAAGATAGCCTGTTTTGAATGAAAAGTAGCAGGACTCATTTTTTAAGTCCTGATTTCCAAAAATGTCTATGTCCCCTAGCACTGATGTCATTTGCCTAAGGTGGTAGCATCACTTGGAAGATTGTACATGATCACCCTACTTGTAGTAGAAAGGCTGCAGAGAAGGTAGAGACAGGAAGGAGAAGACTGGGATGGGAGAGGAAGGTAGATGAGGAACAAGAAGAGTAGAATGAGGTCTCCACATGAGAGGAAATGTTGGAATGGTAGGAAGGATAGGCAGGGTTTCAAGAGAGGAAGAATGGCAGAAGAGAAGAAACCAGAAAGAGTAGACTACATACACCGTCTGGTTTTTCTGGGACTCTGAAGTGTGTGTGCCTTTGAAACTAGGGCCAGACTTTAGAATTTAGCTTGTTTCAGCACCCACCCCCGTCATTCTCAGTTGTGAGCTCTTGTGGTGCAGGAATCTTGCACAATGACTAGAAAATGTCAAGACACTGATCCAGAGGCCATCAGCCCAGGGGGGTGGACACTCACTTAGCCTTGGCAGGCTGTTCCCTGCAGAATCAGGCTGGGAGTTGGTGGGAGTAGATTTGGCAGCTTCTCCATTGGGCGTGGCACCTGAAAGCTTCCCAGGTGATGTAGGGTGTTTCTGCTCTACCTGGAAAGGGCTGACCTGTTGGAAGAAAAGAGAGGAAGAGGGGCTGAATTAATCTTCAGACTCAGACTCAACCCAGCTAGGAATACACTTAGATAGACAAACAATTCCCCATTCTCCAAGCATCATCTTTTCACTTAGGTTGACTCAAAGATCACTAAAAGGTCATTCATCCCAGGAAAGGTATCAGAGCTCTGAGAAAGGGAGGGAGTTGCCTACACACTGAGGCAGAGATAGTGACAAACCCAATCCAGGGTTGACTACAACTGCTTCTAATAGGAAGTGGAGATGTCTTGTAAAAGAGACCTTGGTATTTGGCCTACTGTTCAGAGGTGCAATTAATTAATAGATACGAGTTACTCTTTGCATCTTGAAATATACAAGCCAGAATTCACTGCCTAGTATTTTTTAATCAATCCTGAAAGAGAAGAGATGAGGTGAGACTGGTCTATGTTTCCCTGTTCTTCCTAGACCTTTATTTCTATTGTCAATAAAGAGGAGTATGTTTTTTTTTTATCTGTAGGGCCCTCATTCAGACCAGGCCAGCTCAGATATCTTCAAGGACTTGGCAGTCATTTGAAGTCTTGGCTGATATAAGTCTATGCCACAACAGGAGGATTATAGTTTAAATTAGAAGCAGCAGAGGAAAAAATTTGCATTGTGATGATTTGTTTTGGAAAACATCATGTTAAGGCAAAGGAAGAAGCCCACATGGGAGAGATAACAGGAAATGAGTCAGAAGGCTAAATGCTAACATGGTGTTCCCTTCGGAACTTAGGATCATCATCTGCTGTGGTACAATGTGGTACACTTTTGGAGCAATGGACCCTCTGCTTGGATCTTGTCCATTTAAGAGTCCCTCACTCCCCCCCAAAAAACAAAACTGATGAAAAGATGAAGGATACCATGGCCAAAAAAACCCCACCAACATATCACAGTCCTTAAATTTGAAACCTGTGGGAAACATATGGATTGTACTGCCAGAGTGAAAAAAGAAGAAAAGATAGAAAAAGAAAAGGAGAGATAAATCGAAGCAACATCACCAAGGGAATCAAATCTGGGTCAGTTAACTGGACCTGGAACAAAAGTCGAGTAGAAGACAAAGCCGATTTCACAACTGGCATGTCAGATTGATAATGGGCGGCTGCCGTGACTAAGACATCCTTTGATGTTTCATAGAGCTAAAAAGTCAAGTGTCCAGTACATTTCTGACTTCAGTTCCTTTTTAAGTGCATTTCCTAGAAATCATCTGAAATTCAGTTCATTCATTGGACACTGAAAAGAAACCCTTATAAATAAGTTCAGAAAGAACAGAAAGAAATAGGGAAGGGAGACAATGTTTAAAGAATTCTGAAAGAACTGTTCAGCAAGTTGAAGTAACTGACACATCAGGAGATGAAGCCTATGACACCTTCAAGCTTGTGATGACTGATGAGCAGAGGGGGTACATAACAGAACATGTGGACCAGACCAACTGTTTCTCAGTGCTAGCTCATGCATCACTGCCTCAGGCTCACCAAGAGCACTTGCAAAACCAATGTGAACTCCCAGCTTCCCCCCTGGCCCTGTGAATCAACCTCTTGGAAGCAAATCCACTCTAGGAATCTATATTTTTAATGAACATCTCAGATTAATTCTGATAAATTGTCAGAGTCCGGGAAGGGAGAGTTCAAGAAGTTTCAAGAACTGAAAGGCACGGCTCCCAAGTTCCATCCTCCACAGGAAATATGGCTGGGAAGGGTTCTTGACACATGACACCACCAAGATATGGCAGACACAGCCAGGATGAGGGCACTGATGTGGTCCACATCAGCCAGGATAGAGATCAAGACTTCTAAGAAAAACAGCCCAAGGAGCAAAGGCCATTAGAGAGGGCTCTCTGAGTTCTAATGAGGCCAAGAAGAAATGCTGGGAAACTGACTCACCACTGGCAAAAGTAGCTCAATGTCAGGACACAGAGGATACAGAAGTGCCTGGTACCTCCCCCCACCCGTGTTTCTTCCAATAAGAATAACTCTGGCCATGGGGAAGAGCACGGACTTTGCATCAGACTAACTTAGGCAAAACTCATTATGTTTAACCTCTGTTTTGTCATTCTAAGTAAGGATAACTCCTGCTTTAGATTTGTGTGAAATAGCATATGCACAGAGCCTAGCAGGCAGTAGACAGCTGATAAACAGAAGCACTGAAAATATGTTTTGTCCTGAAGGGACAACAATCTAGAAGAGCAGGTTCAAGATCAAGGAAGGCACGGGTCAGACTATATCTATAATATCACATCCAAAGCTTACCCAAGGCAGAATTGGGAGAATTCACTGAGAAATGGATGCATTAAAGGCTGGTGATCCATGCACATGGGAAACACATGCAGAACCCCAAGAACAGAGCACTCCCAAAGGCTTGGGAAGACTAAATACCAGAGATAGCATGTCAGACCAGGGATGCACAAGCTTACAAAAGGAGACATAACTGACAGTTGGAGCTAAAAACAGCAAAAGAGTATCTTTAGATGTACAGAAAGCAAGGACACAACCTCAAGGTTAGGGAATTCTTCAGAATGGTCCTGGGAGAAGGAGAATGGTGTGTGCATGCGTGCCTGTGTGCGTGTATGTGTGTGTAGGGAGGAGAAAGGAGAAAGAAGTAGTCATATTGAACTAATTGAGGTTGCACAAAATTGTGATTATGGTTGAAGTCACTTAAGAACCAAATTCTTGGGCTGGGAAGGTGGCTCAGTGGTAGAGTGCTTGCCTTGCATGCCTGAGGCCTTGGGTTCGATTCTTCAGCACCACATAAGCAAAAAGAAAAAAAGCTGGAAGTGGCGCTGTGGCTCAAGTGGTAGAGCGCTAGCCTTGAGCTGAGGGACTAGTGCCCAGGCCCAGAGTTCAGGCCTCACGACTGGACCACCCCCCCAAAAAAAAAGAACCAAATTTTTGAAGATTTATCTTTGTAAGCAGTCTAGCACCATTCATATTTCTTGGAATCAAATCAGTGTCTTAAAGCTTCAACAGTGAGCGAGCTATGTCTCCTAAGGAACAGGCTGGTATGCATGTGCTCTAGAGGCAACTGTGAATGGACTCTGCCTTAGGACAGTCTGACAGAGAGGCTTTCAATCTGACATGGGACTGTGCAGATCCCAGGCTCAAGGGACTGTGTGTCCAAAGCACCGGGGGCAGGGACACAGGCAGGAGACATCTCCTCTACATTTCATATGGCCCAAGGAATAGTTGCCAAATTTGTAGCACTGATTCCTACAGATAAGGAAATTCCTTTTCTAGATGAGGAACTGTGATCAAAATCTTCCTCTTACACAGAGTTAGAAAAACAGAGTTGACCCATTCATTCAATCACATTGGCATGAAAATATAAAATGACACTTTGGACTGAAGTCGACATGCAGAGAGGCCCCTGTATCCTGTGGCAGTCAGAGGACAGAGCAGGGCCATGCACAGTGTGTTTTTCCAGGTGATAGTGTAAAGAATGTTTAGATGTGGCTAAAATCATGGTAATTATATGAAGCTGATTCAGTTCATCATAGGATGAACATTTGTGCACCAACCTAGAAACTGAAATCATCTTCCATAATAGGTTTTATAGGAGTAGAATCAGTTCTAATGGAACTTTTATAACATGACTTTGTCATTAAAGGGGGAACTGAGTGTACCCCTATGTTTTTTAAAATGCAACCCATCAGCGCAGAATGGATGAGAGCTGTAACACTCTTCTGTGTGCTGAGATCAGTGCCCACACCTTGTGATTAAATCTAGGTGGCTTTGTTAAAGATTAGTTTCTCTGGGTCTTGGGAGATAAAAATAACAAATACAAGCCCATAAGTAATGTGGTAAAAGCACATGATACATAAGGAGGCACATAAATTAAAATGGGGGTGGACGTTTTGACTTTCTTCTTACAAATTAACCTATTTAAGGCTACAAAAGCTGAAACCTACTAATCCCTGTAACCAACAGTCCAACCACAGATGGATGAAAGGGACATGAAGTTTCTGTACCTTGGGTTCCACCACCGGTGAGAGCTGTTTCCCATCGACATGCTATGGAATGACCAGAAGAATTCAATTATGTGGAGAAAAAGAGATCTGAGTTCATCACTAACAACTCAGGACTAACTGCTGGCTAAAATAATGAAAGGCTCAGATACAAGCGGATTCTGCACCTCCCAGCTTCATGTCAGATAATCACCACTGTGACGGGAAATTTAGGTCTGTCCAACCCCATGGACAGACATCCTGGGAAGATGCCAGCAATCTGACCAGGGGGAATGAAAACATCCATGGCTGAGGGATCAAAGCCAAAGGCTGAGCTTATAGTGCCTGTCAACTCCAGCTTTGTGTATCTTCATTGTGTCACCAGGCTTTGGTGCCAGGGGAACAGTACAATGTATGGAGGCTTTCTTATGACTACCCTCAAGAGCCTGCAATTCTCTTCTTCAGCATGGGTACACCCATGTGGTCAAATATAGGGCCACAGACTCTAGTTATATCTTTCTAGAGGCTTCTTTAAGCTGCCTGTTTAATCTTGTAAATTGTTCCAGATCTTATTCCTTGGATCATCACTTTTATCCATACTATTTCATTCAAAATCTGAGTAATGATTCCAAGTGCCTTGTGAAGATAGGACTAGTACTTCTCTAGCTTGATCTGATGTATGGCTCTGACCTCACTTCTTCCTGCATCCCCTGTCCCCTACTATTTGTCCAAACTGCCTGTGCCCACCAGACTCTAACCAGGCCTTTGCTCACCTCAACCCCTTCTCATCAACTCCATCCAGTGTTTCCTGACTTGCCCTGATTCTAGAATGCCTTGGGCTGCACTCGACTTGTTTTTTTTTTTTTTGTTAATATGTTCATGTCATCCTGCCTTCACTATAACTGTGCCTCTCCAAGCAGGGTCAAGGCTCATTTATATATTCTAACATTGTGTGGGTCCCAAAGAAGTAGTTAGTAGTCTATATAGACAGATTGGATAGTCGACCTTATCCACAGATTCAGTTCTCAAGTCTTCAAGACTACAGGAGAGTTTCTTCTGAGCCCTGGAAACACACAAAAGAAAGAAACAAAGCAATAGTTACTGCAGAAGATAGTACTTGACATTTTAAATGATTCACCAGGAGCCTGTGTTGGGCTGAGTAAAGTAAGGGGGGGGGGAATAAATCACCCTTCTCATAGTAGCCAACATACAAAAATGAGACTGTCCCACCTGGAGTAAAGTCTGGTACAGCAATGTATGGCATGATGGCATCACTTAGATCCCAATGAAAATCCCTTGGCATTACTCAAAAAGCTAGAATACACTTAATACTCTTGTACTGATGGGAGGGGATTACAGTGTGTTCATAAGGCAGATTAGTAGCTGAACAGTCAAAAGAAGAAAGAGGCACTGCTGCTGGCTTGTCTGTGGATCTAAGGGTGATCCAGAGAGAAGCTGTTTGGTGCCTTCTTTTTGTGGAGACATAGACACCAACCAGACTTGTCTCCAAAGCATCACCTGTTAGGATCTTGCTAGCTGGATACTTCCTGTTTGCCCTGAGCAGTCTCTTCCTTATGTTGTCATAAGGGCAATTTTGAAGAGAAAAAATGAGTAGATCCCAGGGAATGCCACCGGTGGTCACAGGGTAACTTTGTACAAGTCTCCTTGGCATTCATATTTCTCAGTTTATAGAAATAAATCAGCATCCAAATCTGGTCCACGTAAGCCCCTCATTGTCGATTTCCTCCAAGTGAACGGATAAACTAAATTTCTTATGCAGCAAAAGTTAAGACAGGCCTCTCTGACCATGCCAGTTTTCTCTGGTCAACATCTTTAGAGGAACAACTATTCTCTAGTAACTGGGCTGTGGAACTCCAGACACCCAGCACTATTCTGGAGAGGCCCTGTAATGTGTGTGGCTATCATCCTTAGACACTGTGGTTGACAGACTTCCTTTATATAGGATTAACATAGAACATATTCTGAAGAATAGATACAGGGATCTAGAAATTTTAGAGGGAGTCAGATAGGTGACCATCAATGATCCTATAGGTCAGCTCATTAAAACCACATTGTACTGAAAATAATTGGATCAATCTCCAATTGAACCTTTTCCCTGTGAGGAGTGAAGGCCCGAAACACAGAGCCTCATGATCAAAGAACTAGACCCAGCCTGAGGTTGGTGAGTATATCTCAAAGGGACTAATGAAAATTACAGACACGTCAAGGGGTGCTCCCAGTTCTGAGAAGCCACCAGAGGGTAATGAAGGCTTGTGGCCACTGTCTCCTCTGAGGTGCCAACCCTTGGCAGGTCTTCCCTCTATGGTAATAACTCAGACCTTCAGCCCATGGGAAGGGAAGTAAGGCTCTGTGGCCAGGAGAGTAGCAGGACAGTGGAAATCTTGACAACGGGTGCCCAGAACATGGTGGCTGTGCTCATCATGCGGAGTCAGTTATCACCCATCTTGAGAGCCCCAACAGGGGCCTGAGAAAAGCTCTAGAAAAGCTCAGTTCTCTCTCCTACCTTGTCTCCAGTGATTTCTGTGGCAAAGGAGGTGGCCCCACCATAGGAGAGCTGCACCTGGGAGGCATCTGTCAAAAACAGAAAAGATACCAGAGAGGACAGTTATTATCTGGGGACCCAACTTTGTCCATCTTTGGATGAGTCCTATGGGAATCCTTGGGTATAGCTATGATGAACATATCAATGTGAATGCCTTCCTCTTTTCAAGATTCCAAGAGAATAGGCATATCAAAATACCTAGGTCAAATTGCCTTTCATCCCCAAACCTCAGATCTTTGATGAAAGTCTAAGTCCTAGCCATAGAGTCCTGAGATCTGAGTGCTGCTTCTGCCCTTTATAATGTTCAGGTTTTCTTTTTCCTCACTGACTCATTATACACCTTGCAAAAACAATCCCTTTTGGCTTAATTAGCCAGTGTCCATCTGATATACTCCTTGAGAGGACCCAGATGATATACTCACTCAACAAACATCAGTAACATCTAATGCTTGTCTATGTCAGATATGGGGCAAGCATAACCCACACTCAGGAGGCTAATAGGCAAGCAGGGATGAACAAACAGTAAATGGCCTTCTGTCCTATGACACTGACACCTACAATATAATATGAGAGTAGCGAGGAAGAAGCTTATCAGTGAGGTGAATGTTGAGAGGTCTTTAGAGGAGAGAAAAGTTGAGGTAAACCTTAAGAAAGGAGAGTAGAGCTGGTTGGTGTTGGTGGCTCATGCCTGTAATCAAGAGGCTGAGATCTGAGGATCATGGTTCAAAGCCTGCCCGAGCAGAGAAGTCCATGAGACTCATATCTCCAATAAACTACTCAGAAAACCAGATGTGGCACTGTGGCTCAAGTGGTAGAGTGCTCGCCTTGAGCTGAAGAGCTGAGGGACAATGCCTCAGCCCAGGGTTCAAGCCCCACAACCAACCCAAAAAAAAGAAAAAAGAAAAAGAAAGAAAGGAGAACAGAGTCACTAGGAAGGCAAGAAAGGAAGGAACACATCAGGAAAGCTGGCATCACCTGATGGGGGTGAACTGACCACAAAGGCCACCTCTTTTACTTATAACCCTGAGACTTGTTGGTCTACTATACAAAGAATCATGGCATTATAGTGGTTAAATGCCTGGACTCTGTGGTCATACAGACCTAGGTTCAAGTCGAGGCTCTGCCATCTACTTGCAGTGTCACCTAACTCACTCAGGTAATATTAACTTGTCCCCTCTGAACATCAGTTTAGTCACAATAAAATAAGGACCTATATAAGGTGTCCTAAGGAGTAAAAGTAAGCTAGAATTTCTCAGTGATCATGTGGAGTTACTAAACAAGCCCTGATGACTGAAATTTTGTAGCTGTCAGAAATGTGGTCTGCTTCCTTTAATTTGGTAATGGGCTTACTAGACAACATTCTTCCTTTTTTCTTAAATATAAAGATTGATCTTGACTGCTAAAATCCGTTTTAGTTTGATCATCCTGAATTGTCATGAATCTTTTGACCTCTAGGCAGAAACCCCTCCTTCAACCAATGTCTCTCTGTATGGGCTGTTTTGCTCATTTTTACTTAACCTAAAGCTATAGAGTAATATGACGGGACCAGACTCTATACCAAAAGCAAAGTCTGTTTGCTGGTTCTAAGGCAAGATATGAACAACTGTTAAAGCAGGAATGCATTATTTCAGAAGTTGCAGGTATCTCTCTAAATGAGAAAGATGTACTCATTTGACAAATTCTACTGGGTATCAGACTAGGTACCACAGACCCTGGAGAAATACTAGTAAATAAAATAAACACCACCTTTGTTCTACACTTAAATCCCAGAGCAAAGAGACAAAGCAAACAAGGAGCCTGATTAAAAAAGAAAATCCCTGTCCTTGAAAATTCCAGTGCCTACCATGCTTCCCCCAACCAGAACACAGGCCCAAGTCTAGGCCCTTGCCTCCACCACCCTCTCTCCACAGCTAAGGCCAACTCCATGCGTTTAATAATTCACCAGTTAAGTTGTATATTGGCCTAATGCCAGATAAGCTCTAAGGACTGCTGAAACTCACGTCACATTGGGAGACACAGTACCTCTTGTTTAAGTAATTCTTCAGGGCCTTTATTTGTAGTGTTCCATTTCCTGAAACTTCCATCCAGTTCTTCACTGATTGAGAGAGTTCTCTCCGAAGACCCTGAAAGCGTTAATACCAATGTGATAGATCACAACCATGTGAATTGTTCAGATCATTAGAGTGGTCTCACAAAACCCTAACATCCGTTCTCCCCCACTAAAAAAGACTAAGAAGGATCACTTGAACACAGGATTTTGAGTCCAGTGTGGGAAATAGTAAGACCCTATAAAAATAAAAGAGACCAGAAAAGAAAACAGGGGTCAGGCATGGTGGTACAGCTACTCAGGAGGTCAGAGGCCGGCTAGGCACAAAGCAGCAAAACTCTATTTGAAAAATAAACTAAAAGCAAATAGGACTGGATGGCATTGCTCATGTGGTATAGTGCTTGCCTAGAAGGTACAAGGTTCTGTGTCCAATCCCCATAACTGTCAATAAGGAAATGAGACATGTATAAAAAACAGTAACTGTGATTGGAAAGAGTTTTTCAGGGGATTTAAGCAAGGGCTACCACGGGGGTCATTTCAAGCTCAACATTCAGCTCTGGATTCTATTCTTTGCCTCTGACCTTCATACTTCTTGGCAATGGACTAGCAGGCCTTGAGAGTAACTTGGCCCAAGATCCTAAGAGATTAGAGAAATAGATCTTTCCCCTCAGTAGCCTCTGAATTTGGGAGGAGCTCCAGGTCCTCTAAGAAGTAGATAAGCTCTGATTCCTGGGGATGGCACTGGTAAGATTTCTGATTCATGTTTGATTCCACACACTGTTTCTCTGAGGAGAATCCTGAGAAGATATATAGGAGTCCCACTGTTAAGTGGGACTCAAAAGCTAAGCTGGGGGCTTTCTGTGCTTGATAACCTGGACATTTCCTAAAAGTTTGAAGTTGACCACCACTTGCTAAAATTTCTGAAAATTAACAGCTGCCAATTTCTTATCACCTAGGAATACTCTCAATTATCCCGTAGGTGATATCCAAGTGGAAGGAAAGTATTGCTCCTAGATTTAACAATGTCTTTTTCTTAAAGCATTTCAGAGAAAATGGCATACTCACTGCTACTCTTACCTTGAGTTGCCATTATGATCTCTTTTACCCTTCTGTACTGGTTCAGCAGCCCCGTAAGTTCCTCTATCCGACGGTCCTGTTACAGAGCAAGGGCAAGACATAGATGAACGTTATTTGTGGTAGCCAATTGATTTCACTTTGGGCCCCAGTTTATGCTAGGCACTAGAGCATCATATAGGGAGAGTCAGACTCAGTCCAGTGTTAGGTCCAAGTGGTTTTTCGCATAGGCAATTGCAGGCACTCATGGCTCATGACCCCAAAGATGTTGGTCACAAGTGCCTACATACTCCCCAAGAGGCTAAATCATTTACAGAGGCATGAACCCACTGTCCTCTACCCTCCTGAAGTAGCCACTGATAAAGTATGCCTCTGGAGTTACACCCAAAGCACTGCAGCAAAGCTATCATATCTATCCTGATGGGCTCATCTGTTCCTTAGGAGTCTGAAAAACTTGCTAACAGAGGAAATTCCCAGCTGAGATCCACTCTTCCAAGAGAATAGTGACTGGGAAGGCCACATAAATCCTTTACTTAGACACACTTGGATGTGAACTGTAGCTATGGTATCCACTAGTTACCCAAATACTGTATAAAATAACATAAGCATTCTGGATCTGTTTCATCACTTGGAAAATTGCAGGATTGGGATTCTACTGGCTAGGTAGATGCTTTTTATTTATAGCTGAGGTTACTCTATGATTGAGCAGGAGTTACATGCAAAGACTATAAGGTGACAGAGTATGCTGAGGCCCTATGTGCTGTTAAGGGTTTCTGTGAAGGCTCTGTCATAGAGAGGGTACACAGAGAGATTGGCGAGCTGTTCTGAATTTTTTCCAAAAATCTAATCCTGGAGTATAGACAGAAAACACAGCGATATTTCCCCCCTACCAACCTAAGCAAGCAAAGCTCTAATTTGCTTTGGGAAATTCCATTTAGACAAAATTCTCTGGCATTAAAGAAAAAAACAGGTGTTGAGGCTGAGTCTCAAGGGGGCAGAAGCTGATCTCTTCTTGACCACTCCTGTGTCACTGTCAGATGAACACACCGTCCATAGCAGAAACCAGAAGGGACCAAACACTGCTGAGATGTCAGAAGACAGAACAGGGTTGCCCTTGCCTTGGACAGTGTTCACCTTACCTTATCTTCATTGGCAAGAAGCAGAGTTTCCATTCCCATTTTCAGACGTTGAATTTCTTGATCTAAAAGAAGCATCAAATTTATATATATATATATATATATATATATATATATATATATATACATACACACACACACATATGCCACTTGTATAATCTAAGATGGCTCTCAAGTTCAAATCTGAAGACTTTTCATATAAACATGGTTTATACATGGTATCTGGTACAGAGTCAGTCTTACTAAATATTTGCTCAATTACTAAAATACTAGTATTTTGTCTTCTCTCCTCCCCCGCTCCCCTCTCTCTCTCTTGAGACTGGGACTTGAACTCCAGATCTAATGGTTTCACTTATTGGCTGGGTCCTCTACCACCTGAGCAATACCTCCAACTCCTGTCTTCTCTTATAGACATTGAAGGGGAAAATGAAAATGCCTATTTTCAAAAGTGACAAAGGAATCAATAATCTCTCACAAGCAATATCTCCTAAGAATATAGACATTCTGCCAAGTGCTGTTGGCTCATGTCTGTACTTTTAGCTACTCAGGCTTAGATTTGAGAGTCAAGGTTCAAAGTCTGTCCAGGCAGAAAGATCCTTGAGATTCTTATCTCTGATTAACCAGCAAGAGGCTGGAAGTGGAGGTGTATCTCAAGTGGTAGAGTGCTAACCTTGAGTGAGAGCTTAAGGCTCTGAGTTCAAGCCCCACTACTAGCACACACACACACACACAGACACAGACACAGACACACACACAGACACACACACACACACACACACACACAGACACACACGGGATGGGGGTAGAAACAGATATTCCTATTCTATGTAGGCATATATCTAGGCTAGTGACTGCTTTTGGAAAACTATCATATAACCTGGTAGATTATAATTGAAAATAAAAAGAAAAACATCTACAGCTGAATGAAGACTAGACAAAATGATTACATAAAAGAGTCTGGTGATTTGCTTAATTTAAAATGGTATGAATCTCAACTAAGAAATGTTTACATAAACCAAGAAATATATTAAAACAAACCCTGTGGTTAAGGGAAAACAACATAATTTCACCATAAACCCACAGAATTTTCCACTGGGCTGAGGGTTGTGTTGTGTTTTCTCTCACTGTAGACTCAAAAAAGGACTCACTTGATTCTGAAACTGGCTGAAGATGCAAATCAAAGGTGAATACATGAAGGATCTGAGGGTCATTTGCCACGTACTCAGAGGTTAGGGACTTTGTGCAAATATGGATTTCCCTATTCCTAAACAAGAAGGTAAAGGGAGCAGGGATGTTTGTAAAAAAGCAACACAAAAGACAAGGAACAGAAAGATGGGCATTCTGTTTCCTTTGGGATGTTTGTTACATGGTAGCACACAAGTGCAATCCGAGCTACCTGGGAAGTGAAGTCAGGAGGATCACAAGTTTGAGGCCAGTGAGACTCCTCTGTTAGAGATCTTTTATTTCACTTAATGTAAATGATGAACTCAGAAAATAAACACAGGGTGACTGGCAGCCTTGAAGAGCTGGAAAAAGATCACTGAGACTATCTCAAAAATAAAATAAAAACAAAAAGGCTGGGCATGTCCCAAGTGGTAGAGTACCTGCCTAGAAAGCACAGGACCCTGAGTTCAGACTCCCCAGGATCATAAAAATACATGAATGAATAAATAAATGCATATTTCTAGGTGGTTACCATGAGCCAACTAGTTATGCTAGGCTCTGAACATGTAAACAGAACTAACCTCAGAGTGATGACCACAAGACCACCCTAAATATAATAAGTTGTAATAAGTGCTATCTAAGAAGCAAGGTTGCCAAGTTAGAGAATAACAGCACTGGGGCATCCACTTGAGATATGGCAGGCAGGAAAGGTCTTTCTGAGGAGTGACATTTAAGTGGAGTTCTAAAGGGCAATAAAGAAAGAACTGATTTGCTTCTGTAACCTCAAGGCCTTGTACAAGTGTCAGGCAGGATAAATTGCTAAGCCTCCTCCTTGATGGTAACACAGAAGCAAGGCCTTTCAATCAAATGAAAGTTAGGGGAAAAACTCCATTCTTGCTACAAAGCTCTGGAGGGGCCTGAACAGAGCTTCGGGTTCATGCTGTGAGCCTGAGAAAAGCCTTCAGAGGGTAAGGAAGGGACCCAAGGCAGTGATTCCCCAACAGAGCTGGACTTCATAGGCTTGCATGTACATATATCATTCATTCTCTTAGACAAGACACACACACACACACACATACACACACATATACACACACACATTCACTTGTTGAGCCCAGTGCTCAGTACAACTGCATTCTGTCCAGTTAATCGAGTTACCTCTTTCTCCGTGGTCACTGTGGAGTCCTGAAGTCCGGGAGAGCTGGCTGTGCAGACGCTCAATTTCAGCATCTTTCAGAGCTACCTGCTCCTGCAGCTGGGCTACCTCAGCCTGGAAAAGCAATAGTGAAGCCTGGGACTACCAGACCATGATGAAAGGTCTCATATCAGAGCCTACTGTTGAGTCCATGGCCTTAGAATAAAAGAAGGGCTCAGGTGGGAGGAGAGGCATTCATTCAAGGGGCCCTGTGCCCCCTCCACAGAGTAGAACTCTGCTGAGTAAACTCACCCTTCCTGACCATCCCCTTAATTCCCCTGCATCCTCCCCTCTGACCAGGCTCTTTCTCGTTCTTGTTTTGTGGGGCCCAGCAGCTCAGGACCAGAGGAGCTGGGATTATGTGCAATGGAAGGGCTCTATCCTTGGTGTAGGAGTGGATATTTTCATTTTACTAAACTCTTACTTCTCCTGAGATGGTCATGTCACCACACTTCTTAGCTTTGCTGCTGTAACAGACACATGCAGCAGCATCTTTCCACACCATATAGGAAATGCCATGAACATCAACCGCTACTGGTTGATAAAGTCTGAGCCAAGGGGTTCTCAGACTGGACAGTCTCCTGTCTTTTCTTCACTGTCAATGCTTCTTCCCTTTATGTACCTTTAGACACATAGCTACACTTTGCCCATGTGTACATATACAAGCACTCAGATATACTTTGTGTATACATGTGTATACTTTGTCTAAGCACACAGTGCACACACATCTCTATGTACACACCTGGGCAAAGGCATTGGTGGTTCTAGCGTCTCTGATAGCATAGCACGTTAGATCTTACACACAACATGAGGGGTGCTTATCTATGCTTCCTAGATTCGTCAGAAGATCAGAACTGTCCGTCCCAAGAGACACCTTCACCTTGGAAAAAAACAATCTGGATTTTCTTATGTCTGAGTTGGATGGCATTAAACAAGCTATGTACATTTCTGTGTCTCATTTCATATATGAAATTGGAAAAATAGCAGCTACGTCATGGACTATAGTGATGATTAAGTAAGGCAAAGGTTGTAAACAGTATGTCCAATACTTAGGGCATGTTAAGTGTTCAAGTGTTGCTATTGCTTCTCTCATGTAATTTCTTTCCTTATGGATAATTAGATCTGTTTTCTATCCCCAAACCAAACAAGAAATAGGTTAGAAACAACCTCTCCACAACACACAGGAAAGGGTTTTTGTTGTTTTTTTGTTTGTTTGTTTGTTTTTTGTAATTCTGACCATTCTTCCTCATCTGAAAGCCTTCAAGATATTGTGTAGCTGAGGAGGTGGGAGGGAAGGGATGGTAGGGGAAAAACAAAGGAGGAGGCAACAATGCTGGATAAGAAATGTACTCGTTACCTTATTCATGTAACTGCAACTCCTTTGTACAGTATTTTCACAATAAAAAACTTAATTGAAATAAAGATATTGTATGGGTTGTCCCTTCCCACATGGCCCAAGTAAATGTTTGAACAATCCCAAGTAACCAAATGCACGCTATTCTCATTGGTGGTTCCTCTGTCTGACAAATCTTCTGTTCAGTTTCAGTATGCTGAGTAAGCACCTATTTCAAATCAACCTCTGTGCTCACTCTTTTTTCCAATGAAGCCAGAGAGCTACTCAGTGACCAGGCTAGGATGCAACCTCCAACCCTACCCCCCACCTGCCTAATGCTGAAATAACAGGATGGAAGAGGGCTACTCTTAAGAGGCTTTCGGGACCTGAGTTCACCTCAAGGGTTCTGAATATGCCTTCTCCAATATTCTCTAAATGAAGCAGAGATGTCCATGTAAAGGAAAATGAGGTGATGAGGGGTCAGGTTTCCTAACTGCCAAGTTCAGTATGGAGTATAGTGCCTCTGCTCTAGTTTCACCCACAATGGCAGAGAATCAAGTCTGCATAGGCCAAAGAGCTTTCCACAACATAGGCATGTAGCAACCTGGCGTACTCAGAGGCTAGGTGCCCATGAGTATATGAATAATGTTGATGGTGACTTCTGAGAATCTTAGACTTATGACTCTAAACCCAAAAACCTCTCATTTCCACAAGGACCAGACCATTCTTGGAAGATAATCTCCCAACCTGTCTTGGATGTGGACACGATGGGTGTTGATCCACTAGGATCCAAGTGTCTCATGCTTACTTATCTGTTGGCTCCACAGTTGGACTCCAGTGATATGGGATTGCAGAGACCAGAGCCTAGCACCTGGCATTCCAAAGTCTTTCCTTTCTTAAATGTTACTTTGTGTGAGGTCATTTATCTACAGACTCAGCAGTCTCTCTTGTGCCAATCACTACAGAACAGCCCAAACACTACAGGCACTCTGTTATCTTTAGAGTGCTACTGGTCTCACAGGTGGGAAGCTCTCTTTCTGACCATGAGGGCAAAGTACAGTCTGGCTGCTACTACCTGATCCATGGGAGCTAGAGTTGTGCAGCAAGAGGACCAAGACAGCCAGGAAGACTGGCAGTCAACCAGGGATGGGAGCTTTGGGCCCCTACAAATGCTGTGCATTATTAAACCCAGGATCCAGGCTCCACCGATACTACACTGAAAAACAAAGCCACCCTTAGGGACTGAAAAGGACTAAGTGGAAAACTGAAGAAGGTTCCACTACAGGATTTATTCCTGGTGTCTTTTGCATAGCAACTTTCCTAGTTTAATAGAAATATAATTTGACTGAAGAAGAAATTCAACATTTTAAGAATGCATTCATTCCAGAAAATGCATGTCTCTTTATTTTGAAAGGCTAATCATGAAAAGGACCGCTAAATCTAAAATGCTGCTCCCAACACAATGCTGATGCTCATCTGGTTTCGGAGGAATTGCTTCCCTGCTAGCTCAGGGTATTGCTCACTTTTTCACTCAACTCACCACTCCTTTCAGCTCATGTCAGTGAATGACTGTCAGATGCATCAAGAGGAATGACTCTACTGTACTTCAGTAACTCATCTGTAAGAAGGCTTCATGAATCAGATCTGTGTCTGCACAACCTGGGCTATGCTGGATGTTCACACCGTGGTCCTGACTCCCACTTCCAAACTTAGGCCGCTGGGAGCTCTGAGTATGAGCCCAGACACTCCCATAGGCTCTCTCACTTACAGCATCACATTGCCCTTTTACCTTCGTGGCCTTCAGCTTCCATTCATACTGATTCCGTTCATTTTCCAGCTCCTCTACTTTGATTTTGAGGTGTTTGAGCTCTTGCAGTAATTCCTGGAGGGGAGAGGAAGGAAGATTAAAGTCATGCCTGCAGAGCATGAGCCAGGTCTCCAAACTTGGCTAAGCTCATGCAGAGAGGATGCAGTGGGGGGTGGAGGGGGGGGAAGGGGGGACAGGCCATGGTAGCAATTGCAGCAGGCTCCACCCTGCAGCTCCAGTACTTAAATGTGGTCTGCATTTGGGGGAAAGTTGTTTGGCTAATTAAGGCCAGAGAGTTCCAGACATAAGAGAAAGGAAACTGTCCTATTATTTTTAGAATCTCTTCTGTCTGCCCCTTTTTCTGCCATCTGTGTCTTCCATGGGGAATGCCTATATTATATACAGGTAAAGTAGGCCAGAAATGCAGGCATGAGTGGGAGAAACAGGGAGGCTTGTGAAGTAGAAACAAGCAAACTGGGAGCATAGCTCCGTATAAAAGGTAGAAGAACCCAGTGTGTCTGGGGGGGGGGGGCATGGAGGAGGATGGGGAGGAGAGAGGGGATCTTAGAAAGCTTCACAGAAGAAGCAACAGCCAGTAGGCTAGAAATGAAACACACCCAGACAACAAATGCTACTTCCAAATGTAGGCTCCAGTACGGGTACCCACTTCCAGAGGTGGAAAATAGTTTGAAGAAAGATGGGAGAAGGTAGGCAGGAATAAGCAAAGATTGGAGGCAAATAGACAAGCTATGGGGCTGGAGCAGATGCGTAAAGTATTAGCAGATGTGTAAAGGCTTGGCTGAGAATATGGAGACCATTGTTTGGATAGCATGAAATCAGTAAAGGTTGCTGAGTTTAAACAAATCTCCCTAGTTCATGCATCTAGTATGTAATGAAATTGGAACTGAAATTTCTTCTTACTCTAGGACTTCTGCTTTTAAATTACCTCAGTAAAGAAGAGCACTACCAATGGGCAACTGGCCTGTTGACTAGCTCCTATCAGAAGAATTGCCATAAAGGTCATTATTTCCATAAGTTTTCTAACTGCCAAATTCAACAACAAACTTCTGACTTTAAATCTGCATGTGGATATTCTACAGGCATGTAAGGACTATCAGAACTCTAAATCCCCAACTCTCCCCAAAAGGTTATCTGTCTCCTACTAAATGGCATCTCCATCCATCTCATTGACTGGGCCAGAAAACGTGGTCCAAGCCATTCTTGGTATTTTCCTCCCTTCTCCCTACATTTGTGATTTATTTCCAAGACTTCTTATTTCTACCTACAAAGAAAAGTTCCTAGAATGCCTCTTTTCTCTCTGCTCTACTGCTGTAACCCCTTGGTAGCAATGAGGGTTGGTAGCAAGACAGTTTCTTCATTGGTTTCTCCATTGTGGTCTTGAATCCACTGATTTTTCCCACAGGTTCATGGGAAAATCAGGATTCGAATACACATCTGATCTTGACATTCCCTTGCTTCTCAAACCTTATAAACTTTATCTATAACCAGGATATCCTGGCCTGCCCCAGCTCCTCATCTGCCCATTGTGTGCTCCTTCTCTTTCTAGGCCTCCAGAGAATTTTTAATTCCTCTTCCCAGCTTGGGCCTGCACACACATGCACACATGCACTCACATGCGCATGTGTACGTGCATGCATGCACACACACACACACATGCACACACACACACACACACACACACACACACACACACACCATTCCCTCTGAATGTAACTTTCCACAAGCATAACTCCTTGCCCATCCTTCAGGACCCAACCTATATACTTATCATTTCCTTTTGCAATGTATCTCCTACCCAGTTTCCAACCAAATGTCTATTTGTATGGTTGCTAGTAGCTGGATCCCCACCTATTCTGTAAACTTCATGGGGTGTTTGTGAAACTCAGATTGTTGAGCAAGTCCTTCCACATGGTGGATAGGAATGATTTATGGATGAATACCTGACACTGCAGTCATTATTTAAGTGGCTTGGAGGTATTTGCACTCTGGGACAATCTGCTGTGAATTCAAATTCACTTGATTTTTATAGAGTAATTTATTATGATTGCCTTATCATAGCTGAGGTGAGCATCTGTTAATATCTATAAGAAAAAATAGCCTTATAAACTAAGGCTACTGTGACCATGTCCAACATCATTGGATATGCAGTCTAGGTCATATGTTTGGACTTAAAGCAGATTCAGAATCCTTTTCTAGGAGGATTGTTGGCTCTCTCTGAGAGCCAGAATATGGGGAAGGGTCTTCTGTTCTGCTTAAATCTTCCCAGGGTGTTTATTTTGTCCACAGAGGGCATCATGTCTGCTGAGGACAAAACTGGAAATGTGTAGGATACTACTGCCTGAGGGCTGCCACCATGGGACACAATGCAGTTCAGGCTCTTGTGACTTCTCTGGCACATGGCCCAGAGGTTGTGAAATCACCCTAATATGATTATGTGGGAGATTTTTTCCCCCTGGAAATACAAATGATGACGTAATTGTTCATAATAAATGGAAATTTGTTCTTTGTTTTGTCCCTGGGGATAAACCTCTTTCAACATAAAGTTGTAGGGACTCCTTCCCATGATGCTATTTGGAAAAAAGAAAGACACGTGAAATGAAGTCTAAGAGAGGAAGTAAATTCTGAATCATCTGCCTCATATGCCTCAAAAGACCCAGGACTTTTCCTTTGTGTCTTTTTCATTTGTGTCCTTTGGCACAGATGTCCCAACACTCAGAGCATCTGACCTGCTTTGCTTCCAGCTATGGGAGAAATAATTGTCACTACCTGTCTGGAGGCTGACCCTATCTGCTCAGACCTTACTTACTGGGGTTCCCCAGAATTCCCCCTCACATCTCTAGAGGCCTGAGTGAGTCCAAGCTGTGCTTCAAGGTAATACTAGATCCATGCTAAACCACATCACTCTGTTCCAGTTAGGAGAAACCCCAGCCCTCCACCAGTAAAATGGCCCCCACACACATGCTCTGATATACTTAAGTGTGGTTCCTACAGGTGACCCCTCCCCAGGGGCACAATCCTGGCTGCAGGGCTGGGGCTCGGCCACGCAGTCACCAGCCACCACCTCCTCCTTGGGGTGGTCCCTATTGAGTAACAGGCGGGCTTGAATCTGCCTGTGGATGTCCAGCTGCAGCCTACACATCTGCTCTTGCAGCTCACTGATCATATTCAGAACAGACTGTGGGAAGGAAGAAAAAGGAGAGAAAAGCACATGAGGTCAGTGAGCTCATAGACACAGAACTCCTTAGGAGAGTGGCACAGACGGAAGATGATGTGCAGAAGGTGAGCATGAGGGCTCCAAGGCTCCCTCTCTTCACAGGGACTGTAACACACAGCCTTTGGTATGAGGTCTGTCCCGTCCTTGGGCTTGTCTTATAGTTTTTACAACATTTCCCTCACTCCCACCCCAACAGCCCCTTTGTGCCATATTGGATGACCATTCCTGAGTGTCAACATCTGAAGTACACAGTCTTGATGATTCTTTCATCTGAGCAGGAAGAACATCAGAGGCCAGATGTTCAGTGGAGACCCACAGAATTAGATAGCACATTTCTCCATACATGTCTATGCTACCCATACTTCTTGTCCAAACCTCAGATGTGGTTAATAAGGTATATTTACCACACTTATACATGACAATGGCCATATCTCTGAACTCATTCAGGTGCCAGTTGGCCTAATTCAGCCTTTAACCTGTATTTTATGTCTTGTCACAAGACTATCCTAAGAAAGGTTTTTGAAACCTCACTGAAGTATGGGTCTGTCCAGTGCCAGTGTGTCACAACAAGTTACATGATAAGCCATGACAATTAGTGCAGTCCACTTTAGCTTCCATTTTCCCATAACCCACTAGAAGATTGACCCCCCAAATTCAATAAATCAGAGTCCATCTAATTCTTTTTTTAAAAAAATGCCATTTTGAAATCCAGAAGAGGACAGTTTGAAAGTTTCCAGTTTTCCAGCAAGTCACTTGATTTCCTGATTCCTTAAAATTCATTTGCAGCAAGCACTCTGGAGGACTGATGTCCTAAGTTTTGCACTTGCCAGAGGCAGTTAGAGAATTAAGTCAACACTTTTGACTCTCTAAAAACACTCTTTTTTTTTTTCTTAAAACAAGGCTTTCTATTGTCTTTAGCAGGTCATTGGTTTGGGCTTTGCCCTTCCTGGTACTGCTCATGCAGGTGCGTATTCATTCCCCTTAGTCAGAGTCCTTTATATCTTCTATACGGGCCCCTTAGAAGCCTGGCTTCTGTTGTGGTACCTCTAAGCCTTCCCTTTTTTGATGGTCTTCTTTGTAAGATGGCACAGTCGGAACTAAATTGTTTTTAGCAGTTCGATAGTATTGAGTCTTTTCTTCTAGAATTCTTAGCTTTTTTATTTCTAAACTTTTTTAAAGTGCTCAGCTGTTTATGCCATTTTTTCCTTACTCAGTTTCATGAACTTTCAAATAACAATGCCCACTTGTTCTCCACACACCTACCCCCTTTACTTCCTAAGTCTGTGTCTCCCTTTGCTCTAAAATGAAAGCCAGCCTAGCAGTTTTCCCAGTTTTGTTTTCTAGCCTCTGAATAGACTGTAAGCAAGTGAGAAAAACAAACAAACCTTTCAAATACTTCAACTGGATTCAACTGGAGATTTTTAGGTGCTATGCAGACAATGCTTCTCCCCTCCTTCCATTACTGCCCTTCATGTGTACTCACAATTTGAAGATGTGTATCCGGAATGCATCTATTTTCCTCCCTCTGCTCAGTGTGAGCATGTGGTGCCCGCCAACACTGCTGAGTTGCTCTCCTTGTTCTCTGCATTATGTATTCATTATATGTTCCTTCAGCTGGGCATTTAAATTTAACTTTCTAATACTTTACCTCCAGGACTTGCCCATCTCCTCTCTTACCAGGTCTGTTTTTCTTTTACATGACAGACCCTTCAGTCATACTGTTGTACTCTTGGGTCCCTATCAGGAAGTTCAGGAGACATTTATAAGGTGGTAATGGTAGTTCTATGTTGTAATCTCAGCTTACTTTGTTTATTAATTCTGCTCTGCCAACCATCAAAGTGCTTTTTTAGGGTTCTTTTCCATTTGAAATATTGAGCACCTCCCATAATCACAGTCTTTCCCACCCCTTCTGACCTGCTAAACTTGTTCACAATTATCTTTAGTTCTTTCTCTTTTCCTTCATGCTGGGTTTAATACTAGCCCAGCCCTCTTCTCCCCTACACTCTGGGTATGTAACCTCTATGCTCTGTAGAGGGCAATTTGGAAATATATCACAATTTTAAATGCATGTACTCATCTACTCCATTTCAATCCTCATGCCTGTGTAAAGTTATTTACCATAGCATCATCTGTAATTAATAGCAGTATCTTGGGGAAAATTTAAATGCCCATCAGAGAACTGGTTAAATGCATTATGACATAGTCAGAAGAGTGGAAAATATATAGATGTAAATATGAACAAGGAAGTGTTTTTTTTTTACTGTACTTGGTATGTTAAAAGCTCTGGCATTAGTACATTTTTTTAAAAAAAGAAAAAGCCTATTTTATAAATTTGACAAAAATAAGAGAGAGAAAGAGAAAGAGAGAGAGAGAGAGAGAGAGAAAGAGAACATGAATTTGCCTGTCCATGCATAAGACAACTCTAAAAGGAAACTAAATAAATTGATGGCATTGATTCTGACTGCTGGCTGAAGGTCAGGTGTACAGGATACCTTTTGTTATAAATCCTTTTGTATTTTTGACATATTGAGCATATATATATATATATATACACATATATATGGAGTATATTACAAACACTAATGAAAAGACAAATTAAGAAAATGATAACAAAAATTATAAAGCTCTCCTCAGCTCATCTCTAAGCAAATAAAGCATTCTCAGCCTTCATTTTGTGGTCTAAAGACATCATTCTCATTCCAGTTCAGAAATCAGAATCCCTCTCTTCAAAGATCCAGACCACAGGAGGAAATAAGTATGTTGTAAGATACTCCATGTTCTGCTAAGAAATCCCAAAGATTCTTTCCAGTTGTCTCCTTGTTCATATAAATCCCCACTCCACTGAGATGACTCCACAACTGGCATGTCTTAGATCCTACTCCTCTTAAGCTTCTCTGGGAATTATTCTCAGTACCCACCTGGTTTCCAAACAAGACCCAGCTGCAGGCTCCCTGAAGCTCTAGTGCATGGGGAAACCCTTCTCCAAGATCCTTCTGATCAATAGGCCTTTAAAATGTATTTGATCTAGATTCCTTTACTCTAGATCTTTCTTTCACATCCAATCATCCTAATTCTGCTGTGTCCTTCCCATGTCAATCATACATCTGCAATCCTGCTTTTCAGGAGTAAGTCTAATTGATTTAATCTTGGGTACACTGCCATGATTCCAAACCATTGCAGAAGGATGACAGGAAAAGGTCAAGCAAACAGGAAGCCAGTGTTCACCACATCTCATAGGGACCACTGCCAACCAACTCCTGAGCAAGACTGGCTGCCAAGAAAACCTACCTCCAAGTCCTCATGTCTTACCGAAGGGCCTCCAGTAATCATGTCTACAACTCATGATAGGCAACAGCACAATGGCTTAGGTCTAATTAGAATAGAGCAAAAGGAGCAACCTGTAGTGTTCTTATTAACAGTAGCCTCTTTTTGTCTTCATTTAAACATAAAATAGAATTTAAGGATAAAATCTAAACTAGGCTAAAACTAAAATTCCCCAGAAGGCTCATGGATTAAAGGCTTTTTTTTTTTTTGCCAGTACATGATAGGATTTGGGGAGGTGACTGGACCATGAGGACTGACTTCATCAATGGATTAAAGCATTGATAGATTCATAATTTGATAAGCTATTGAAAGATGATAGAAATTAGGAGGAGGAGTAGGGTTGGCGTAAGCCTGTCCCTTGCACTCAGCCCCTTCTAATCTCTTAGCTTCAAGTTTGAAAAGAGATAAGCAGCCCACTCTGTCACGTGCTCTAGCTACTACGATGCTCTAGCTCACCACAGGTCCTTTGCAATGGAGCCAGCTGGTCACACACAGAAACCACTGAAACTGGGAGCCAAAGTAAATCTTTCCTCCTTTAAGGTGATTTGCTCAGGCATTTTGTAATAGTGACAAAAAGGTCACTAAAATAGGAGGTATATTTCAGATCTGCTATCTAACAACCATCAGTCCTTGGGCTAGATACATTCACTGGGGGAGAAAAACACAAAACATACCCACTTTAGGAAGGGAAGTAGCATTCCATTCTTTTGCAGGCAATTACAACCTTAGGTGACCTGACCTAGCAAAATGTCTCACTCAGAATAAACATTTCCATCATGTGACAACAGTGTGGTTTAAGGGTGCTCCAGAGAGCTAAAAAGAGTGGCAGAGGTCTTGGGCATATTAGCCAAAAGAATGCTCAATTACAAGAATGAAGAATTTATTTCAGGTCATGTGGCTGTTCACCAATTAGCACAGGTTTCAACAGCCTACCAAATTCTTCCACATGGAAACCTAATATTTGTACTAGCAACAGGGAAGGGCTGACAGCTGATAGGAGGGAGGTCAGAAGCTCAGGATCTATGTTACCTCATGCATGAGAGGCCTCTTGGAAAATAACAACACAGACATAAAAACAATCCTTCAGAAAAGAGGAGGGATAGAGGGAAAGAAGGGATGGGAAGAAGCAAGGGAGGTTAAGAAAGAAGAGGACCAGGGAAATGAAAGCAATTGTTCTAGGGGCCTACATCCAAGAAGCAGGAGCTCTCCTTCCTAATATAATCCCTGCAAAGGGACTGAGTTGTTGTGGCTCAGCACTAACTGCTTTCTTCCACAGATGGACTGTCACTCCCAAACACCACATGTGTGATCCCAAGAGTGATGTGTGCAGGCACATGACTCAACTGACTGAAGGAGATGCCAACCTGGGGATTTTGCTGGATTCTTTGAGGAAGAGAATCTCTTTAAAAGCTGCCAGACCAGCAGGATATGTGTATACAACTACAGACAGCCATCTTTATCACTGGCCTTCCTGAGAATAAGGACCAAGTGATATAGTAAGACAGATTTTCAGTGATCCTGTGATACTTCCTGGGTCCAGTCATAATGGATACTAACTCTTGTTTATCAAGCTGTGACACAAAATTTTCTTTCCTCCCTGTTTTTGTTATATACATGGTTTTGAGCTGAGTCTCTGTTACTGAGCCTTCTCCCAGAGCTTTGTGAACTCTGCCTCCAAAGACCTAATCTGCTCACATGTAATCACATCTTAGAGCATTGGTAAAATGACTAAACCAGGTGAAAAGTCAATGGTTTGCCTTAGATTATTTAAGAAATGGCCTATTCAGTTTATACTTCACACAGACTGGTCTGTATGATCTGTCTGACCTTCACAGTGTGTGAATGACATATCTAAGTATACATTTCCATTTCTACTATGCTTAATAACACAACCAGGGAGTTACCCATAAGACTCGCTATTACTGTGTTCCACAGTAAGCTAAGGGCTGCATGCACAAGACCTCATTTACTCATCAGAACAATGAAAAAGTAGCAAGTATCACTAGCCATGTCCAATAGAGGAAGAGACAGAGACTTGAGGGGTTAAATCATGTGGCCAGGAACACAAAAGCTAGTGAGTAGCTGAGCTCAGGTGAGCTCTGGAGATCTAATGGAACTGCACTATCACCAATGGAAGCTATTGCTCTCCCCCCAAGGGAAAGGCCTTCCTTTCAGCAACACTACTTTCTACTAAGAAGTGCATTTGCAAGAGCAATAGAAGGAATGTGCCCCCATGTAAGAACTGGCCACTAGTATTTCTCTAGCAAGCCAAAATATGACAGGTATCTATGCAAATAATCATGGCACTTATCCGAAAGGAACAATATTCATATTTTGAATTTTGAAATGCCTAAACAGGGGGAGATCAAGATAAACTAAATATCCACAAAATGCAGAACACTATGAGAAGTGCTTAATTCTTAAAAGTTTTATTTGGTCCCTACCATTCTACCCATTTTAAAGATTAAAAAAAATTAAATTCAGAGAGAATAAGTTACAAATTTGTCCAAATTTAGAGTGTTAGTGAGCAGATGGGTCAGTAAGTGAGTCGAGGTATTTCTAAACCTACAACTTATCTTTCACATCTCACCATTCCAGGTACTTTGAGGTCAAAACACCCTGCTTGCTCTCAAGTAAAGGAGCTCTAAGCCTAAAACTCTCTAAGTACCTATAGAAAATGGAACAAAATCAAGAAAACATTTTTTTGGAAAGGGCATGTGCATGGGCTCACTTTCATGAGCCATCAGGAGCAAAACAACATTGAATCTCCATTGTTATTGTGTTAAATGTACCATGTGATTTTATTTTTGGTTGTTGTTGTTTCCTTTATATGTTCTTTCCCCTATGGCATATCCCTTGTTGTCACTGTACTTGATTTTGGTACCCTGCATCTTGTACATACATATGTCTAATCTGGGGAGGAGAAGGGGAATAATAAAACACTGAAACAAGGACACAAGATGACCCATTGCAACAAGAATACCCAACAGGACAGTATATTGGAAACGATCTTGACAACTTCAGGCAGCAATGGGGAGAGGAGTATGGGAGGTGGGGAAGGGAAGGGACAGTGGAACAACAACAAGGAAAGGAAGGGGTGCAATGATCGACAAGTAATATACTCATTGCCTTACTCATGTAACTGTAATCCCTCTGTACAACATCTTAACAATAAAATAATTTTAAAAAAGATTCCACCTCTTTCAATAGAATACATGTCAAAAATGTCTCTAGTGAGGTACCAATGACTCATGTCTATACGCTTAGCTATATATGAGGCTGAGATCTGAGGATCACAGTTTAGAGCCAACCTGGGCAGCCAAGTCCTTGTGACATTTCTCTCCCATTAACCAGCAAAAAGTTAGAAATGGAAGCATGATTCAAATGGTAGAGTCCTACCCCTAAGCAAGCAAAACAGCTGAGCTAGATGAGGCCGTGAGTTCAAGCCCCAGTACCAGTGTGTGCCCTCACCACAAAGTACACACACACACACGCACACACACACACACACACACACACACACACACACACCGTCCAGATTACTTGGATAAAGTGATAGCCTACTGGAAGGCTGATATTACCCAGTGCATTGAATTCTCACAGATCTGTGTCCTCCATGTTTGTTTGAAACTTTCCTTATTTCTGCTTCCCTTTTTCATCCTTGTCAGCACTTTGAGAAAAAAAATAAAGCCTTAGAGCCAAAACTGGGTGGTTTGAACATTGCAGCCACAGCAAAACCTGATAACTTGGTATTAGCCGATCATTGTGTCTCCAGTGCGTAAGTATTTCTGGCATCTGGCGGCTGCCAGGATTAGGGCTGACCAGATGGCCTTGGTCCATAGTAGGACAGCTTTGTCCCATAGGTTTGAGCTTACAGTAGTGAAGGTTTTCCCACCCACCAGAGTTTGTGTACCACATTCACCTCTGCTTTTCTCTGCTTTTCCTCTTGCTCTCTTTGCTCCTTCTCCATGCCAACTAACTTCAGCTTCAACTCAGATACTTCAGTCATTAGATCAAGCTTCTGGGTCTCAAGAGATGTACGACTTAGCAGCTCCTGTAAGAGAAACAGATCTTAAAAACCATAAACCACCATGGCAACAAGGACAGCTACAGCATCATACATAGCACAGAAGCCATTATCTAAGTTGTGTTCTGCACAGTAAAGAATGTATGAAGAATGCTGCAAAAGAGCCACACATCTGTCATGGATGGGCCTGAACTGACTCTGGATCACTCAGAGATAGCACAGTTGCTGACAGCCACTCTGCATTGAAAGACAAATTACATATCTCAAAAAACACCTTCCCTCATAAGATAATTGTTTACTATTTCCAAACTGATGAAATGAATGAATAGCCTCAAAGAACCAACTTTCTCCAGCTCTACTTTTAAGGCAGAGCATCAAGTTCTCTCTACCAGAACACACACAAAGTAGCTTAGGTTAACACATCCAGGGTACAATCAATGCTCAGTCCACATATCTCAATGTAAGACTACATTACAATGGATCCAGATGGAAGTCAGGATATAAAGTGGATGTTCAATGAGTAGTATTTGGATGGTAATATAGGAATCTTATTAGTGTGTTAGCTGGATATTTTCAGATCTTTACCAGAATTACAATTTAGCCACTGTGAGTTATACACAGGAATATTATTCCTTCCTGATTGTGAGGGGAGATCAGGCAGGTTATTATTAGTAATCTATTATCTCTCTAACAGTGACTGACTTCAATCAGAGAGCTCAGACCCTTGATACCAAACCTGATATAAATATACATGCTTACTAAACATTTGTATTTGGAATATAAGAAGGATACAGAGAAGACACTTGTGAAGGGGTACTAGGTAGTAAGAAAGATCTAAATAACCAGAAGGGCTTCTCAAAATTTAGGGCAATGCATTTTTCCATTTGCCAAGAGTGATGATTCTCTGATGGCCAAAATCTAGGCAAAAGGTAGACTTTGGTTACACAGGTCCTAACACAGAATGCACATGACAACTAGAGAGTAACAGACCAAAGAAGCAGATGGAAAAGACACAATATACTGATATGGTCTGAATATTTTGTATCTTCCTGGGTTATGCAACCTGTGCATATGAATGTTGAACTCTACATTCCAACCCAATAGCTCTGATTTCAGAGATTTAGAACTGTCCTCAGATCATAAATCAAACCACACAGGCCAGAGAGTTTTACTGCTAGTTCTTGGAAAAGTTGGTGATAAACTATCAAACTGAGGGTGACGGCTATCTTCAAGTCCATCGACTCAGCATAATGAGCTCCCTGAGCCCTGGGCAGAGGCATCCAGTCCCTTCTGGCCCAGCCAGATTTGAAGTTGGCTGACAAGGCAAGGGCAGCATGGTAGGGCACCAGAACTGCAGGCTACTTGGCCACAAGGAGTCAGACAGGTAAGTGTGAACAATGGAACAGAGAACTTGAATTTTTTGGTTGCCTCTGCTGATCCAGACACCAGTGGATGCCTTTCTATACATTTTCCTAATAAACCCTCCCAGGGATTAGCATCCAAGTTCTACAAATGAGTGAACAGGCCCTGAGAGAGTAAGAAAATCTTCTGGTCAATGATACACACTAATTATGAGTAGAGTTAGTTTTCAGATCAAGGCAGCTTTGGCTCCAGAACTCATTTCTGTCTAATGTATCACAATGTTTCCTCAGCACAGAAAAAAAAATGTTGATTTTTTTTTTTGGTCAGTCATAGGGCTTGAACTCTGGGTCTAGGCACTATCCCTGGGCTCTTCAGCTCAAGGGGAGTGCTCTATTGCTTGAGCCACAGCACCACTTCCGGTTTTCTAGTGGCTTATTGGAGATAAGAGTCTCATGGGCTTTCCTGCCCAGGCTGGCTTTGAACTGTGATCCTCAGATCTTAGCCCCCTGAGTAGCTAGAATTAGAGGCATGAGCCATCAGCGCCTGGCCATTCAAGAATTTATTTTTTTCTTATGTGGTACTGAGGAATTGAACCCAGGGCCTCATACGTGCAAGGCAAGCACTATACCACTGAGCCACCTTCCCAGCTCCCCGTTCAAGAATTTTTAAAGAAACAGAAGGCAATCAACAAATATTCACAATAATCCCAGGAAATGTCTACTGAGGTTTCACTGAGCACATGTTATTTTTTATTTACTAGGGGTACTGATGCTAACGCTATGCAGGCCACAAGGTTCTGAAGCTGTTCTCCCATAGGTGTAGAGACAGAAACAATGACTTCTCTTGATGCCAAGTATCTGGATTTTTTAAGATGCAATCTTCCTCCCCTTCCATAACACCTGTTCTCTTCTGCTCTTGTCATCCTCCCCCCCACCCCCATATCATTCTCTATATGTTTCTTTCCTTCATCTACTTGCCTGGTTCCAACAATGATTTAAAGAAGTTTTCAAACAAGTATTTCCAGTTAAAAATAAATAATAAAAGTTAAAGCTGTTAGAAAAAAAGAAGTTGAAGCTAGAGTTACAAATAATAGAAAACTGTGGAATGTATTTATATGTGAGCTTCCTAGATGCCAGTGCAAAGAAGAAAAGGAGTAATTACATAAATCAGGGTCCATAAGAACAATTACTTCAAAGTAAAATCTATAAGAAAAAAAATCTATAAGACCTCTTTGTTTTTAAACACTTACCAGAGGCCAACACCTAGTGACATGACAGTTGGAAACAAAAGCACTGTTGGTTACTTAAGTATGATACAGTTTTGACTATTTCTTAATATTCAAGATATTTCACTGGTGGAATTCAAAGAAGTCTCAGAATATCTCTCTCTTGAAAGCTACATCAACTACTCTATATCCATTCTTGCTGTTTTAACTATCAGGTTGTACCTGGTCACACCAATGTTCCAACCAAAAAAGGGAATATTGTAATTGGTTTCAATAGTCATCCAAATTAGTCATGTTAGTGTTTGAATTGGTCACACTAACAGTCCAAGTGGACATTCCAGTTGGATGTACAAAAATTTTGTTTACAAACCTGAGATTCCTTCAATTATTATAGTTTTCTAATAATAACATTTTTACCTACTCTCCCCTATCTTGTATCTATTAGATTCATTTTTACCTTTTACAATCATTCCTCCCTTGTCCTGTTCCACAGTTTCAGTCTGTGAACTCAAAAATTTGTCACTCTTCAACAGGCTTATCCCAATCCTGTTCTACTTCCCCATCCCACCACCTAGCAAGGCCACTGAATATTATTATACACTAGAATCATTAATATGCATGACTTGCTAGGAATTAACTACCCTATATCCTCAGTTGCTCCATCTACTTCCAAGCAGTGTCTTGGACTGTGAACAGTCAGGCTCTTTCCAATCATCTCAAATAGAGAACACTCTGCTCCTATAAACCCGGCTTATAGAAACAAAGCGTGGACTTCAGCACTTTTGGTCTCCATCAATCATCCACATTTGCCTGGTCATGAGGCAGCATCCCCAAATATCTAGAACTAAGACAGTCTCCCACTTTCTTTTTGTTTTCAGAGCAACAGCTAGTCTACCTACTTTAGGTGCTGGGCGTCTCCTCAGGAGCTTCCACATTGTTCTTAGTGACTTTTCTGTTCAGCATCCACTCATTGACCTGCTCAACTTCACACTGAACTCAGCTCCCAGGGTTTTGCTTCCTGTTGCTTCAGCTTCTCAGCCACAACTTGGTCTTGGTCTTTATCCAGAGAGATGTCTGCTCTGCTTCTAAAGCTTCAACCCTGAAATTCTCTACTCTGACAACACTCTTTTGACCTTTCAACTGTCCCACTTGCTCACTCAACCTCTAATTTCTACTGTGGCCACTAGTTACTCAATAACTCCCTGTTTTCCTGGTTTATCAACTCCCTTAAGCAGTAGTTATCTCCTTGTCCACTGTATACCTGAAGGTTAGTCATTTCAATTGTATTAATACCTACATTGAAAAACAATCCTCTGCCCAATGCCCCTTACCCCAGATCTGATGGGAATCTGTTTATCAGAGCCTATTTTAATCAAATCTTACAGACTTTGGTTTATATCTTTATTCCACATAGCTTGAAAATTGCTAAGGAACATCATTTCAACACCAATTCACACTGTTTAATTATAGCTTATCTCTGAACACAGCCTAGCAGAATTTGTATCCTTCTCTCGCTGATTCCTTCCAGAGATTGCTCTGAACCTTTACTCTTCTCAACCCTTAAACCTTATGATGCCCTTTCTTCTTTTCAAATAACCTATCTTAGCACTTAATGAAAAGATTTTTTTTAAACCTGCAAATGATTCACTGCATTTAAGTTCTACTTCTAAATTTCCTAGAATCATCTCATTCAGATCTCAATCCCTGTCTTAGGGAAAGCCAATACAGGGCTCCTTTCCAGGCCTTAGTACCACAATCACAGATTGTTGTCTTTTCTGACAGGTTCTCTCACTTTTAAGAATTATTTCCAGATTATATACAAAGTTTCCAGATTACACATGAGAAGCATACACAGAATTCCTTCCTCAACTTCCCTGTCTGACTGACCTTCCTGCCTCTGGCCATTCCCATCTCTATACGCTTCAGAGATTCTCGCACATCTGGATGAATCATGGGTTACCTCCACTAGGTAGCCAGTAGTCTTTGGCTTTGTTCCTGATTTCTGATTCTGATTCTCCTTCCAACTGGTAACTCAGAAGGACTCCCATTTACATAGCTCTAGCCTCTCTCTCACCTCTGCCCTCTTTAAAGAGGTTCCCACCAAGCTCTGTACAAGTCTAGGGTAGGGCCATCAATCATCCACTCTGACAGGCATTTAATCTCTCCCTCACCATCAGCTCTCATTCCTCAGGCTATAAACAAGATCAAATTTCTGGCATTCTAAAGAAACTCTCTTGACCTTGAATGAGCTTCCAGTTACTACTTTCAGCCCCCCAAATCTCTCTCTCTCTTCTCTCTCTCCTCTCTCTCCTCTCTCCCCCTCCCCTCTCTCTCTCTCTTCTCAGTCAGTGAATGTGTGTTTTTGTAACCTAGCTCCTGCCCTTCACCTATATAGGGCAGGGCACAGAAATAGTTTCGCTTCCTGGATCCATTGTCCAAACTTTAGATGCAACTTATACTTCTCCTCTTTTACCAATTCTACTTCATTAATCAAGTAAAAACTACTCTTTGCCATTCCATCTTTCCTGTGCTAGGTTTTCCTGATCTTCTGCCTTGCTATCATCTTTGCTGGCAGTTTTTATTCTGCAAAACATCCTTGGATCCCTAGCTCTCATTGCCAAGGCTCGAATCATTTCTAGAGGCAGTTTACTTGTCTAAGCACCAACATCTTTGCTTGGCAAGGCTTGCCTTTCTCAGACATCCTGACCTTTAGGGTAGGAACCTAAAGGTCTTTCTCAGAGAGAACCTGAGTATCTAGAGTCCTGGAGCTCACATGATGGGAAGAGGAGGTAGCAGGCTAAGGATAAGGAACAATGTTTCATAAGCAGAATTCTGTTTCTTCTTATTATTGTTTCAAGACTGCTTGTATTTTAAAGGACAGAGGACAAGAATGAGATAGGAAGGGACATGGAGGGCTTGGCCTCAGAACCAAGAAAGTAGACCAAGAAACTGCATATTTAAGCTTTAGATTAAAAAAAACAGTGGATGGAATGATCATTCTCCCCTTTCATTTCTCCACTATCACTAACCTCTTCCAGAAAGACAGACAAATGGTCTTTCTTAGAGATGAAAGAAAAGTTTACATCTCAGAGAAACCCACCATTTCCTTTTTCCAAAGCTCAGGTTCTGACTGGAGCTGATAAAAAAGAATTTGCCTTTCAACCTACTCTCGTCTTAAAGGGGGCACATCTTGAAGCAATTACCTCCATTTTAAAGTGTGGAACATGACCCAGGGAGTTACTGGCCAATAGCAGAGAAGTGCAGCCAGCCTGGCAATCTGAAACCAGAATGAAAGAATGGGCTATGGAAAGACATGAAAGGAAAAATATGTCCCTTTGCCCTTTGAAGTAAAGGGCCTGGGTCTTGCTGGGAAGCCAGGCCTGTGAGTAACACTCTGCAGAGAATGGTGTTTACAATCAACTTGAGTTTTATTCCAGACTCAGTCCCCACTAACTGAAGGGATTCATCTGTCTGAACCTTGACCTTTATCTATAAAGAATAATAGTAATGTATTAGTTGAGTCTTACTGTAGTCTAATGACCCCAACACTAAATAAGTTAAATTAGTTATTTGTTCCTCATCAAACTTCCAGAAGGAGATTTAGGGAATATTTAGGAAATGCCTATTTTCTTCACTTATGACTGAAGTGTCTCACCTCAGATAGATGTGTGCACCTGACAAATCACAAGCATTCTTCTGCATAATGTTTTCTTTGAGATGAAATTACCTCCTTTATCAGTCAGGTAACAGGCCTATTTCCTAGGTCCAATAACTCTCTGCTCAGTGTCTTGACTTATATTGGCTACTGTGTAATAGTGTGTTTTAACAAAACTTGTTAATCATTTTACAACTCTAGAAGGTAATAGTTAGTCAACATAGAGTCCTTATTGTCATTGCGCTTCTCTATAAGAAACATAGGTTTATTGACCTTTCCAGAGAAATGGCCAGTTGTTGCTCTATAGAAATTCATGTCCACTCACTCTCAACCTCATACAAGTCCCACTTCCCACATCATACCTGAAAGGTATCCAGAACAACGATGCTGCCTAAACCCTGGAGCTCTAGATCAGATGGGAACTTGAAACACAAGCTACTATTATCCAAGGAGTTTCACAGTAGAGTAGTATCCTCCCAAAGAAAGGGAGGCTTGTGGCCTATCTTCCTCTCCAATACCACCTTGTCCTGCCTTCCTTTACATTGAATATCCTTTCTGTTCTTGGGGTTGACCCTCTCTCTAATTGGCCAGTCTCTGTAAATGCTCTCTCTGGCACCAGCTGTATAAAACCTCTGATCATTTGTAAGCCCTGGTGCCTTCCTTGAGAGGATCACCTCTATGGAAAGAGACCAGTGATTAGAAGTAGGGGGCTCATTGCAAAGGAACTAGCTTCACTATAGACAGCTCAAGCCAGCAGCTTTAGAAATACACCAACAGACCCAGAGGAATCTTCCCCTGTGAAGCAGAGATTTTGCTGTCAGGGTGGTGTGAGCCATCATGAGGAGGTCTCTGGTCCATGCCTATACCTAAAATACAACTCTGAGCCCTAGGCTCTGATGACCCCAGCATGCAGCTGGACAATGCCCATACCGGCTTAAGGGCCAGAGAGGAATGACAGTCATTGCATTTTGAGCTCTATACACAAGCCCACAATCTCGGATCAATGAAAACAAACTCAGGCTATCTACCTGTTACAAATCCATTTGTAGATTTCTTGAGAAATGTCTATTTATTTGTTTAATGGTGGTACTGGGCTTTGAGCTTCTTACTTATTACGTAGATACTCTACCCTTGAAGCATGTCCCCAGCCCTTTTTGCTTTCATTATTATTATTTTGGATAGGTGCTTATGTTTTTGCTAAGGCCAGCTGGGGCTGTAATACCCTTACTCCTTCCACACAGCTAGTGTGCCCTACCATGCCCAGCTATTGTTGAGATAGAGTCTGGCTAAGTTTTTGCCTGGGCTGGCAAATCACAATACTCCTAGTTTCAGCCTCCTGAATAGCTTGCAATTATAGGCATGAACCACTGCACCTGTCCCCAGAAATATCTTTTCCTAAATGGGAATGTTTCCTAGGTAACCAGGCAGGCACCATGAGTCTGAGATCAAAACTCTGAGAAGATACTTCTACATACAGCCTTGAGAGATACTCATTGTTCCCTGCTTCTCATCCTGCATTTGGCAGAGGGATGCCAATGAGGACTAATTATCTTTAAAAGCATTTACAGGGGCTGGGAAGGTGGCTCAGTGGTAGAGCACTTGCCTTGCATGCATGAGGCCCTGGGTTCGATTCCTCAGCACCATATAAGCAAAAAGAAAAAAGCCGGAAGTGGTGCTGTGGCTCAAGTGGTAGAGCGCTAGCCTTGAGCTGAAGAGCTGAGGGACAGCGCCCAGGCCCAGAGTTCAGGCCCCATAACCGGACCAAAACAAAAAACAAAAACAAAAACAAAAAAAAGCATTTACAAATCTATGTGCTACTCATGTGGACCTGCTCCTATGTGGATATGTTTGATTCTGGTTTTCCTTTCTAACATGAAGAGAGGTCTTCATGTTTTGTCCTACAGTCTGGATGAGTTAATGTACAGATAAACTACATGGAAGTTGAGAGATTAGCACTAAACAGGGTCTGGGCTAGACTAGGCTGAAGGATGTTTGGTTCATGAGTTGGATGAAAGACTAACTCCTTCCTCTCAACTTCCTGGAGGGAGGCTAACATTAGTCATGAGAACATCTGTGGGGAGAGATAGCTCAGTGGGTATTTCAGAGCCTAATGAAAAGACTGGACTGTGGTTAAGTCCCACATCTGGTTAAGTCCCACAGGCTATTCCATTCAGTGGAAGGGGTAAGGTATAAAGCCGAGATTGCAGGGGGAGGTTTGTGAGGTTTGACTCACAGATGAATCTTCTGTAATTTATACAGTATTTTTTGAAATTGCATTAGTTGCCAATATTTTTTAAATAGTTTTAAATCTTATATTGTGGATTTCTAACTTCTTCTGGAAAAGAGGACTATCTAGCATTACTGTGTCCACACAAGCAGTTACTTAAGAGTTGAGTAACAGCTGGTGCCTTTAGGTAGGATGCACGTGGTGTGCAGGGTTATCAGGATCAATCAGCAAAACAAGGGGAAGCACTGCATCTACAGGTAGACAGAAGGGCCTGCTGGAGACAGGGAAAGGATCTCATTCACAGCAATAGACCAAGCTTGACTCAGGGTAAGAATGGTCTCTGAAACTGACAGAAAGGGGCAATTGTTTGTGTACATTCTCTGCTTCTTGGCCATGAGTCACATCACCAGCAGAAGCCAAGAGCCCTCCAGCCTAGAATACCTCAGCCAGTTTGGGCAAGTCTCTGCCTGCCCCCAGTTCAGAGGACTCATTCATTCTCCAAGCTACAAATATCAATCGATCAGCACTATGGTGCAAAAATCAAGCGGGAAGAAATAGCATGTTCACTGAATGTGAGCTGGGAACTCAAATATATATATATATATATATATATACATTTGTATATACATATTTGTATATACATATATGTATATATATGAATGACACAGGCAACGCCTGAGTGAAAGTGGAAACTCAAATATGCCCAATGACTTTAACTTGCAATTTTCAAGAAATTTTACCCTTGGGGAAAGATTGATAGAAAACAGTAAAAGCTTATGGATGCAAAAGACAATTTTCAGTTTCAAGAAGGTTCAGGTTCAAGAAAAAAACCCGCAACTTGTAAATACTCCATACTCCAAAATTCATCGGGTCACCATATCACCTCTATGGAATTACGCAAACCATGCCTCATGTTTCACAGCACACAGAAATTAGATTTACAATAACTGGGGTGTATAGGATCAAGAGTCTAAAAATGCTGTCTATGGGATCATGAATACTACTAGCCTGTTCTGGGTGGTGCTGAGTACCTTCTTCAGACTCCTCATCATGGAGACTCTGACTACAGAGCAGAAACACTGCCACAGAGAAATGCAGAGCAGTCTGAAAGAGGAGGCAAAGCCAGCTGGTAGGCAAAGAATGCAGGCATTACAATGCAGCCATTCTTAGACACCAGCTTCCTGAAACATAAGCCTTCTGATATTTTTTTATATTCAAACTTTTGTGGTCTCTTTTTGGATTATTTGCAACACTCTATATTCCTCTTCTTTTTCCTTCCCATACCAAAGCCACACCTTATGCAGGTGTGGCTAGAAAATATAGTCTAATGGATCATTTTATCCCACTCTGTGAAAACACTTTCCTGCTATTTGAGGGATTTTTCTCCCCATCAGATTGATTTTTCCCTCCCTGGGTCTTCCAAAGAAAGATTCAAAGACACCTATTGCTGCTTGTAATTTTCACAGAATTAAAGCAAGAGAAATGACATACAATCTAAATAGAAAAATCAAACAGAGCCATGAATTGGATATGAATCAGTAATATAAAGATCAAAAACAAGCAACAGTCTCTGAGCTATTATAACAAATTTTTATGAAGGCATATGCATAAGAATGCTGACTTGCTTTTTGTTTCCTTTAAGTTCTTCAAATGCACTCAGCTCCCTCCTACCCCCTCTCCCCCAAAAAACCTTAAAAAAAAAAGAACTAAGCCTTTTAAGACAAAGGTAAAATGCTAAGCCTATATTCAATACTATACTGCCAAGAAATATTTGAACTGTAGGCTGATCACAGTTTAAAGAAAAAGTTGGAATGTTGAGCAAAAAGATTATAAAGTCATCTAATTGAATCTATTCATTTTAAAGGAATGACTTTTGCTCTCTAAATAATTAGTGAGAATCTTTTATGTGCCAAGGACCATACCAGGAACTACAAAGCATGCACACATAAACTTCAGGTATGCTTTAATTTTCAAAATGACTGCAAATGCAAAAAAGATTTAAGTAAAGAAATACTATTAGTAGATTCAATGAAAACCCTACTTAGCATCTTAGCCAATTCTGAAAGGACTTTGGCCAAAAATTCAACACTCCCTTTATAATCACTGCAACTCATTATTTACAATATAGCAAAGCAATTAAAAAATAAAGAATGGGCTTAAGTCACTTAAGATACTTATATCCTGTGACAGTAATGATGGCTACTCAAAATTTTTTAAATAGAAAATAAAAATCACTCAAAGGTGCTAAGCATACAGGTCTTGAGGATTTAGCTGTATCTCTGTGGGGCTTACTGTTTTGTCAATTGTGTGCACATATAATTATTTGTATATACATAAATATAGAAAATGTTTCTCATAGGAAGCAAGGACAGTATTATTTGAACAGCAAGGAAGAAACTATTTTCAGTGGATTTTTTCACTTTGATGTCCATTAAATGATATTATTTACATAATACTTTTTAATCAAAGAAAAATAAAGTGAGAGCAAGAATAAGCTGACAAATGGACCTTCTAAGACTCCAGATGTCTCTTAGACTATGGTTTCAGTGACAAGAAGAGGTGACATTGCACAGAGCTCAGGGCACCAGGCTGGAGAGAGTTCTGGCTTGGACATCTGTCTAACCAGCTCAACAGGTTCTTCCTCTTATTCTTCCCCACCCTCCACTCACTGTTCAGGCTGGTTTCACCTGCTGTCCAAACACTGCTCACTGAGCAGCCAATCCCTCCACCAGGCAGGATGGGAAAGTGAGCCAGGCACACAGAAAGAGACTTTCACACAGGAACCGTTTCAAGTCCAGTGCCCTGCAGATCCACCTGCCCTTACCTGTTGAAGCATTTCCTCAGCAGCATTGAGTTTCACCTGGTGTCCTTCCAGACACACTTCTAAGTCCCGAATCTTTTCTCCTTGGGCTTCTACTTGGTCTGTGAGGACACTCACCTGTTGTGGGAAATAAAGCCAGAGTTGGAGGAGCAGGAGAGTGTGAGAGGCAGGAAAGCTCCCCACTGTGCCATATCTGAGCAGTGAAAGCACACCACTGCTTCACATGCAAGGGATGGGCTTTCTCATGGCTGAGGCAGGGCAGAGAAAGTGTCCTGCGTGAAGGTAACTCCAGTTGAATTTTTACCTTACCAGGGAGCCTCCGCCACTGCCTGAATGACGTTGGTCACGATTCCTGATTTTGACAGACTCAAGAGGGAAGCACCCAACAAACAGCTGCCTCTGGGCCGGACTCCTGCTCCTTATTCCTAATAGAGCGGCCCAACCTCAAGGCATATCTCAGCTGACTTGCCAGGACTTCTGCCACCTCACGTGAAAGAACAATCTAAACCTCTATGGAACCAACCAATGACCTTCCCTCTCTCATAAGGGTGTGAGGACTGCTCACCTATCAGGCAAGTGGTTTGAAGTAATTAAAGAATGTGGGAAGTAAAAAGCATGTGTTAGCACTGACAAAACTTGGCACTAGAAGGGTTTCTGTGCCTCACAGGTCAAAACATGACTCGAAGTCATATAACACAGAAGTCACACTGCACATATGTGGCAGAAAAAAAAAAGTCATTTTCTCCTCTGAGGAAATTGGGAAATGAGATCTCTTTTGGAAATATTAGCTTGTATAAATCCATGCATTATAGCTGATTTAACTTATGGCCTATGTTCATATCACAAGGGTTCTCATAGCCTTCCCTATTCGCAAACTTCCCCAGGATCCTCCCTGTTTTTTTTTCTTGTTAAGAAATGAAGAAAGGGAATGGGTACCTACCAGAGGTAAAGAAATCAAGAGCTGGTAAATTAAGACCATCCTGGTTAAGAGACTTGGCCCTTTATATACATATTATCCTAAATTATTTCTCATGCTTTAATGGAATGATAGATGAAGCGTTAATGAGTTAATGTCAATTCGCACATGAGGGTTTAAATGAACTTTTTGAATGATAAAGTTCCCATTTGAAAATGGTTGAATCTGAATTAACTTGGCTATTTTAAGCATTCCATTTTATACTCTCAAATCATCAATGAATTATTGAAACACATGCATGAAATTGAGATGTGCTCAGAGTTCCATTTCAATCCCCAAAGGGGCTCCTTCTGTCCGCAAGGCCCATCTGAAATAACAAGCCTTTCTAAGTTCTTGCCTGTTTGTTTTTTCCTAAGCCAATATTTTCAGCAGCCCTTGCCTTTTCAACTGGCAACTCCATTTGCAAAAGTGGGATTCGAAGGGTGGTTCTGCTTCCAGGGACTCAGAGTTCCTGTTTGGAGAGGTGTCTTATGGGTAATTTCATTATGAAGATTAACAGCTCTACAGCTATCTATACCCTATCTAGGCCCAAGTGCTTGGTGGTACCCTGAGGAGTAATGCATAATCTCTAGCATTTTATGGCTCACAGATTCAATGGTGCATAAGACTCAAGACAGGGAGTCAGGGGCTTTATGAACCTCAGTGTTTACTCTGAGTATTACATGAATGGAGAAAGGTATAGAAAATTGGGGGCAAAATAAATAAAGACCCAAGAATGGGATGGGCTTCCATTTAATAAAAACAAAGGTTTGTTAAGCCCCTACTTTCATGTTAGGCATAATTTTAGGTATTGGGGATACAGAATTAAAGGTAAAAAAGGATGGAAATCTTTGCCTTGTCAAAATTAAATTATAATGAAGATATGAAAGATTTTAATTTTGTTTTAACTTAATCCTGGAAACAGAGTATTTTGTTATGCATGATTGATCTTGTTCTTCTACAAATAGACTCAGGAAAGCATTGTAGGCCAAGGACTGCAATTAATTCAATCAGACTAAGCTGCTGTGTGGATTGAGCAAGAGGCAGATGTGGCTGATCTGCCTAACCAGCTCCACCAGCCACAGGATTAGAAGTGAGCCCAGAATGGCTGCTCTGGGAGTGTGTCTGCAGACTCCAGGCACTAGGGTTGTTGGACGTGTGGTTCTAGTGGTAGAGTGGTGGCCTAGCAAGCTTGAAGCCCTCAGTTCATACCTGGAACCACGAAACCAAAATAAACAAAAATACTAAGGTCAACTTCTAACTTTGTGGTAAATAGGAGTTCCTGGTTATGTTAGAATTCTTTAAATCTCTCTTATTATTTTTTTTGTCAGTCGTTTGAACTGTGGGCTTGGGCACTGTGCCTCATCTCTTCAGATCAAGGCTAGCCCACTACCACTTGAGCTACAGCACCACTTCCGTTTTTCTGGTGCTTTATTGGAGATAAGAGTCTCACAGACTTTCCTTTGAACTGTGATCCTCAGATCTCAGCCTTAGTAGCTAGGATTACAGGTGTGAGTCAGCAGCACCCAGCCTTAGAATTCTTTAAATGAAGATTATTCAAGAATTTGGATTTTTTTTTAAGCATGGATGTGAAAGAAAGTATGATTACATAGGACTTCTTTTTTGGGGGGGGGGGAGGGAGGTCATGGGGCCTGAACTCTGGGCCTGGGTTCTGTCCCTCAGCTCTTCAGCTCAAGGCTAGTGCTCTACCACTTGAGCCACAGCGCCACTTCCAGCTTTTTTCTTTTTGCTCATGTGGTGCTGAGGAACCGAACCCAGGGCCTCAAGCATGCAGGGCAAGCGCTCTAGCACTGAGCCACTTTCCCAGCCCTACATAGGACTTTCTTTTTTATTAATTTGTAATCCCCTCTGAATAGGAATGTATTAGTTCAAACATGAAGGTTCCTGGTTCAAAATTCTGCAATTTCATACTGTTTGCTGCAAAATTCTAAACTGGATACTCTTTCATTAATCATGTCATTGGGATGGGGTTTCAAGTTACAAATCCCTGAAAACATCTGTGATAGATACCTCCTCACAACAACACTCCCCTGCCCCTCCAACACCCTCTGCCCAGCCCCCGCCCCCATGTTTCAAGGTGGCTACTCCCCTGGATCCCTTTCTCCACAGTACTGACTGCAGGGGCAATGCTCCTTTGCTGTGTTCCCCCACACTGAGCACACTCCTGTTTCAGTGTGGGCTGCACTGACTACCTCCCCAGCCTGGAATGCACTTCTCCAGCTATCTGCATGCTTCCCTCCCTAGCTTCCTCCAGACCACAGAGTTCTTACTTGGCTCTATTTTTCTCCATAGCACTTACACCACCCAAAATAGTTTGTTCACTTCTTTACTGTTTGCTCACTCTCCTTCTCTAGCTTGCTCTATACAAGAATAGGGACTTGGTCTGATTTGTTCACTTCTGTAGCCCCAGTATCTAAAGTCAGTGTTTGACAGATGAGTGGCAGATACTCAATTATTTTACCATGGCTTAGTTATTTAAAAATCAATGGCCCTGGGTTCAATTCCTCAGCACCACATAAGCAGAAAAAGCCAGAAGTGATGATGTGGCTCAAGTGGTAGAGTGCTAACATTGAGCTGAAGAGCTGAGGGACAGTGCCCAGGCCCAGAGTTCAGGCCCCACGACCAAGCAAAAAACAAATAAATAAAAAATTAAAAAATCAATGATATGAAGAAAGCTAGTCTATGAAATTGTATGTTTGATATGAGCTTATTTAAGGGAAGAAGGGCAGAACAAAAAAAAAAAAAACAGGGAAAATCTACTTCTTTAAAAAATCGTTCTTTACAAAAGCACAATGCCTGTGAGCCTCTGATCATACAAAATAATTGAAATGAATGTCAGAAAATGGAAACAAGTAGTCTTTTTTTCTTTGTTGCTTTTTGTTTTTTTGTCTTGTTTGTTCATTTATATGTCTTTGGGAGGGTAAGGGGAGGCACAGAAATGGGGGAACAAAGGGTAAACAAATGCAGCAGTGGTACTCACTGGATACTATATTGAAAATGAACTACACGACTTGTGGGTGCGGATGGGAGAGAAAAACCGCAAGGGAAGGGGTGACACTGTCCACAAAGCAATGTACTCTTTGCCTGATTTATATAACTGTAACTCCTCTGTGCTTTTATAGTAACAATTAAAAATTGTTTTTCATTCTACTATCACTGATAACTCTAATGGCCATAAAAATAGATAAGATAAAAAGAGAACAAATAAACTCTGCCACAGCACAACTCTAGTGCTACAAAATAAAGCCCACAATCTGGGGTGGATTTATCTGTCTCCTTGCATTTGACTATCAGTTTTATTTATCACCCTTCAAGCTTTATAGAAAGCTTTACATTCTCTAAATCATCAATCAATATCTGATGCTTATCAGACCTTTAGTATAAGCTAAATCCATTTAGATACTAGAGCAAAGAGTTCTGCTTTGGCAATAGACCACTTATCAGAATGCATTACTTCAGGCCTACTCAAGAACACAGCTTTCAGAAATGAAAAGGTTTGTTTGGCTCTTTTTCCATGAGAAGTTTTAGAGTTCCTCTCTTCAAAGCAAGGGAGCATCAAAGGCTTACAATCCTAGGGCATTTGGCCTCAAAGTTATCAGTGTAGATCCAGTTTAGGGCTTGCATTGGACTCTATTACCACTCAAACTTAGTCCAGCATCACTCACTCACATGTCTAATTCTTAGCAACCTGAAGCTGTAACTCCTCTCCCTTATGGGACACATGGGCTCCCAAAGGACACAGCCCCTGGCAGTCAGCCAGTCATTCCAGTGTGTAGAGACAGGTGCTTGGTAGTTGAATGATAAATTAATTAATGAATTCACAGCCCTCACTAAGCCAAGCCTAGAGTTATATTGTGTCCCACTTACTTTCTGGCTTGTTTCAGGAAAAGTCTGTTTGAAAAATATACGCTGGGAGCAGATATTTTCCAAGAAAGAAAACCCCATGATTCCTCAAATGTGGAAACTCCAAACTATAAGTTACCGGAAAGCTGGTTTTCCCATCCAGAAGAACTTACCTGTAAGATGAGGGACTCCTTATCACCTTCTAAACGGGCCAAGCGTTCCTGGTAGGTTTCATTACTAGCAGCACTGTGGTGATTTTCCTGGAAGAAAAGAGAAGAAAACTACACTTACCATGCTGGAACACACTACCAACTTCCAAATGCAATGTAAACAATTTATGAGGAGAGTTTCACTGATTCTATGTGCAAAACCATTCACCATAACAAGAAAGCACAGATTTCAAAACAACTACAAGAAGGACCAAACCAGATGCCACTGAAAGGTGTGCTCTGGATGATGGTGCAACCAGCCCTGATGACTTCACCCTTGGCCAGGAGGGCCTCCACAGAGCTCCAGACCAGCAGCTCTTGGCTTGATGGGACACGCTGGGTCTGGTTCAGCTGGAGGTACAGCCTGCCGGAGGTACAGCAATAGTAAGGGTTTTCTCTTTGAGGAGACCAGGGAGATGGTACTATTCAACAAAAAAATCTATGTGGGCACAACTGGGGCACAGATCTGGCTGTTTCCTAACTTTCATACCAATGTTGTCTAGAGCGTATCTTCCAGTTCTGAACATCACAGTAGCGTTGCGCATGCGGGTTGCCAGCTGCAAGGCTCTTCCTTGACTTACATGTTCTTTCCTACCCCAAACCCACCTGACAAGGGCTTTGGCAACCAGGCTGGCATATGGTTTCCAAAGTGCTAGAGCTAAGACAAATAGGCTACAATGAAATATTTTGAGAATAATCTTAATAGTAGCCAGAGGAAGATCTAAGCAAAGAGAAAACAGGAAATGCAAGTTGGTAGAAACTACAAGAGAAAGGAAAGGGAGAAGATGTGAAATGTCAGAGGAGAATCAGAATCTCATAAAATGTGATTGACTAGATATAGGAGTTGTCACTTTCTAGGGTGTGTCTGACCTGGTTTAGGCAAGGAGGAGGGTAGGAGCTTCTAAGGGCACTGAGCTGGCCCCAATACCACCAAAGTTCACTTGCTCTGTGTTAAATAGAAGGCAAAAATGAGGTGCCCACAATAAGCCATCCAGAGTGCTGCAGTCTGAAAAAAGTAAATCTCATTACTAAATGGAATAGCTGAAAAAAGTAAATTACATTGCTAAATGGGAAATCTACCATAAGTTTGCTAATATCAATGTTCTGGGATTCATGAGTCAGGTGTTTACCACCCCAGAGGAAAGTTATGATTGTGCAAATGGGTCATGCTTATCTTGAGGCCATTCCCCACATATTTTAACTTTGGATGGACTATCCAACCTCTCTCCATGAGAAAGGATACCTCTTTCCTCTCTCATCCTACTCCTTCCTAATGCAGAGCCTATGTGAGGGAAAGTGACAGATCCATTCCCAGTCCAAGAAGCAGAGACCAAGCATTCTACATTCCAGTCCTAGAGTCTCACTAGTGAATGAAGCACTGGTTGTTTGTTGAAGGTACAGTGGGAGAATGAGCCTGGTGGCACTTCCCTGGGTGGCTGTGCCAGGCACAGTCTGCATGGCTCATGGGGCCTACTGCTACATCACTGACTTCTATTCCAGGCCTGCTCAAGCCTGTGTCTTGTCCATTGTTATGGAAGTGCTTTCATACCAGAGACAAAGGGCCTTCACAATTACAAATGACTTCTTTATGGGTTGCAGTTTATTGTTGTTACATTACTATTCCAGGAGCCTTGACTTGATCAAACTCTCTGGTTAGCACCAGAAGGTCTATAATAATCTACATTTATTTTTTCAGAACCTGATAGAAAAACAGTTCTGGAGAGCAGTTGGAATCCTCCTTATTAAAGGACATACAATGGTGATTTTCAGTGGACAGAAAGAACACTTCCAAATGATATTTTGCACATCAGATGGCAGGACCAACTCAGCACCAGTGCGTACCTTTTCCATCAAGAAGTCAAAGAGAGAAGGTCCAAGGGTAAATCCTTTTATAGACTGCAGCAAGTCACCACACCCATTGTGCTCTCTTCAATCATTTGAAATATGTGAATATTTGCGATTTTATGTTGTCTTGTCATCTATTTTTAAATATAAGTTTAATTTTTTCATACCAGAAGTAGGATTGTTACCCTAGTATTAGAAACCCAGTTTCTAATACTATATCCCATTGGAGATTAGTGATAACTCAGATACATCTCCTTTTCCCACCACTGCCTTTCAAAGACTTGCCTCAAAACTTAAGGTAGCCACCACTGAGTCTCAACCTAATGTCTTTTTTCTTTGCAGCAATTAATGTTTCTATAGGAAACCAGTCTGAGTAATGCCCAGAGCACAGCAAAGGTGTTGGTTTACTTTTTCTCCTAAATGTCTGTGCTCTCAGACCTCCATGTGTCCTCTACATGCATATGTGCTCTCCAGGGGCTGTATGGAATGGCATTGCATTAATGCCATTGAGGCCCTGACCTCAGCAATCTGACCTCAGGTGGTAAGGACTCCTAGAAGCCCCATGCATGTGGCACTCATGCAGGTGGCTCTCCAGCACACACTTTTTTGTCTGGGACTTTGGTAGCTAACAGGGACAGTAGCTACCAGCTGAACTGATAATGAAACTCATTCACAATAGTCCCTCATTATAATAAACCATTTGTACAAGTTAATAAAAAATGATGGTTAACAAAGTAAATTGAAGACATAAGTTCAGCTAACACTGGAAAAATGTGTGTCATAGTTCATAATATCTATTAGAAGTTGATCAAGTATCTGAATTCACTCTAGCAGCCAACAGAAGAGAATCCTTGTCAATTGAAAGATGCACAGATCAGATGAGTTTGGTGGCTCAGGCCTATAATCCTAACTACTCAGGAGGCTGAGATCTGATGATCATAGTTTGAAGGCAGCCCAGGCAGAAAAGTCCATGAGACTCTTATCTCTAATTAACCTTCAAAAAATGTATGGAGCTATGGCTCAAGTTGGTAGAGTACTAGCCTTGAACAAAAAACCTAAGGGATGGTGTCAAGCCCTAAGTTCAAGCCCTGGTACCAAAACAAACAAACAAACAAAAAAACTAAAGCAAACAAACAAAAAAAAACAGCTGGGTGTGGTAGTGCATACCAGTAATCCTATTTAGGATGCAGAGGTAGGAGGATGGTGAGTTCTCTCTGTAAGCCTGGTACAAGTAGAGAGACCTGGAAGAGAGGGTTGGGGGAGCTAAGGGAGAAGGGGGGAGGAGGGACAAGGAAGGGGAGGGGAGAGGAAATCAAAACTTCAAAAATCAAACTGCTTGCCTAAAATCAAATTTACTCCTGGGCAAGAGAGAAACTGCTCATGTTTTCACTGAGGCTTTGTAATGAGATAAACAATATCTATGACAATACTTTTATGGTAGACAGATGAGCAAAATACACTGCTTTTGAGTTGCTTGAAAAGTAGGTCAAAGGCTAATGGAAAATATGGGCCAAAAGCCAAAGCAATTCCATGAGACCAATACACACTGTCCAAGCACAGTGTCATCAATACATATCATTCACCACATGACAGGCACTGTCCAGAGCACTTTATGTGCATTAATTCATTTAATCTTTCCCATGACCTCATAAAATAGATGTTATTTTTGTTTCCATTTTACTAGTAAAGCACAAAGCATCTTCAGACACAATGGATTAGTTTGCCCTCGTTATGTAGTAAGCTAGTATGCTTCCATTGTTTTAGCGTGAGAGAATAGATCACGTATAAATTTGTCTTAAATATTGGGACTGCATGATTATTCACTAAAGGTTGAAAAATATCTTTAACAGAGGAATGGCTGAATAAATGACACTTTATGGGCAATTTGTAGCACTCTGAAATATGTGACAGATAGGGATGCACATCATAGAAATATGTAATTGGCTAGGAAAAAAGAAAGATCCAAAGCAATTACCATGAAAGTAGAAAGCAACATAGCCCCATAGTTATTTACATATACGTGAAAATAAGTAAAAAGCAGCCTTTTAACAGTGCTCTCTTTTGGGGAGAGATGTGGTGGTATCAATGGTCAAGAGGGATGTTAACCATATTATCTGAGTTTCTTACCAAAATGTTTTTTCTTGAGTATTTCAAATGCATTAGAAACACTATTTGAGGACGTGTAGGGGTTCTTGGTACTTTTGACTGTCAACAGACTTAAGAGATGAATCCTTCCCTATGGGTCATCCTGGTCCATCACTGTCCTCTTATACCAGCCTCCAGAATCACTGCTGTTCTAACCTTGAACAGTGGTTAAATTGCAGTGGAGCTATGCTCCAGAAGGACCAATATCTACAGTTATCACCTAGATTAAGACTTGCAGCCCCTCAGAAGGGCACAGGCCAGGATATATTCCAGCCTCTACCCAAAAGCACTTGAAAACAAGACCAGGAATTTTATTGGAATGATTTTCTTCAACATCAATGTTCAATAGCCAGAAGTTAAAGATTTGAATTTGGATGAATAGATTTAAACTCCTTAGTCTACTAATTGGCAAACAGGCTTAATCACTTTCTGATGTCATCTTGCATTATGAAACAACTGCATCACCAGGACACAAGAACAGTCATGTGATAAGGAAAATGTGATTCCAATTTGAGAGAGATGTTTTAAGAGGCAGAGTTAAGACATAGCACTGTTCTGTTCTACTTTAAAAGAGCTTGCTTTGTCACAGTTTTGCTTAACTCTAATGGTGGAATAACAGTAGAAGTCTTAGATCAACACTGAGACCACACATCCAGATCCCTGAGTGCTTCCAGTTTTGAAGAGTCTTGGAAAATCTTATCTGTGTTCTCTATTAGGTAAGTCAATGATAAAGCAGTATCTTAGATCCTTGTATGTAAATTCACATTGACAGAACCATGTCCACATCCCACTGAGAAGACAAGTGGGATTTTGAAAGATGTTATAGGCTAGCTAACTCTTTCCCCACATTACAGGAGGGCAAGTGAATCTACCCTGTTAAGGATGCTCATCCTATTATTCAGTTAATGATACTAGTCCCTAGGCTAGTGAACATCCAATGAATGTACTCAGTATTGTTACACATATATTTGACCAAAACTTTTTCTCTATGTTGACAGTTCTTGCTACATATGTAACAGAAGGAAAAAAAATCAATCTTCTCACTAGATTTTCAAGGTCTGAATTATTCCTGATATTATAGTTCAAGTAGTTACCTAAGAGTACTATGAGGGCTATGTGATTTATGTACACAGCGGAAGTGACACTTGGACTGAAGAGTGAAATCTTATTTTCTCTTGCATTTTGACTGAGGGGTGCTACGATGAAACTAAATATCTCTATTCTGTCACAGGACTGGATAAGAACAAAGAAGTCTTGTATATTCTCAATGACTTGGAACCTTTAGCTAGGATGACTGAGCCCAAACCTCCTTTGTCCATATCAAAACATTATTCTCAAGAAGCTGGACAAATCTGGGATGTAAGGAAATCTATCCTTTAAATGCTTAATCTCTTTGCAGACATAAACAGACCAGAACTTTCATTTCAAGGTCTTCCTTAGACTTCAAAAATGATGTTCCCAAGTATCCTTGGGTACAAAATAATATAGTTCTTTAATAGATCATCTTATGAGCTGGGCATTGGTTCCTCACACCTATAATCCTAGCTACTCAGGAGGCTGAGATCTGAGGACTGGCAGACATCTGAGCCCAGGGAGGAAAGACTGTGAGACTCTTATCTCAAATTAACCACCAGGAAACTGGAAGTGGGGCTGTGGCTCAAGTGGTAAAGCACTAGCTTTGAACAGAAGAGCTGAGGGACAGCACCCAGGCCTGGAATTCAAGACCCATGACTGACCAAAAGAAAAAAAAAGACCTTGTTATAGGGACTTTTTCTTTAAGATCTGGATTGCTATCACCACTGCTGCTGGGCAGGGATAATACATAAGTTAAGCAATCAAAAGCCTGAAGTTGTACTATTTTCTAAGCCATCCACAAGTGAGACCGGCTTCAGGAACATGGACAAACATGCAGGAGGCTCTATAGTTGGGTATCTTTGGATTGACCATAATAATTAATTAGCCTCATCAACTAGGAGATCAACTAGAGGCTCTAGGGAGATCTGTGTATGGTCCAGAGGGATGGAATTGCTTAGTGGGATTCCCCCGGAAGAAAAAGGAAGTTTTGTCTATATGGTTTCATAAACTGCTTTGTAAAATGGAAACTCCTTTGTATAACTACTTAAAGATAAATTTTAAAAAGCAAAGTCTAAAAAAAAAAAGACATAAATGGGCTGAGGATATGGCTCAGGTGGTAGAGTGCTTGTCTAGCAAATATGAGGCCTTGCGCTCAGGTCCCTCTACCCCTCAAAAATAAAAAATAAAGACACCAGTTTAGGTCAGGTGCAGTGGTAAACACCTGTAATGTCACCACAGATGCCTAAGAGTTTAAGACTAGTCTGGGCTACATAGTGAAACAAGGGGGAAAAAAAAGACATCAATGTAATGGAACTACTATCCCACCTCTCACAATTCATCCCTGTGTGAACAAGTAAGGGTTTTACTCTTGATAAGTTCCTTATATTCAGAAACCTGGATGCTACCAGGCCTAGGAAGTAAAGCAAGTTTCTACATTTTGGAAGACACTGCATTTTGATTAGTGATGAGAATATCAGGGAATAATTAAGACATTCCCCACCCCCGCAAAAGAAACCTTTCAAGTTTGTAGAAGAACCCTAGAGTAGTTAATTTCCACTCTGCTGATTTGCTAAGGGGAAGGAATGATGAGAAATTATGGTACTCTTGGCAGAGAATTCTTCTGAATCCTGTATTATAAATTAACGGAATCCACTGCTTATCCTGACTAGGCCAGGATCATCATCTCTAATATAAACCCCATGTCACAAATGAGGTCTGCCATCATCTTAGAGATAGTGTCATCTCTCAGCCACCTGACCCAGGCTGGGCTGTTTAGAATTCCCCCTTCAAATTTTAATTTTTTTTTTGAGTGCCAGACCTAGGGCTTGAATTCAGGGACTGCACCTATGCCCAAGCTTTTTTGCTCAAGGTTAATGTTTTACCACTTGAGCCACAGCTGAACTTGTAGCATTTTAGCAATTAATTGGAGTTAAGAATCTCACGGACTTACTGCCCAAGCTGGCTTTGAACCACCATCCTCAGATCTCAGCCTGCTGAGTAGCAAGGATTACTGGTGTAAGCCTGTAATCAGCTCAGCTTTATTTTTGTATATTATATTATGTTTATTGTTGTGGTGCTGGGGTTCATAACCAGGGCTTTGTACATGCGAGGGAAGTGCTATATCATTCAGCTATGCCCCTAGTTCTCTGAACTTTTAAATGGGAACAAAGCACATGATAGGCAGTTCTGAGGGCGCTATCCGTGGCTATGTCCTCTTCTAACTAGATGAAATTCATTTGCAACAGGAGTCAGCCCCCACATGGACAAAAACTAAGGAAAAGACAAGTGCTCTCACTCACCTTTTGTCCCATCTGGGCTTAGGCTAATTCTAACTGCATTTCTACCATTTACAACCAAAACTCTGGCTAAAGCCAGAGTCTCAAGGTGATGATTTGACTGAAATTTATCCCTCTGGAAACAGACATTTAGAAAAAAATCCTGCTATGTGCACCATAGTCCTGAGTGACAGAGGAATTCTGCATTCTGTTTGCTTGAGTTGGCAATTTTTAAGAGAGAGTTGTCTGTTCTAAGCCAACTACAGTTAAAAACAGGATTATCATCAAAGGCTAAAAGGAATCTGCTTTGTGGCTCAGGGTGTGTCTATGTGGGATGTACTGGAATAGAAAGGGCACCTAGTCTCTTTTGTGTGGGGGACAGAAGGCTTTCTGTCCACCACCTGTTTGCCTCTTTTTCCCCCCACATAGAGCTAGGTAGTTAGATAGGGACAAGACACAACAGGCCTGTGTGTGGAATAGGATGTGACCTAAGAAAAACAAAGACATAAACAGGAGCTGACATCTAAATAATATGCAAGTGAATGGGAAATGAACAAATCAAGGATAAGAACATAAACGTATCTAATAACTACTTAGGAAATTACATTAAAAGAAATGCATGCCATATACAGATGTACAAAAGCCAAATCTGGAAGCTGGGAGAATTGTAGGTTTCCTGTGTCCCACCTTTTGCCCAGCTGGACTTAAGGGAGAATTTCTACAGCATTTACAGTATTTCTACAGCATTTCCTTCCCAAAAGCACATCCCTCTCAGTAACCTGTGGCCAAATTAGGACTGCTGAGGATGTCAGGGCTGTATTCTAAGCTGTGTGATCTCAGGTAGGCAACCTCACCTCAGACTTACAGTCCCTTTAATAGAGAAAACTATACCCATAGAGCAACAGAGAACCATTTAAGTCTCTCTTTCAATATGTGAAAAATCTATGGGAATAAACATACGGAATGTTTTTTATAGCAGGATGTGTTAATAACTCCTCTGTGTTATAAACGGGTTTTGAATGAGCCTAATATTATGGACATCACTTAAATGGCTTTGTCAGAGTTCACAGAGGCCAGAAGCAGTTCATCCTTTCTACTGAGAGTTTTCATTAATTTCCTCTTTTTTTCTTTTACAAGTAAACAAGAGAAGCAATATTTCTGGTCAAGACATCTAAGACATATCCATAAAGGTCTGTGCAAACAACCCAAGGGAAAAATAACCAAAATACTTTCAGGCTAACAAAGAAAATAAGGAAACTCTGGATGACAACACCAAAGCCACTGTTAATGAATAGTCCAGGAATTATGCCCTTGGCACACACAGCTAAAGATTTCACTTTTCCATTTGCCCATGTTTTGAGTCATATTTTCATGACCATAATTTTTCCTATTTATACACATTTTATTGTGCACTGAGAGTATTATATGCTACATACATGTTTATGAGAATACATTAAAATTGTTAATGGCAAGTAATGACGATCATTACGAAAGTTTGTGGGGTTTTTTTTGTTTTTTGTTTTCTTTTTACTTCTGTTCTAATGTAGAAGGTAGGTAAAATGTAGATTAAGCATGAAGTATCAACAAAATCAATCCCCAGTAGCATTATCAAAGCTGGTATGCTCTACCTGGTGGCTCACTAGATCCCATAAATGCTAACTTGTTTCTGGTCTGGCACATCTATAATGACCTGGCCAAAGTTAGCTCTCCATGAGTCCTAGCTTAGAGTGTGAAGGTCTCATATCAAGGCTGTGGGCCATGCAGAATCCCAGGAGTAGGACTCTATTATAAACTTTCTGGTGTCTGCCAGGAGAGCACAACTTTCATGTATACATGCTCTGAGTGGGAACTATCCAGCCCACAATAATAGGGGGCCCATTTGATCGTCTTGTACTACTGAAATAGATATATCTTCTTCTCATTGGCTACTCACAACCCATCTGCTTATATCAGTGATTTTGTGTGGTTCACAAATGATGTTATATAAATGGCCTCTGGCACAAGAGAAAAAAAAAAAGATTCCTGACCCATGGAGGATGCTGAGTGAGGCAGTTCGGTACCATTCTCTGTTTGAAACATTCTAGGAGACTCCTGAATCTCATTACCACAGTTCACAGCGCTTGGTGGTAGAGTTGGTTCCAGAGCAATCAAATGGGTCAAGGGAGTGGTCAAAATGGGGTGTCACCGGTATGCAAGTAAGGGAGAGTCCCAGTGTCATAGACCTAGCCATCCTTGAGTATTAGAGTCAACAGCTGAGACACTCAAAGTACATCTGTCCTTTTTTAAAAATATTAAAGTCTTAAGTACTTGGCCTGGTGCTATATCACATTTCCTTCATGTTTCCCATAAGCTATAGATTCTAGTTTCTTCACAATCCTTGTTATAGTGTGCACGCGCATACACGCGCGCGCGCACACACACACACACACACACACACACACACACACACTGTTCCAACTGGTCAGAGAATGTTTTTATATAACAACTCTTTGACTGAAAATATCCTGAGATTTTGGTGATACTGAGGATTGAACTCAAGACTTCATGCTTGCTAGGCAGACACTCTACTATTTGAGCTACCCTCCAGTGCTATGCTGCTATTTTGAATGCAACAAACTGGCTAAGTCTTGGCCCTGATAAATATTCTTTCTTTTCTTTCTTCTTTTTTTCTTTTTGGACAGGGTAGTACTTGGACTTAAAGTCACAATCCTTCTGCCTCAGTCTCTAAATACTGTATTACATGTATGTATTAACATGTTCCACTTGGTTCTTATTTTTTAGTCTCTTAGACAGCATGCATTTTCAGTTGAATAAGACAAGAGAACAGACTGCTGGGTCAAGGGATTTTGATCAAATGCAGACAAGCAAGTGAGCCAGGCCTGCCAGGCCCAGTGCTTCCAGGAAGATGTCAACACCACTAAGTCTATATCTGAAGCTTAGAAGTACCACTTACATGCAAACCTTTTAAAACCTGTAACATATAAACCTTAAAATTCAGGGTACCTAAATAAATAAATAAACATAAGTGGCTTATAGAGCTATCGTCAATTCCTATTACATGATTCAGGGCACCCATCACCAAGGGAACTAAACAGCACAAGTGGAGACAGGTGTTTTTAAGTAGTAAAACTTCCCCTGCTTAGACCTTTGGCTAGGAATTCTTAGGGCTTTCTGGAAGTTATTATAAACTCAAGTATTCCCAAGACAAATTTTAATTTTTCTAGGCAAACATCAGTTGAGCTGATTCACTATCTTTGGTACGGCATTAAAGAAGTTTCTTCCAAATGCAGTGTGACTAAAGCACAATCAGCCAGACGTTAGGGGCTCAAATCTAGAATCCTAGCTCTCAGAAGGCTGAGATCTGGAAGATCTTGGTTTGAGACCAGCCATGGCAGAAAGCCCAAAATAATCAGCGAAAAGCTGGCTGATAGTTTGGCTCAAGTGATAGATAACCAGCCAAACAAGCAAGCTGAGCAAGCATAAGACCCTGAATTCAAACCTCAAACTGGCAAAGGCTCTGGGTACCAATGGCTCACACCTATAATTCTAGCTACTCAGGAAGCTGAGATCTGAGGATCGCAGTTCAAAGCCAGCCCAGGTTAGGAAAGTCCATGAGACTCTTATCTCCAATAAACCACCAGAAAACTGGAAGTGGCACTATGGCTCAAGTGGTAGAGTGCTCATCTTGAGCTGAAGAGCTGAGGAACAGCTCCCAGACCCAGAGTTCAAGTCCCACAACTGACCAAAAAAAAAAAACTGGCAAAGGAAGGAAGGAAGGAAGGAAGGAAGGAAGGAAGGAAGGAAGGAAGGAAGGAAGGAAGGAAGGAAGGAAAGGAGGGAGGGAGGGAGAAAGAGGGGAAGAGAAAGAAAGAAAGAAAAAGAAAGAAAGAAAGAAAGAAAGGAAAGAGAGAAAGAGAGAAAGGAAAAGAGAAAGAAAAAGAGAAAGAAAGAAAGAGAGAAAGAAAGAAAGAAAGAAAGAAAGAAAGAAAGAAAGAAAGAAAGAAAGAAAACACAGTACACTAAGATACTTAGCTGCCAGTAGACTAACAAAACATCTTAGCCTGACCTTATCCTTTCTTCCTTCTTCCTCTGGTTTCAACTGTATATAAGGAGAGACTAAGTATTACAGTGAGGTTATCGTTTCCACAATGATTTAAATGCCCGTCTTTGGGGAAAAGCAAAGCCCAGTCGTGAGTAGCAAATTAATAAGCTTCTTGTTTGGACAATGCTCATGTCATCACATGTCACTGTTCACTTCTCTCTTCAGTGAGTTAAAGGATCCTGAGCCCCTCCCAGGGGCAATAAGCACTATTGGAATTGTATGAACACCAACAGCTGGAGCATGGGAAAGGGAGAGATAATTTTTACCTTCCAAAGACAGAAGAGGGTTTATGGTAGAGGCACCATTTAAATGACTGACTATAAAAGAATTCTGGGAGAATGGGAGAACTGTTCCTTCGGAAATAGCCTTCCCAAGTCAGATAGGACATCCGCGAAGTCATAACAATCACTGAGATTCAGATGTTCCCATCTTCTAAAATTGACACAGCTGTTTGCTGTGTCTTGAGAACAGACTGCCCGAAAATTTTCCAATACAAGGGCTGTGTGAGGCTCCCTAATGATCTTCCTTGAGGAACTTGATTTGGAATGGAAGAAACACATTTGCTTTACCAAGATCTTTCCTTAAAATTATAAGCTTCGCTTGGCTTGGTCATTACTGACACCTCTGTATCCACAAGGAGCTTCTATCAGTGGACTATGGAAGTGGGATCTGTACATGTGTGCTGACAGACTGTGAAGAGATTGTATTGTAATTAGAAGTACAGTAGGAAGAGAAGACTCCTTCAAGAGTTTCCTCACCTTGTCAGTTCCAACAGAAGCACTGACTCATTACTATTGAAACACACCTTCACAGACACAGCGGCATCGCTGTGTGTTGGAGTTGGGGGTGGAGTAAAGCCTTGTGACTATTTTCGCTCTCCTGGAGGCATTGAGTTAATTGCCTGGTGCCTTGTAGACTGCTTAGACCTTCCTCATGAGCCAACAACCAGACAGGCAAAGAATATGGAATCAGACAGGCTATAGAATATGGAATGAGGTGAGGGGGCAAAGTGAAGAGCTGTTCCTTTCACAAGAATGTCGGCATTCCTTCAAGATTTCCAAATGGGAATGAATTCAGGAAGACATTAATGGGAAAGGTTTCTTGGGATGTATTATAGGAAGTATGTATCATAGGAAGGAATTTTAAAGACAAATGCAGGTACAAAGCAAATGTGCCTGGAGGGGCTGAGGAAGGAAAAGAGGGCATATTTGGGGGGAGGGAAAGTAGGAGAAAAATGAGGGGGGGGAACCTTTTCAACAAGAAATGTACTTATTACTGTATTTATGTAAGTGTAACCCCTCTGTACATCACCTTGACAATAAAAATAAATAAAGAGGGTATGTTTTATCTTGCACTTTCAAGAATCCTAATAGTGATGGCTCAACTTTGCTAATCACAGGTATTCCAGAGGTAGAAATCATGAGGACTGCTGTTCATTGCCACCCAGGCAAAAAGTTAGTATGTTTCCCTATCTCTGTGAATAAAACAAAAATGCTGAGCATGGTGGTATATGTCTGTCATCCCAGCTATGCAAAAGACTTCATCTCCATCAATGGCTGGGTACGGTGGCATGCAACTGTTATCCCTAGTAACGCAGAGAATCACATGTAGATGGATCACAGGCCAGGCCAGCCTGGGCATACAACAAGACGCTGCCTGGTAAATAACCAATTCCAAACAGAGCTTTTTCAGGCATGAGATTCTTGAATTTAATCCACAGTATTAAAAATAAAACAAAACAACAAAAAAGGAAAAGCAAAAAAGATAGAGCATGGCTTAAATGGTAAAGCAACTGTTTATCAAGAACAAGGTCACAAGTTCAAAATCCCAGTACTTCCCCCAAAATGGGGCAGAGGTATTGTAACATAGAAACAAGAAAAGCCCATAAAGCAGCATCGAAGAAGCCAGCACAGGGCCAAAAATCATCTGATCCGATTCTTTTCAAACTGAAAAGAAGCCTTTCCCAAGCGACAGGTAGGCAAGGAACAGCTGAGAGAAAAAAAGAGAGGAACAAGTGACATTGGAACAGGCCTGAGTCAAGAGGCCAGGATAGCTTTGGCCAACAGAGGCTGTTCCTCCATAAAAGAAAATACATTTGAAAAGGACAGCTATGAACACAGTTACATTTTGTTTGTGGTGAAGAGGAGGGAAGATGAAAGATTTGTTTAGATCTTCCCTCCACCCCCCTTTTGAGAAAGGAGTCTAAGGTTGGAGACAAGTGGAAGAGTGTGAGACTTGCCATAGAGGGTGAGAGGGTGGCTGACAGGAAGAAAGGCAAAGGTTTCCCAAAGGCTGCCGCCAGCTCATGGAACTCCCAATAGCTGTGTTGTTATGGAGTGCCCATGACCCTGGTATGATGCCATCTCATTAAATCCCACTGGGTTAAAAGGCCCGAGGGCTTCTCTTCAAGGAGCTGGCAGACAGGAGTCACAGGTGTGGGCGGCTGGTTGGAGATGGTTGGATTGTAGCTCCTAAATTACATTGTGGGAGGAGGGAGGTGAGGGAGGAGGCTGGGAAAATATGTTGTGTGTGTTGGCTAGAAATGAGAAGATACCTAGAGGAAATGTGGACAGACAGAACCCTTGAGAAACCATGCCCATTGCTGTCTTCCAGGGCAGGAGAACTTCTGTGTTCAGACAAAGGGACAAAGGGCTCTGGAGTAGCCAGGAGTTGTCAGTCGTGATAATGTCACCATCCCCCCATGACATCTATGGCATGCTCTCTGGGTACTTTGCATATGTAGATTTATCTATATTTTACAGCCAGGGAGCCTGAATCCAAGAGAGGTTAAGTAAACCATCCAAGGTCACAAAGAGATATAAACCCCAGTAGTCTGGATCCAGGATCTAAGCTCTTGATCTGAAGGCCTTTCTCAGAAGCAACTGCCTATTTCTCCACCTTCCACCGCAGCATAACCTGAATGCAAGACAAGTCAGCTGCCTCCGTAACCTGAACGCAAGGCAAGTCAGCTGCCTCCGTGTCTGTCTCTGCAGCTCTTCTAGCCCAACTGGCCAGGGTAGTGGATCAACGATTTGAGTTCCAGATGACACAGAACAAAGTCTAACATTAGCAGCTTGAGTTCATTCCAGTCTCCTGCAGTATGCAAGCCAGTGGCATGGTACAAGCATGGTAGTTTCAATTTCTTTGCGACTTTGGATTGCAAATATGCTCAAACAGTTCAAAGTGCTGAAGGCAAGTGTGCAGTGGGAAGATGCCAACAGTGCTGGGGAGTGGGCGGGCCCCACAGACCCTACTGAGAGCTATCTTTAGAAGCTCTTTCATGGCTGTGTGGGTTGGATCTACTGACCTCAGTACAAGGCAGATGTGAGCTGTTGGGTGAGTCAGGAAACCAAATAATTGAGGGACAGAGGCCCTCTGAGTACTGGGGGTTAGGAATCACCTTGTACTTAGGCTTTGTCTGATAGGAGAATGAACTGCATCAGCCCTGGGCAGCATTCATGCAACAACCAGAGCCAAGCTTGCCAGAACCTCTGCTTTCAAAAGGTAGGACAGGTTACAGCTGCTTCTTCTAGGCCCCCTGTTTGATTGGTGAGACCCAGACCTGTAACATGAAAAGGAATCCAGATCTGAATAACTGAACAGCCCATGATGCACTGCTAGAGAAGAGGGCTGATCCATTGTCACCTGCTCCTCCTACAGCTTCTCTTCCCAGTAATAGCCAATAGCAGGTAACAGCATGTTTACTATATGCATGGTACTAGACTGAGTATTTTATACACAAATCACATTTGATCCCCAAAATGCCTATATATGGCAGGCTTTTGAGGTAATCTATCTAAGATCACTATGAGTAAATGTGACAAAAGCCAAGATTCTAATCCAAGCTTCACACCTGTTCTTAACCCAAACTGTCTACATGAGCCTACCCTCAAAGGCCAGCCCTGGCAAAAAGCAAGTTCTCTTTTCTGAACAAGTATTTCTCATCCAACTCAGTTCCTCTCTGAACACAGTGTTCTCCCCTTGACCTAAGGCATTACACCCTCTTGTCCTGGTTGAAGGGCAAAGGTTCCTGCCCTGTGTACCTGGCCATATCCACTTTGGGTACTTCTTCAGAATCCCCTCTCTATGGAAGAAGGAAGGAGATGCACTTCTACCTCTAGAAGCATAGGTCTTCAGAAACCTGTGCTCCCCTTAAGGAAGCACATGGAAAGGAGCAAATGAGAAGACCTGAGCTAGATGAGCCCCTGGAGGGAGGGGGTCCAGCAAAGGATTGTGTGGGAAAGGAGGGGCCCAACGTGGCCAGATACAGATAATGGGAATCAGACAGGAGTAGGGTATTTGAATTAGAAGCTTGGAAAACAGAGGGAGTGTACCTGAGAGAGATTAAAAGGTAAGAACTAAAAAGGTAAGTGGAGGACAGGTTGGAATAGGCCTCAGAGGTTAAATAAGTTAGAAGTTAGAAGAATCTGAGCTTTCTCAGAGGTTAAGTCCTGGGAGCTCAGGATCAGGATCACGGGATGGAAAGACTTTTTTTTTTTGCTCATGAGAGATTATGAAAATCTGCTGGTAGTATTTTGGGTGAAGAACAAGGAATCAGAGAGCACTTGATCATGGTATGTTCTGCTGCTAAGACATGTCCAATGCTGCCACTTTATGTTTTTGTTTTTAATGATCCTTAGAACTCTACAAATAGAAGAGAAAGCACCTGTTTTGCCAGGAGCCATGCTGGGGAGTGGGAGCCCCCTTGGGCTTGGAGCTTCCCTCAGCACGCTTCCAGCCATCCTCGACACCAGAGCTTACAACTTGAAGCTTTCACAGTGTACAGTGAAAAGACTTAGGGTCTCCAGGCTCCACAGACAGAATATCTGCCAAGGATCAGAGCTACATCTGTCCAGCAGTGAGGATGGGGTTCCTGTATCTCCAGGCACACAGAGACTGGAAGGGAGTGGTGAGAAGCTTCGCGTTGGAAATGTGGAGATAAAGGCTAAGTAATTGGGAAGTGTGCTTCTTACTTATTTCCCCCAGCACGCCACCTCCACCCCCAGTGAGGCTTTTTAGGTGCAGACTGTTGCCAAGATGTCTGATATCCCAGCATGCTCCCTTGTGGCAGCCATGGCCACTCCAAAGCAGGGGCCAAGTACAGGCAGGCCCACTGATGGGTTCTAAACCAATCATTTTCAACATACTTGGCAGAAGAGATGAAGAAAGAACCAGACAGGAGAACAGAGTTCAAGACCAGGAGACCCACCAAAAGCTAACACACCTAACCACGGGGAGGTTCTTAGCTCCTCTTGGGCTTTGCTAAATGAGGGGTTTGCATTGGCTGACCTCCCCACCCCCCACTACAAGCCATCCAGTGCCGTAATTATGCTCAGCTGTTTCATTTTTCAAACACAGCCTAGCAGATGCTGCATTATAACTAGAGCAATTTTCTTAAAATACAAATTGGACGCCTCAGTGTATCCCATATCACTTTCTTAATACAAGTCCCCCGCCAGACAAACCACTGTCACCCACCACCCTCAACCACAGCCTTCATGTCCTGTGATCTGGAATCTGTCTTCCTCTACCCGCCATCATCACTTAGCTCAGCCACACTGGCTTTTTCTGCCTTGAAACCTGCCAGCCTCCATCCTGCCTCAGGCCTTCTGCACGTACCATTCACGTTACCTAAATGTTCTGCACTACTCCTACTGCTCTTTAAGGTTTCTGTAAAGTGTTATTTCCTCAAAGAGAGCTCCCTGACCTTTACTTCTCAACTATCAACATCTGTTCCGGGCCTTCCAGTGCCCTTCTTCACTGTACTTATCAGTGTGTAATAAGAGTTTACTTCCTGGGGCCCTGCAGCCTCCACTTCCTACAGAAGTGGTAAATACACAGGAGATTGGCTCTCCTTTACTCAGCTGTACACCCAGCACCAGGAGCTCAGTATTTGCAGAAGGAGGGTTTCAGCGTGCATGTGCACAAACTACCAGCCATGTGTTTGGGGTGGGGGTGAGCACAAGTGCATCTTCCTGGCCGGAAACTCCCTAGACCTCCTTTCCTTCTGCAGTTACAATGTCAAACCTCTTATCTGTCAGCTGCTTTTGCTCTTCCTGCCACTGAAAGACATCCAGCCTAAAATTCCTCAGTGCTGAGACCAATGCTGTCTCGGTCAATTTCAAGGCAATAACCAAAGAGAACACCTGAGTTTTGCGTGTGACATGATCCAGCCCCCAACCTTCACCCACTTCCCACTGCCCACTTGCACGCAGATGCCCTTCCATCCCTGCCCCCACAAGAAGGGTATCAACAGTTGAACAACTCAAATCCTGGGCTTCAGAGTGTTGGGAAGAGGATTCCCCTAGAACCTTCCTCCGGCAACACAGAAGCTCATTCAGCTGGCACGTTGTACCCACCACTCCGGATAACATCAGAGTTGAGAACGAGTTAAACAACTTCCGAATTCAGAGTGTTTAGGAAGAGTGGTAAGCTTCTGCACTGGGTCCTCAGACCCCAAAGTGGTAGACACCTTTCTTTTCTTTTTTCTGGTTACAGTGTTTAGAGCTGGTTTAAGAGACTAAGTTACAATAACTAATTTCCCTCACTCCATTCTTGCCTTTCTGTGTATAGAGGCTCATTCACCAGAATGTCAGAGCAGAAACAAAGACAGCTGACTCTTTTCTCCCCTCATGTCTATAATTAGATTCTCATGAAGAGCCTGGCTATCACAGGGCTCTGCTGGACAAATACCTCCCCCTAACACACACGCATGCACGTGCATACACACACACACACACACACACACACACACTCCAAACACCCCAAAGTGTCTCTCCCCTCACTCCTCTCCACGGAGACCCAAACAAAGCGGCCAGTCACTTACCCTCTTCAGCCACGAGAAATGCTTGTAAACATCAATGTCCCCATCCATTCTGGGCACCCATGTCAGCAGTTAGAGTCCTTGGTTGAAAAAGCTTTTTTTTTTCCCCCTTGGCTAAGGACCAAGCCCTCTCTTCCTTGGCTCTGCCCCTCTTCCCCTCAGAGACACCAGGCTGTGTTCAGATTTCCCCACTTGCTTAGCCTGTGTCCTTCAGCCTTTCCCTAAACAGTTGCAGATACACTAGGAGTCAGACTAGACTGTGCTGCTCCAGGGTCCTCCCCCACAACCCCCACAGGCAGGCGCGTGTGCAGGCACACACACACACACACACACACACACACACACACAGAGGCACCCTGCCTGGGGCTCAGAGCCCCAAGGAGCAATCAAAACTTACATAAAGGTGGGGGTAGGGGAGAAAAGATTTGGACAGGAGTTGTAAACACAGACACACACAGACACACACACACACACACACACACACACACCACATTCTCCTCTGTGATAATACCAGAGCCTGCCAGAGGAAAACAGTCCTGAAGAAAATTCCTTGTCTGGCTTCTCTCTTCTGGAGTGGCTGGAACTCATTACTGAGAGCCCCTGATTTCCTGTCTCTGCTTCACTCTGCCTTTACCCACGGCTCCCAGCTGCTCTCAGTTTATTTGGGACTGGGGAGACAACTAAAAATAAGTCCTGCTCTCTGAGGAGCTTGCTGTTCCCACACACAGCCTGACCCCCACCTCAAAGCCCACGCCTTCCCCCTTACAGGCTCGCGACAGGCACCCAGGGGAAAACCTGATGTCTCCAAAAAAGAACAGATTCAGAACCAGCTCCAGTCCAGGTCCCAGGCCCTACAAAGTACCAGACCAGTGCCCAGCGTTTGCTGCCCTTGGCAAGGCTGGCACTATCCACCGGAGACCAACTGTGGCAATGTTTGCTACTTGCTCTCTCAGGGGAGCGTGGCTCCGGGCTGGCAGCTCCCTGGTGGCTATATTCCATACCAGGGCTACTGCTTCTGTTACGTGTCCCAGGCCTGCCTCTCACTTGGTGCAACCTTGGGAGGTGGAAAGGGTGAGGCCGCTTCACGTGTGTTTCCCTGAGATTTAAGGAGCAGCCCTTGGGTGGGAAAGGAATCCTAGGAAAGCTGGAGGAAACAAAGCTGTGTCACATGCTGGCTTTCCAGGGTGGCCTCCCCAAAATGTCCCAGATGCCACTCCTCCCCACTCCATCTCCTCATCTTCATCTCCTTTGAGAGCACCCCTAAGAACAGCTTTTCTCCCTTGCCCAGCCCTTAATGTGTGGCCTTTGGCTATGACTGATTATGAAAGTGGTCTTTGATGTGGGTACAGTGGGTGCAGTGGTTACATGCAAGGGCCCTGCCCTCTGTTGTGCCATCATAAATGGCTTGCAGACACTCAGCATGTGACTGCCAAGGCCTTCCCATGTCTCTTCTGAAAATCTGGGCCTGAGGAAAAGCCCCCTTCTGGGTATCAACAGCCAGAACCTGTATTCACCAAAGCCCCAAAATGTGGCCCACAAGACAGGGCAGAAGTAAGGCCTGGCAGCCTAGTTGAGGCAGGAGCCTGGGCAGGACAATCATAGGGGCAATGCAAGGAGAGCTCTGGCCAGCAGCTGGCATGGGGGAGGAATACATTCCTGGAGACACACCCAGATTAGAGGCCAGAAAGCAAAGCTGGCGCTGCTGCCCTGCTCTGAGGTCTAGATCCCTGTCCTCACTCTGGCCTAGTTCCACAGTGTGGACCACACACCCATAGCCCACCATAGATAAGATATGTTAATAAAGGGGAGTATTGTTCTTTTCTCTTTTCTTTCTAGAAACCTGGGGAAAGTCAAATGAGAAATTCCGTAGGTCAACACACACTTGTCCTGCACCCAAGGCAAATGAAGCCAACTTCCTGCCCTGGGTAGATAAGGAATTACCACATGGCATGTAATAAGTGTATAACTGAGGCTCCAGGGAAGATGAGGGTAAAATCCAAAATTGGATGATGGAGGAAGAGAGGCAGGGCTGAGTCCCACACTCTCTGTACCTCCTCACTCACGAATCCCCTGGGTGCTCTGCCAAGACCCCTTATCACACTGGTGAGGTGAACTATGGGCATCTTGACCAGGGGCACCTACCAGTGACCCATAGTTAAGTTTCAGAGGATCAGGTACGTCTTCAATAGAATCAAAGATATATACAAAGTATGCAGGGATGGGAGAAACGCTTGCTGGTCTTGGAAGAGCATAGGGCCCTTCCATAGCTTCTGGTACAATGAAGGAGCAAGGCAGGAGGAGCAGGCAGGTGACTAGGTGATTACTTCTCAGCAGACTTATTAATCTCCTTGGAAAAGGAGCTGGGTACCTTGCATCCTGACAGAAAGCTTTCCCTGTGGCCCCTCCTCCACTCCTTCCGGATCACTCTTCTTGTTAAATGAACCATGCTGTACTATGGGTCATGGTCAACAAGTCTCTATTACACTGGCCTGTAAGAAGTAATGGCTGGCAAGTCTTTACTGCATCAGGCTACAGGAAGTGGTGGCTGACACCAGCCGGTAGGAAGTGCATCTGATTTATGACTTACTTTTTTCTAACTTCTTTTCCTAACCCAATTCCTGGCACACATTCTCTTAATGAAAGAATGGACCTCAACCGCTGAGACCAGTAAAGTTAAAATGCTACTTGGAGAAAAAAAAGAGAGAGACTTGAAGATCTGTTTCACCAGAATAAAGATGTTTCATTCAAAGAAGAGAAAGCACAGAAAGCCAAGGTTACCTATTAGCTCCACTCATATGTGATGGACAAAGGTGGCCTGCTGAGGAAGAAAGGGAAAGAAGGGAAAAGGGAGGGAAGGGATGAGGAAGAGGGAGGGAGCAAAGAATCCAAACAAGCTGAGCTAAATTCTTGACATATTTTTATGCATCCTGGAGCAGAAATTCTTAACCTTAGTCTTTTAATTTTTTTTCTCTTTAAAACACCAAAGTGCATTATCCTTCTATGTTAACATAATGCTCAAATTCACAAAATAACACTCCAAAGGCTCTAAGAGCAGAATACAGGAATGAAAGGGTTGGGGAGAGGTGAGATGGGGTAAAAACCTTCAGCCACCTCCTCACGATTCCTGAGTGCTCATCCTTATCACTCTGGTGAGGTGAACGATGGATATCTGACATTCACCCTCAGTGGCTCTCCTGACTAGAGGTGCTTTACAGTGGTCCACGGGCAGGCTTCAGAGGATAAGTCTCTGAATATATCCACTAGATATACACAAAGTCTCTATGTCTCTGAAAAGTTTTCATCAGATTATCCAAGTGGTCCATGATTCTCATGAAGCAAGAAGTCTGGCTTTCATTTGTCCTAAGCAGTTACTCCTGCAGCTTTAGGCTGCTTCCTCTTCCCATTAGACTGTTCCTGTGAGGTACAGTCTCAGGGGCCACCAAGCGCACACAATTAAAGGTCACTATGCTGACCCTGACAGCCCTCAGGGCCTTCCTAGAAGTACTTCAGTCATCTGCAACCAGACTGAACTCATTACTGTTGGGAACATGAGGCAGCCAGCTGAGGCCACGCACAGAAGACTATGGGGCTAAGTGACTGGGAGTGGAAACACAGCTAAGAGGCCACAGTGGACATGTTTAGAAGGGAGAATTGTGTGGCTTGCCTTTGCCCTTATCCTGGGGTCTAGAAAAGAACCTTAGGATCATCACCTACCTAGCTGGAGTTCCAGGGAATGGCTGAATGGGATCCTGTTGGCCACCAGGAATGAGCAGTCTCTTAGTGGGCTGAACCTGCTCAGCCCTGAGCCTTGGCATCTGGGCCATGGTGACAGCTGCTAAGGATACCTCCTCATCAGATACAGCTTGTCCTACAGCCGACATGCTACCCAGTGGTCCTGGCTTCAGAAATGGGGTTGTTAGGGGAGAACTGGGCAGGAGTCCTGACCATGAAGCATAATCCTGGCCACCATCATCCATGTCTCCTGAGTCTATAACATGGAGAACTCACCTCCAAAATGAGCTGGGACAAAGCCCATGCATATTGTAGACTTTGTGGGCCGTAAAGCCTCTCTCATATTCGGTTTTGCTATTTGATGCCTGCAAGTGGCCATAGCCAAGGCCTAAACCAGCAAAATGTGGCTGAATTCCAGTAAAACTTTATTTATGGATACTGAAATGCGAATGGTATATCATTTCCACATCACAGATTATTCTTGTGATGTTTCTTCAGTCATTTAAAAATTTGAAAATCATTCTTAGGTATCTGATAAGCAGTGGTCAAATGTGGTCTAGGGTTTGTTGGCTAAGCCCAAGGTTAGAACAAAGCTTCCCCATGGAAAATGCACTGCAGAGCTGGGGGGCTTCTGATGAAATGTAGTATGTGATCAGGCAGTTGGGAATGGAGCTTGAGATTGTGCATTATTAACAAGCTCTTAGAAGATGCGCATTCTGCTGGTCTACAGGGGAGAAGTAAGAGGTAATGGAACTATTTTCATAGGTTTCTTAAAGCACTGGGTATCAGAAGCATGAATTCCTGGAGCCTCCAGGGCTGCCTGACCACTAGTGGGTGCTGAAGTACAGAAGGTTCTGGGTATAATTTAGCATGCTTCTTTGTGGGTAGAGGGTAAGTAGGTATCTACATATTCAGACCTCAAGTTAGGATAACCTACCAGCATCCTCTGTCAGATCCTCTGGGCTGGAGGCAGGAAATTTAGTGGGAAAGATTTATTTGCTCTTTCACTAGTGTTTGCACATTCTTGGTCATTTATAAACACCGGTTCTGAGGGACTGAAATAGTCTTTTGGTCAGGTCTGAAAGGATCCAGATTGCTTAGAATTTACTTGCTTGGGGGTAAGGGAGGGGATTAAAAAAACCAGGAAGAGGAAAACTGCTAAAATGTTCAGTAATGGAAAGTTCATCTAATGCTGAGTGCTGTGCAAGGAACACTGCAATCAAAATCCCTCAGAGCTCGGGGATCTTCCCTAGGGCACAGCTGGCAGATACCTGGGCCAGAAACTGGCTCCTGGAATGTGAAGAGCTACCCTGCTACACCCCAAAGTAGGCACTGGGAGCAAGGGACTCTCCAAGTGAAATTTCGGGTCAGTGTTCCAGGGACCAGCTCACCACATAACACCCTTGGCTGTTCTCCCTCAGCCCCCACAGTGGAGGCCTCCCCTGCCTATTCTCTGTCCACTCGTTTCCAAGGAAAATGAGAAAGAATTTTCCTTTCCAGCTGACCCAGATACACTGACCAGCAGTTTCACTATTGAGAGAGAGATAGAGATACTTTCTTTCTTTCCCATCTAAAAAAAAGGGAGGGTGGAGAAAAACCTATTTTCTCAAATAAAACCCATATATTATTCCTGTTTCTAAGGATTTAGACTTCCCAGCATTTGTCCCTGACTCCCACCTACTGGCTACTTCAAGTACTGCATGGGAACAAAGAACCATCATTACCCATCCAGCCCAGGATTGGAGTCCTTTGGGAGAACTAGATGGAGAATGGGCAAGAATGATGGAAGGGGTTAGTAACACTGATCAAGATGCATTATACTCCTAAACTGACATGTTGAATGGTAACCCCTTTATGCAAATAACTAAAGATAATAAAAATATATTTTTTTAAAAGTTAAAGAGGAAGGATAAGGAATGCTAGCATCTACTTATTTCTCAGCTTTCACTCAACTCCATACCTGACATAGGTGCAAATAAGAAACCCACATTGGAAATTGGTTCATGCAGTGTTCGTCTCTCTGTCTCTCTTTTCACCTCCCTCCACCCCCCCCTCATTTTTTTCCTTCCACCTCCTTCCTCTCTCTTTCCTTCCCTCTATTTTCCCTCCTTTCTGTGCTGGTGAGTAGGAGCCTCCTACATCCTAGGTAAGCAGCAATAGTGCTGAGATACATCCCAGAGTCCCCCTTTCTCTCTTTCAAGATCCACTGGAAAAGGTTTTCCTCTAAAGTTTTGTCTGCAGCTTTTCAAAATTAAAATGTTTAACACAAGTCGATCTAGACCTGTCTTTTGTTCCCTGCCCTGAGGAGAATAGACATACAGAAATGAATCACACAGCAAGGGAAATTCAGGCTCCAATTTTCTAATCCATACAACAGCTTTCTCTCCACATCTTTTTTGCAACTCCTCTGGCTTTTCAATATGGTAAACAGATTTGCCTCTTTGAGCAGAATGAAAGATTACAAGCGGAATCTGGCAGGAACACATGGGCTTTGTTTGAGGAGCGGAGAACTGAAGGAGCCGCCATCTGTGACAAGGTGGCATGCAACTGAGAAGGGGGTTGGGCATGCTTCTCCTGAGCCTGGGTCTCTTTCTTTGCTCTTTGAGTTCCAGAGGTAACTGAAGTAGCCAACATGCAGAATGGCTTTCTTCATTCTCGCTGGGATGCAGGCCTCAGCTGAGCCCTGACATCTCCATAGACATCTTTATAAACTCTCCAAATTGACTCTGCTTAGGAAATTAAGAGATCTGGGCAGATAGGATTCATAGCTTAGAATTATAAAGAAGCTCCTCAGTACAGGCCAGAGAACAAACCACATGATAGAATGCCTGGCCAGATCTTACAGACCTGGACTTTTCAAATTATCAAACTGAGTGATTATTTCCAGTAGGGAAATCAAGCCTCAGAGGAGAGAAAAGGTTTGTGGTGCCTTTTAAATCTTTCCTACCTTCCACACTCCCTCACATTTGAGCAGCTTGATTCCACCCTCCAAGGTATACTGAGTGGCGTACCTGCATCTTGCAAAAGAAAGCTTGGGCTCCCATTGGTGACCAAGCCTGAGGCATGTGGTTCTCTGCCATCCACTTCCCTTTCAACCTGAGCGATGCCCTGACTTGCCCTTGCCCTGTTGCTTGTAGGTTTGCCTGATTCTCTGACTTCATCTTGAACCTTTGCCAGGGATATTCTTGGTCCATATCCATAATATTAAACAGTAGGATAGACTGCCTGTTGGCATGTTAGAAAAGCACCCATAACCGCTTTGCCTGGAGACTGCTAGCTCAGTTATCTTTTGAGCATCACCCAAAGTCTAGAGACACTAATCACCATGGTGTACTAGCTACTCTCTACTCCCTAGCTTTTCCTCTAGTCAATTGCTTGCAAACCCCATGTAAATCTGTGAGTCTCTACCACCTAACCTATCCCTGGATCACACTAAGTGAACTCCACTTAGCAAAGCCAAGCAAGTATAGAATGGTAGACACCCCCTCCCAGACTACAGGAAAGCCCACTTGAGGTACGGCCAGAATCCTGGAAGTAGTTACACTGGCACCAGACCCTTCTTGCCTGGGGTACATGCCAGAGCCACTGAGGAGTATCTTGCTCCCTTCTGGATGTCAGGACCATCTGGTAAGCTTCATGAGCTCCTGACTGGAAATATCCACACACTCCAAAGGGCATCAGCCTGTGTTCTACCAGTAAAGGGAGAGGAAGAGGAGCAGTTCCTATCTGGAACTTGGCTCCGAAGCTATCACAACAGAGGTGCTTCAACCTTTCGAGAGGGCACGGAGTTCATCCCCTGATGACACTGACCCTAAGTTTTGCTCTATCTGCAAAATAGAGGAGACCACCTGCCCATTTCCTGAGGGTAACACTTCTGCTATGACTTAAGGTAGAACAGCAGCCCTACTTAGGCTTCTTTGTAGACTAAGTCCTATTCACCTTAGATTCTAGGAAATTCCCTGAGCAAGAGCCTCAGCTTTCCAGGCACAGGATGAAAATTCACATACAGATTGTGTTCTTAGACCAAAGAAGTCCAAAACTTTTGCTCCTGGACTCACTGGGGCCCCAAATACTATCCTTAAACTCAGAGAGCCCCATACTTGCTTTCTCCTGCCTGGAGCCCACTTCTCTTAATGCTCACTGACACAGAGCAATGCCCTCCCTCCCCCTAAGATCTGGAAACCTACTTAAAACCCAGCACCACTGAATCCTGGGCTCTACTTGATCTTTAGTGTGGTCCTGGCCTATTTATAACCATCTTTAGATGGAGTCCTGGATAACAGGTCTCCTGCTGGCCATACTGGTCCAGCTTCATCTCAGCCCTGCCAAGACTCAGCAGAAGAGAAATAAGGTCTCCCACGCCAATACCACAGAGCTGCCCACTGTAATGGACTAGGACAAGGAGCTGCCTCTCCATTTAAGATATTTAGTCCATTCCTGTGCTAATCATCAGCCACTCCCCTACATCTACCACTGCCTCTTCAGCAGCCCCTTTTTCTTGTGGACTACAGATGCCACAGTGCCTGTGAAGCCTAAGGTCTTTGAAGAAGAATAGCAACAGAGGGGGATGAGGGAGGGAGGGAGGGAAGGGAAGGGACAGTGGGAGAACAACAAAGGAGCCGGTAACAGTGCTCGACAAGAAATGTACTCATTACCTTACTCATGTAACTGTAACCCCTCTGTACAGCATCTTTACAAAAAAATAAAATTTAAGGAAAGAATAGCAACAGAAAGAGACCCTGTCTCCCAACATGTGACTCTTCTCCGCTGGCCACACTTGATTGATTCTGGTAGCCACCTTACCCAAGGGCAGATAATCCATAACTGTGCTTAAATGGAAAGTTTTAAATTTCTATTTTATATGCACTCATTTTTATATGTTGGCAGTATTTAACTCCAAAAATTATTAGATGGGCCAATTTTTTCTCTTTAGGAATTTGATTTTTTTAATTTATTTTTTAATTGTGTTGCCAAGGTGATATACAGAGGGGTTACAGTTACATAAGTAAGATAGTGAGTACATTTCTTGTTGAACTTGTTACCCCCACACTCATTTTTCTCCCACTTTTTTTTTTGTACCAGTCCTGGAGTTTGAACTCTGGCCCTGGGCTTTGGCCCTGAGCTTCTTTTTGTTCAAGGCCACTCTACCACTAGAGCCACAGTGCTGCTTCTGGCTTTTTCCGAGTAGTTTATTGGAGATAAGAGTCTCACAGATTTTCCTGCCCAGGCTGCAGTCCTCAGTTCTCAGCCTCCTGACGAGCTAGGATTATAGATGTGGGCCACTGGTGCCCAGCTATTGATTTTGTTTGCTCTTAATGTAGGAATCATGGAAATAATTTGTCAGTCAATCATAAGAAACAAAACTTAAATCCATATTGTTTGCAAGATTTCTCATCAAATCTTCAATTATGTACACTTTTTGTCATCAATTAAAAAAGGACAAAAACTCAAATTTAAAGATATTGTGACAGTCACTTTTGGATCTGCTTCCTCAGGGCCATTCATTTCTCCCCACTCCACCCTCTCCATCACTCCTTTTTTACAGGGATCACTTCCAAACATAGCGTACGGAAATGCAAATATAGCTCGTGAATCCTTCACTTTAAATGCTTGGGGCCACAAGTGTTTCAGATCTTGGAGTATTTGTATAGACTTCATCAGTTGAACACCTTAATGTAAACCTCTAAAATATTCCAAGATTTTGAATTTTTGAATTGGGGATGTTGCAACTTGTACTTGTTTTCCAAACCTGACTTGTAGCTAGAATATGCACATGTGACCAAATCCTGACCAGTAGGCTAATGGGGAGTCTGTTGGGGATGTCAGGGAAAGATTTTCCCTCAAAGGCAGATAAGACAAATAGAGACAGAGGAAGGAAGGAAGGAAGGAAGGAAGGAAGGAAGGAAGGAAGGAAGGAGGGAGGGAGGGAGGGAGGGAGGGAGGGAGGGAAGGAAAAATAATGTTTGTGTCTAAGAGGTCATGTTGCCCAGAGCCTTAGAAGCCATCTTGTAAAGCTTGGGGCCATGCTTGAGGAAAAACCCATTCCTGAGGAGAGTGGAGCATCAAGATGGGAAGAGCAAGAGTCTGTGAGGTCATCCAGAGCAGCTGGGCCAACCTCTGGATTTTGACAGTGATATACAAACCTCTTTATCGTTCATATATTTTACTGGAGAGAGTATCCCAACTGATTCAGAGGTTAGAAGGCAGAGTTGGACTGTATCAGGTCACTGTTATGGCAGAGAAGTACGTTAGTTATGTGGCAAAGTCAATGTGTCCGCAGGAGAAGACGGAACAAGCACATAAGGCATGCACAGACAGTACATCCGGCCAGGCTCTGATTTGTCCTCGGTATTCTTTCACATTCCCTCACTTTTTCTAATCCTTATCCTAATTCACAAATGATTCTCTTTTAAAAATAAGTCGGGTGAGTTAAAGTAATTTGTTAATACTTTTGTGATTAAAGCAATGTTTCTTAAACCTCAATGTTGCCTAGGAATCACCTGAAAGGATTCAGGTATAGAACAGGGGCCCATGATCCACATTTTTCACAGGCTACTCGGGGATACCAAAGCTGTTAGACCACAGACCAAAGTTTGTGTAGCAAGACCTTCTAATTAAGAGGACTGCTCTAAAATACCCAGTAAGTTTGAACACTGCTCTGAGTTCTATTTCCATACAGATAAGAACTACTGTGGAATGTATGTATAACCAAAGTGTAAACAAACTGTAGGTCTTTAAGACCTAAACACAGACAGGCCATCTCTGTTCAGAATCAAAACCTTTAACGTCTAGCTCTGATTTCCTGGAATGTTTATACGAACTTCTGACCCCTAAAGATACACCATTTATAGGTTGCTGGTAGCCATGATTACTCTAAAAGATTTATGAATGCAATAACTTCCAGGGGAATCTTCTTTCTAGAGGAGAACATTTCCTAGACCATAGTAAATAATCCCCAAATAAATCTAAACCTGAACACAAGCTGTTTTCTGTAATGCATCTTGCAAAATCCAACACTACCATCATCTGCCTTTGACAAAAAATAATTTAAACAATTTCCAGAAAAAATTTTCAGAGTTGATCAAATTTTCATATCATGCACTAAAAATATCAATGTATTAGTTAGCTATTAAATAAAAATCAGACCGTTTGAGGTAGATACTGATGAATAGGTTTTTCACCTGAGTTTAAGACAGGACATTTTAGGGCCAAAAGGAAAAGACGAAACCCAAGGAGTGGTGCAGTTAATTACAATTTCTTAATTCTATATATCACCATTCACAGTATTGAAAAACAAAGTAAGGAAAGCATATGCCACCAATAAAACAAAGGGGGTATTAAAGGCTATTTAAACATGGAAGCACTAAAATCCTATACAAGAAAGAACACAGATTAGGATGCTGGTACAGACTCATCCAAGGGGCTTCGGGTGTTTTCTGTGGTGTAAAAAAAGAAAATATTAGAACTAATTTTTGACAGATTCCTTAAAACTATTCTGCTGGAAGGTTTTCATTTTAATAATTTAAATAGATTATAAATACTGCATATATGAACACGGATGTATGGAGATTAGTTTTTAAGATAAGGTATGAGATTACAGCTTAGAAATTATACAGAAGAAGAATAATAAAAATAAGAAAAAAATCAGCTGGAGATGTAGCTCAGTGGTAGAAAGCCTGCTAAGCATGTACAGGCCCTAGATTTGATCCCTACCACCACTGAAAAACAATAACAATATCATCATCATCCATACATTTTTTTAATAAAGGAAAAATGTTCAGCCTTCTTACTAAAAAAAGAAATGTAGAATGCAAAAAATAAGGAAGAAAACTCTTTGCCTTATGAAATTACTAAGGCTGTTTTGTAATCACTGTGTGATAGATTCTCTTCAAAACCTCACAATAAATATATATATATATAGATAGATAGATAGATAGATAGATATAGATATATCTGTAATCCCTGCTACTTAGGAGGCAAAAATCGGAAGGATCACGATTTTAGGCTGGATCAAACAAAACCAATAGCTGAGCATGGTTGTGCATGTCTTTTATCCTAGCTACATGGCAAACCAAAATCAGGAAGATTATGATTCCAGGCCAGTTCAGGTTAAAAAAAAAAGTTTGCTGAAAACTGACCTGGAAAAATGTTTCAAAGTCTTAAGGGTATCAATACTTTCAGATCAGAGTTCCAGATTTAGAAATCTGTTTACTCACTGTTTATCTAAAATGAAATTTAGCTGCACATATTATATTTTAACTGGTTGCCCTCCTTGAAGTCTATAGACTTTAGGAAATATCTAGAAGTAAGAACAAATATTTCTGGACAAAGATGTTCATTATAGAAATGCCATGTATTTGTGAAAGGTTTAAAATAGTCAAAATGTCAGAACTGGAGAACGTATCACATAAATTAAAGTACATCCATATAAGATGACCAAAAGACATCCATGCTCACTGTAAACTGTACAGAGAGGAATAAAATCCAGCTATTTCTAATCTGTAGGCAGATGGCTTTTGTCCATAAAGACACTTCAGTGAAATCTTCCATTTACATGACAGTTAACACCTGGGCAGAGTAAGAGCAAGCTAGTAAAAAGAGTCCCTGGAGCTTAACAAAAAGGCTCTTAGAAGGACTCTTGTGATTGCTTATGATGTGCCTGGTGAGCCCAGGTCATCCTCCCCATTTTAAAGTCAGCTGATCTGACATCTTAATTCTATCTGCTAACTTCTCCTTTGCTGTGAAGGTAACATGTTCACAGGTTCTGTCCATTAATACATGACATCTTGTGGAGGCCACTCTTTGTTGTCCACCATCTCAGTATAGTATATGATTAACTATCACATTGGGCAGGCATTTTTTTTTATTAACTACCTATCAGCCTGGTATACACATATTATACAGGACAGCAGGCAGACTGCTTAGGTAATGAAAATATTGAATAACACATATAATGAATTTAATGAGGAACTGTTCAGTGTTCAGAGGAAGGCATGAGGATGAACCTGTACTGACAGAGGCCTCTGGAACAGAAAGGTGGCTAAGATAACTGGGACGCAGCCTGTCTAATTACTAATGATATAGCCACCTTGACAGGGGTGTCTCAGCTTCCTTGGTTTGTGGTCTCCAGCCTCAATCCCTCCTTCCCAAATGAATGATGCTATTCCTGACCTCCAACCTCTGTGTATCTCAATTTTCAATCAGGTCTATAGGGCTCTAGTATTAGAGGACTGCTTTCTCAATTTCACCTCAAGCTCAGCTTAGATATCACAGCCTTTTTCCTTCCCTCTCTTTCTACCTCCTTGCCTTTCTTCCTCCACTATTTAGATCATTCTTTCCTTCCCTTCTTCCTTCCCTTCTCCCTCCATCCTTCCCTTTCTTCCTCTGGCTTTCCAACATCTGTCCTCTAGTCCTCAATGGTTACATCCCAGATTATTTCCCCTGTGTGTTAGCCCCTAACCATTCCCAGCTATTACCAAATCTCTTAAGATTGACCTGCTAGTCTCCATGTAAAAACATATGGGTAACTAAAGCCCAAAGCAAAGCTTAGTTACAGATCTACCTCTACTATAGATAGGCAGATCTGTGGGCCTGATCAGGAAAGAACAGAAGAGTTAGCAAGTATGCATTCCATTCTAGGAACAGAAAGTAGTTCTAGGGAAAGGAGTAAAACAAAGCAGAACAAAGAAATAAATGAAGCAAACAGGCTCTAGGCTTTGCTAAGAAACAAGGACTTATAGGATCCAGTTGAGAATAGAAATCCTGTCCAGGGACTGAACTCAGTAAGTAGTACTTGTAATCTTGGGTGCTGGGTGTTTAACCATGGTTGTCCTTCTGGATTTCCTCTTCTCAGAATAGAGATGCTGTAGACCCCCAAGAAGGTAGCATGTTATAGCTCAAGCTGCTTGACTGGGACTAAGCTCCTGCTGGGAAGGTCCACCCAGTGGCCACTGCCCAAAGCTGAATGAGAAGCAAGAAAGGGGTGGAGAATGTAGAAATAAATCAATAGCCATGACTATGGTGACATTTCATGGGCTGCAGGATTATGTTTCTCAGCAGTTTCCAATCATGCCTTGGGGCTACTCACCAAGCTTTCCTCAAACCACTCCTTTATGTAGGCAGCTGTAGGGCCAGGAATCTGGCTCAGAAGGGCTGCTTTCTCCTGAGGAAGCTCCAGCATCTCCAGGGCTAGCCTCAGTTCCTCGATGAGATGGCTCACTGGGAAGAGGTTCATGTAGGAGGCCGGGGAAGACAGTCCAGGCTCACAGGTACCATCAGTAATATCTGCACCTGTTTTAGCGCCTGGAACAACAGAGAGAGTTGGGAACCTTGGTGAGAAGTCAGGGAAGGGATGGAGAACAAAAGTATGAAGAGAGATGAGCAAAGGCCAGAGAAGAAACTTTGAAGGATCACTACAGACTGGGCAGGCTCATTCACACTAGAAATGTTTAGAAATCATTTAATCTGGGCTGGGCATAACAGGAAGAGACATATCAAGGGTGAGTAACTGCTCACAGAGATTGTCATACAAAACTCATCCGCACAGACACATGAGAAAAACACAAGTACCCCTCACCAGTGACAAAAACGTGTTATTTCAGACAGTGAGATTCCATTCTTCAGCTTGTTAGATGAATGCACTGTCTTTAAGTAAGTGTGTTATATTGCACAGGTGGCCACAAAAAATTCCTCTTCTTTCCATGTACTCATTCCATTCACCCATGCAAATAGAGCTGGATCCCTGGATGACCCCATTGCTGGTTATTATCACTAGAATATAGTGCTAGTAATTGTGCCAGTGCTGAGTTTCCACTCTTCCTCTCTGATCCTAAGCTAACAAGTAGCAGTTCCCCTTCAAGAAGGAAAGCTCCAACTGTCTTAGCCATCCCAGCCCCAATGACAGAGATATGAAGGAATCCACCCTGGATCCTACAGTTCCAGAGGAGCCATCCTACATAAACCATGTGTGTTACTGCCGTCTAGCATGTGGCCACGATCAAGAATTATAAAGACACAAATGATGATGATTGATGTAAGCCATTATGTGTGAGTTACTTCACTATACTGCAATACACAATAAATATGGTCATTTTGGTTATAGTTTAGTGAATTGGAATATTTCTAAATGTTCCCAATTGGGAAATCTCTACCTTAAATTTGTAGCATTATCATGTATATCCATATCTCATATCCCCGTTTTGGACTATGTACTTCTGGGATCAAAGTCCAAACCATAGTCAGCTGAATTTCACTGTCATATCCTCTACCCTGTAGATGTTGATATGGAAGCTGACCTAAATGCCAGGACACACACTAAATGAATAGCTAAAGAGAAAGAATCTTTACAATAAAAAATGTATTAATAAAAAAGGGAAAAAAAAGGAAGAGGAAGAAAGTTTGCTTGGATTTCTGTAGAGATCTGGAATATTGGATCAGCTCTTTCTAACTTGATATTCCCCAAATAGCACTGTTTTGTCCTCTCTAAACCCCACACTTAACAACAACAACAATAACAACAAAAAAAGTCTACTTTCTTTAAGAACAGAAATACATTTTTCAAAGCAATACTGGGATAAACAAAGGACTTCTGTGCTTCCTTCACCAGTAAAGAAAACACTTTAGAAAAATGTGGTTATGATGTTGGAATTTCTAGGGCATTTGTGTTGTTTTTAAGGCCAACAGGATAGAATATTTGAAGTAAGGATTCGGCTGGAAAGTGTGAGTTGTCCACCAAGTCCATGGGTACACTGATCTAATTCCTGACTCCTTTCCTACTTGCCAGGCAGCTTGGGGATGAGAAATCCACACAGAAGGAAGCAATTACCACAGTATTTGATTGCCTGTTTGCTTTCTGAAAATGCATGGTAGAGGGAATCATGGATCACAAATAAAGTCAAAGGCTCTGGGGAGCTAGGAAACTGCCCAAGTATCCAACTCTGGTATGTGCTCAGCAACTTTCTGGCTCCTGCAAATCCAATTTAGCGTTGACCGGAATTGCCACAGCCAAACCTCAGAGAAGAAATTGAGCAGAGGCTGAGCAAGATCTCCACTCCAAACAATAGTTTAGCAATCCCTCTCCACTCTGAACATACTCGAAAGTCAAGTACATGTCCATACAGTTATAAATGTACGAAGTGTTGAGAAGGGAGGTAGGTGGAAAAACAGATTTGTATTAACTTTTTATCACTGTGTGGCCCTGGATGAGTCTTTTTCTTTTCTTTTCTTTTTTTCCTTTCTCTGGGATTCTCCCTGAACTAATGCTGTGGGAGTCTTGCTTACTATTCAAGGAATGCATGGAAAACCAGGTGCCAGTGGCACACGTCTGTAATTCTAGCTACTCAGGAAGCTGAGATGTGAGGATCACAGTTCAAAGCCAGCCCAAGAAGGAAAGTCCACGAGATTCTATCTCCAATTAACACCAGAAAACTGGAAGTGGTGCTGTGGTTCAAGTGGTAGAGCGCTTGCCTTGAGCTGAAGAGATCAGGGACAGCGCCCAGGGCCAGAGTTCAAACCCCACAACCAAAAAAAAAAAAAAAAAAAGAATGCATGGATATATGTGTATTGTCTGTTTTACAGGTATGTATGTATGAATAAAACTAATTTCTATCTGTTCTTGTATAATTTAACTTGTTTTATTACTTCATTAAGTGCTAGGTGAGAGAAGTGAAAAGAAAATCATAAATGAGTGGTCATTTGTCCCTAAGCAAGTTGTAATCAATGATGCAAAGCCTCTGAGAATAAGACCCACTTGGTTTTAAAATCTAAGATTTAGACAGTTACAGAAAATTAAAAGAAGAAGAAACTTCCAAATGCTACCTGTGGGTTTGAGGATATAAATGACAAAAGCAATGTTGAATAAGTAAGTTTCTATAAAGTCAAAGATATAATGATTATGAATTTCCTCTCCTAGAAGGAAAGTGTGATAACTGGCCTCCTAGATAACAGTGGCTCAAGCCCTTGAACATTCAAACTTCTCATAGAGTATCTCCCACATAACTTATAGACTGCTCTCTGTGAAGTGAAGGAATGCCACTTCAGAGGCCATTAAAAAAAAAAGATACTGCCCTTGTGCCTTGCTGTACCTCTGTTTTGGACCACTTGCTCTGTGAGCACCAGCTGCCATGTTGTAAGGACACTCAATCATCAATGTGGCAAGGAATCATGACCACTTGTCAACAGAAACTGAGTCTACCAAGAGCCATGCAAATCTACTAGCATCAAGCAAGCCAACAGATGAAAACAGCCCCCAGCAGTTGCCTGAACTGTAACCTCATAAAAGACCCTTGGCCAGAATCACTCACCAAAGCATTCCTGAATTCCTGTGGCACAGATGCTGAGAGATAATAAATGTCTTTAAAAATATTTAAATTTAGGGTAATTGACTACATAGCCAAATAGCCAATACAAAAATAGCAAAAACAATTAAAGGTAATATGTTGCTAAGATTACATTTACACAAAAAATAAGAATGATGATGATGATGATGATGATGTGTGTGTGTGTGTGTGTGTGTGTGTGTGTGTTGCTGTAAATTAAACCTAGGGCATTGCACATATATTAGGCAAGCACTTAACCAGTGAAGTACATCCCAGTTCCCCAAAACAAGATCTTTATTTTTTATGCCACATGTAAAAATAAAGTTGAGGTACATAGGATTGAAGTACCTATAAAAATTTAGATAAAAAGAGGAGACAGATCAAAACTGGATTTGAGAAAGATGATATCATAGGTATAAGAGTAATTGAGCAAAACAACAAAATAGTAAATCTCACTATATAAAATTAACTTCTAGAATATTAAAAGATAAAAATGAAACTATAAATCATAGCCTGAAAACACTACTTATAAAATCATAGCAAAAGACCTTACATATCAATAGGAAAATGTGTTAAGCCACTTCCCACACCAAAGAGAGAAAAGGTTTTCTCCACTGAGGCAGTAACTTCAGTTGAAAACTGCAACAAATAATGATGACAAGCATGCAATAAGAAGTGTGCCTTCATGCCCAGTTAGTAGGCACAAAAATTGGCCCAATTTTTTTCAAAAGCAACTTGGCAAGATCTAGTGAAAATATTTATACCTTTTAATGTGGCAGTTCTAATTTTAGAAATCTAATGTAAGGAAATGTAATCAGACAAGCAGTCAAAGATTAAGATACAGGAATAATTTCAACAGTGTCTTTATGGTTTAAAAAAAGGAGGGAGTAAATAGCCCAAACAGGTAATAATGTCTAGAGCATCCACAGAATACTATTTATATAGCTACATAGTAAAAGAAAAACAGCCAGCCCAGTACCAATGGCTCACATCTATAATCCTAGCTATTTAGGAACTTGAGACCAGGAAGACCAAGATTTGAAGCTTGCCCAGGCAGAAAGTCTATGAGACCTCATCTCCAATTAACCAGAAAAATGTAAGAAGGGAGGTGTGGCTCAAATGGTAGAGCCACTACACACACACACACACACACACACACTAATAACTTCAATGTCGGTAGTGATTACTTTTCATTGCTTTTATAACATTTTTAACTTTAAATTTGTTGAATGAGAACAAAAACGAGAGAATGAAGCTTGATGTTTGGTTTATACAGGTACTTGAGTTTCAATTGATCTAGTACATATCCTTCTATGTCTGCTTCTGAGATTTATCTATGTTGTATATTGTAAATAGGTGATCCCTATTTATTGATTAGTAGTATCCCATATTATAATGTATCAATATTTGTTTATCCATTCAGTACTTTACAGATATCTGCATTGCTTGTATTTTTGGCTATTGTAAATAAAACTGCTATGTGTGTGTGTTTTTTTAAAGGTCTCCATAGGAGGGGAGACAATATAGGGAAGAAATCTTGCCCCTCTTTGAGCAGTAAATGATAAACACAGACAGGTTTCCTCCTTGTACCCTTGATTAGCTTTCTTTCTCTCAGTGATTGCATCAGTGAACGTGGGGGAAGAGGCTATGGATATTTTCACAGAAACCATTTTAAGAAATCTCAGGTCATACTGTTTGAGAAACTGGAAGAGCATGTGCTGCTTAATGGGAGTTTCTAACACCAGGGCAGACCCAATCTCCAAGAGTCCCTTCCATCCACAGTGCACAAACGGAAGAGCTGAAAAAGATAGCACCTTTTTAGGTTGTATTTTTCTCCAATGTACAGTCAAATAAGAAAATAAATTTTTAAAAACTTGGATGCTGGAAACAAAGAATGCACTGAACAATGAAATAAATTCAAGCTAAGCCTCGAGTAGCCCACTTTAAAACCCAGATAGAGAATGACATGGGTTCATTGGGCTCTCATGTCCCATTGAGAACACCAAACTGAAAGTGAGACCTTACAGAAAGACAGTGGCCCAAGTATTACCTGTTTCATGAAGAGAGGTCTGAGAAAATTACCCAATGGCAGAGAAACTTGCCCAGGGCTAAGGAGTCCCCTACTTGTTTTTAAAACCACACACACACACTTCTGCATACCACAGGGCCAAATTCCTACTATATATTTACTATTAAAATCCCAAACAAGAATCAAAATGAAGTAAGGAGGCCAGGTCTGGCCTGTGCCATATTGGCCACGGATGGTGGGGTCTGGCATCTTGTCTTCAGGCTGGGGGAAGGAACTGCCCCCTCCCCCATCACCTGCCTCCCAGGTAATGGGTGTGCCCAGACCCCTAGAGGCAAAGGCAGGCACTTGGCTGATAGGTTACTGAATCTGTCAGTCTAGTGCCTGGGACTGGGAATTTCCTGAAGATCTACTACCTGTGCCGACCTATTTAGGCCCAGACCAGCCTCGCTGCTGGACTCCATGCCAGTGTGTCTCCGTGATCCTGTCCTGTGACCTGTCACCTGGCTCGTCTTCAGTCATCATGGAATCCCAGTTCAGCTCTCCATTGGAGCTGAATTGGTTTGTTGGTATTGTTCTTGTTATTTCTTTCCTCTTAGCATGTTTCCTAGCTGTGTTATGTGCATTTGTGTGTTGCAGGCCTTTGTTATAACTGTGGCCTACAACCTGTTAACTGTATATTAAAGACTCCAATATTCTATATTTTATTTTAAAATGTGGCTTCTGGGATGATTTACCTTACAACACACACCCACACACACACACACACACACAAAATGGTGCTATACCTAAGGCCTGGTATTAACAAAGGCAGAATCATCCAAAAGGCTAAGTTCCACCCTTCATACACATTCCTTGCAGATGACAAATTGTTTTGTTTTTTTTTTTTTGCTTTTTTTTTTTTGTCGGTCATAGGGCCTGAACTCTGGGCCTGGGTACTGTCCGTGAGCTCTTCAGCTCAAGGCTAGTGCTCTACCACTCCAGTTGAGCCACAACACCACTTCCAGCTTTTTCTGCTTATGTGGTGCAGAGGAATCAAACCCAGGGCCTCATGCATGAAATACAAGCACTCTACCACTAAGCCACCTTCCCAGCTCTGACCAATTCTTATGTAAAACTGACAACCATGATGTGGAGGGTAGAGGAGGTAGAAAGGTTAAAATAGAACAACCATACTCAACCAGTAAGATGTGTGCCCTAATCCTGGAATTGATAGAACAATACAAACCAGACAATAAATTAACACTAGGCAGGTCTCTGTACAATGTGAAGTTTCCTCTCTAAATTATTTATCAGAAAAGGATAATTCAGCTTGTATTTAAATCCTAAAAACATTTGTATCTCTGAGGACACTCTATTACTTTTTTGAACTACAAAATCCTCTTTAGGGAAGACAGACATACACAAAAGTTTCCTGCTTTTGATATACATTGAAGCCACCTGAGTAATTTTAAAAAATACAGATGTCTGAGTTCTACCCAAATTCTAATATCATTGGTCTGAGATGTGACCTGTGGTACTGAAAAGTTTCCAGATGATTCTAAAATGAAACTATAGTAGCAGATGGCCTAATCAATGCTAAATTTTGATGCATACAAATATCAGCTAGAGTTTTTATTAAGGAGAAAAAAAACAAAATCTAATATGGATTTTGTAATTGTTTTTCAGTAATTATTCTGAGAATGGACCCACATAAAATACAAGTATACGGTGGCTCACATCTCTAATCATAGCTATTCAGGAGGCTGAGATCTAAGGATTGAGATTCAAAGCCAGCCAGGACAGAAAAGCCCATGAGACTCTTATCTTGAATAAAGCACCAGAAAACCAGAAGTGGTGTTGTGGCTCAAAGTTGTAGAGCACCAGCCTTGAGCTGAAGAGCTGAGGGACAGTGCTCAGGCCCAGAGTTCAAGCCCCACAACTGACAAGAACAAAAAAAAAAAGTATAGAATTTACTTAAAACATAATTCTTTTAAAAGTTATTTTTAATGTTATAATTGTACAAAATACTGGATTTCATTATAACATCATAATATATGTATATAATGTGATTTGGAAAAGAAAGCTTTTTAATGATTATTTTAAAACCATACAAAAATATAAGTGGTAGGCATTAGGCTTATAAAGAAACCTTTTAGTTCTCTTGCATTTGAGCTCATTGTAGGATCACAGTACTACTTCTTACACCTACTCATGGCTATATAACTTGCTTTGGTCCCCAAATATGAGAAGTGACATATCTACTTCTGGGAGAAAGCCTAATTCCCCATGTCCTGGCCTCTAGAAATGGACATTGAATCAGTCCATGCCCCAGGGGACAGTGACATGGAACTCTCCACAGATATGTAATGTATAAGAAATAAACCCATGTTTCAAGTTACTGACATTTTAAGACAGTTTGTTATTGTAGCATAGCTTAGCCTATTTCAATTACCCAAGGTATACATGTTACACAATTCACAAACACAGACTTAGAAGATACACTATGTATGTGGTACAGGGGTGAACTCAGGACCTCTACTTGAGCACTTTACCATCTGGACTATATTCCCAGCCCTCAAGATGAATGTTGCAAAGAATGATCTTTGGCTTCAACTGAAATAAATAATGATACGATGTGAAATTTAAAAGCGCTTTACATAAAACAACTTAAAAGTGAGGATAGTGTGCTCTAAACCTTGCTACTGAAAAGTGAGGTCCACATGGGCAGTATTAGCAATGTCTGGGAGATTGTTGGAAATATACAAGCCAGGGCCACCTCAGACTTCTAAATATGAATCTTCATTTTGCCAACACCCCCATATGCTCTACAACTGCAATAATTCTGTGAAAAGTAACCCCCATAATGATAGAAGTAGTTAGAGATAAATGTAAAAAGCTCAAATAAAAGTTACTTCATGCTGGGCATCTGTGGATCACGCCTATAATACTAGCTGCTCAGGAGGCTGAGATCTGAGGATCACGGTTCAAAGCCAACCCGGGCAGGAATGGCCATGAGACTCTTATCTCCAATAAATCACTCAGAAAACTGGAAGTGGCGCTGTGGCTCAAATGGTACAGTGCTAGCCTTGAGCTGAAGAGCTGAGGGACAGTGCCAGAGTTCAAGCCTCATGACTGACAAAAAAAAAGTTACTTCATTAAATGTGCCAGTGAGACAATCTATGAATTACTATATTATTTTACTTAAGTGCTTATAAATATTAAAATAATCAAATACATAATAACAAAAAGAATGCAATGAATCAAATGAAGTGAGAAATGGGCAGATTAAAAAGCAGATGGAGAATTACTGGAAATGAAAGCAAACCTGAAGAATTCACACAGAATGCTACAGAGAGAAACACAAGTAGAGAACAGGAAGCAGAGTTAGAAGACATCAGAGACAGAATGACAAGGTCAAACACAATTCCTCAGGAATTCCAGAGGAAGAATATGGAGGATGAAACAACATAAAGAACAAAATGGCTAAGGATTCTTTTAGGATGGGAAATTCGAATCCTCTCAGTTGAAAGATATGCACTGTATCAGCAGAATATATCAAATAATCCACCTTAAAAGAGAAAATTGTGTTCTTTAGCAAAATATCCATAACTATAAGAAGATAAAATGTATCATCTACAAGAATAACTATGATAGAATGTTCTCAGAAACAGATAAAATCCAGCACAGAAACTTACTGTCAGAGAATACGCATCATAGTTTAACCACAACACAAGTTAAAGTCAATTTTAAAAATGTAATATTATAGCACTTTTACACAATTGAGCTTTTGAAAGATAACAGATATGTACAAGAAAGCAGAGAGGAAAATGATAAACAGATACAAGGAAATTAAATCAAATACATATAGAATACATATGTAATAGCTATGAGATACATGTAGAGAAAGATATACATTAAGTATTTGCATAATAATACATTGAAATTTTTTGAGACAATCTCACTCAAAAGTAGTTCTCACTACAAAAGTAGTTCTCTGACAATAATAAGGAGAAAAACTATTTTGTCAAGTTTGGTCCTCAAAGAAAGGCACAAATAAGCAATATTATGAGTAAAATCAAGATGTGACAAGTGCAGTAGTTCTTAAGAGAAAATGTAATGAGCAACTTTATGTGGAAAAAAATTGCAATCTTCACTATCCTGGACATACTCCTAAAAAACATAACTTTCCAGGACCCAATTAAAATGAAAATAATGCTTGCCTATCTAGCAAGCACAAGACCTAGGGTTAATTCTAGTATTGGTTAAAAAAACAAACTACCCATAAAACTAAAGAAAAGAAAAAAGGTAAAATACAAGAAATAAGAAGAGAAAAGAAATAACAGAAAATCCTCTAACAAAAACAACCCAAACTATAGGTCCACATAGTTTTACAACTCTGTTCCCAAATCAATAACTACAATATCTAAGGAACAAACAACTCTAGTCCTAATGAAGCCATATTCCCACCAAGAATTGGGAAGTAGATTCTGCCAACAAGGTTAAAAAAAAAAAAAAAAGGAAGGTTGGCTGCTGAATGCTGGTTATCACAGTGGCCATTCTGACCTCTTCATAGTAAGATCAGCCCTCTAGATAACTCTAGCTCCACTCCTGTTTTCTTATTGTTATCTGTCGGTCTGTCTATGTATCTATCTACTTCTCTATCATCTGTCTATTTTTGACATTTCAGACAGCCTGAACCCCAGGCTGGCCTAGAACTCCAGTTCCTTATGCCTCAACCTCTCAAGTGCTGAGATTACAGGCAGGAAACAAAAGACAAGTTCAGGCTCTCCTGCTCTGCTGCTGTTGAGTGCTGTATGCTGAGCACATCAAAGAAGTTGTGGACAAGATCGGTTAAGGTTGTTCAAGGCAGAGAATCATCCTCAGCCATTGATACCAAGCTCAGGTTCATGTGTCAAGCTGAAGCATCTCAGTCTTAACTGGAAATTTTTCTACTACCACAAAAACTTGTTTTTCTTCCTTTTGTTCTTCCTGTGAACCCAGACATTAATCAGATTGGCAGAAAAGGCCAGCAGACAGGGCAATCTCTTTCTTAAATGTCATGAAAGAGACTCCTTCTAACTACTCCTCATCAATGAGTACAGATTGCAGATAACTGCACGAGCAATGTCTCGACAAGGCAAAGAGGATTAAGTGGCCCTGTGTCCTGACCAAATGGCCTTGGCACCAGGCCAGAAGTGGCCTGATAGGGTAGCCATTGAACTGTTAGTCTTCAATCAAGTCCTATATAAAATCTGTATTCGTGGTAGTTGCTCGGTGCCACCCAGAGATGTAATTAAGTAATATACTGTTCAATTACAACCCTCAACAGTGTAATTAAATTATAGTGCTCTTTGCAGACAGAATCACAGGGACTACTGAGGAGGAATATTAGATCAAAGGTTAACATCTTACTGGAATTTGAACAATGGTCATTTCTATTAGAAACAAATCATTATTGACACTGGACCTAGTCTTTAATCCTTCCCCATTCCCAGTGTTCTGATACAAAATCCTGAACTATAGCTCTTAATAAAAATCCCAAGCAAAATCCCAGCAAATTACTTTGTGGTTATTGACATATCAATCCTGAAATTTTAATGGAGAGTGGGAGAATAAAAGACCCAGGGTGACTAACACAGTATTGAAGGAAAATAACAAAACTCAAGGACTAGAATAATGTGGTTTTAAGACTTGCTATAAACTACAGCAATCAACTTAGTATGATTTTGCAAAAGAACAAATATATCAATGGAATCAAACAGAAAGCCTAGAAATAGAGCCTATAGTGAAATGATCAAAGGATCTTGGATAAGGCAAATATAATGAGGAAAAGGCAGTATTCTCATTCATCTTACACAACCATCCAAGAGCTCTGCCACAGGCTTGGTCGTCTGTGGTCAGGACAGAAGCGGCGCAGAGTGCTGACTATCTCAGCCAGTCGGAGGTTATGACTGTAGCTCTTAATCCAAGTAAGCTCATAGGAGCTTCCAGAACAAGCTTTCTAAAAATATTGCTAAGATACTCACTCTCTGGATGGTTTCAGAGATCAGAGATTGTTAACCTAGAACAGAACATCCCATTCTGAAAAGCATAACATTAGTCATGGCCTCTTGAAGGCCTTTCTGTTCATATAAAAATTAAGAGCCTGAGAGATGAATGCTAGACCATGTTACAGTACAACCCATACTCTGAGAAAGATGTGAGAGCTTCCCCACACCAGCTCCAAAACCTCCTTGAGTAATATGTATTTCTTCAAGGGGAGGAAAAAGTAACTGATTGAAAATGGGCAGTGTCAAGTATCCTGAGTAATTAGTAATTCCTGGAGTCTCCTCCAGCCTCGGTTCACACAATGGGGAGCTAAGTCTCAAAGAAGCATACCCCATCAGAAGGTAAGGCCACTAAACTATATCAGGTAAGGACAAAAAAAATGACCTGTAACTTTTTGCAAAGATCTGTTTGTTCCTGTCAAGGAATTAATCACTCAGCCCAGTAGTCATCCTTCCAAAAGCAGCCATCATGTTGCTAGATCCTTCCTTGAAAAGGTTCCCTACTGTCTAATGAAAACATTAATACCAATCAGTTAAGTAAAAAACCACTATGGCATACAGAACATTGCAAGTACTCACCAAGTCAATCAATACAACACTGCCTTGCCATCTCCTAAATGTACTGGATACCTGCTGGAGAAGTGAGCAGCCATTGATTTGGTGGGCAAAAATCTGTTGGATTTTGAGTGCCTGCTTGGCTGTGACAAACTGTGATGCACTCTGAAAAGTTAACAATAGAATCCATCTCACTGTATCCAAACTGCCTCATAAGTGGCATCCAAATTGTGACAAGAAATTTACAAACACATGTGGTACATACATTCTGTCTCCACAGTCCCTTAAAGAGTCTCACTAGATATCAAGACTTCTGCAGGTTTATATATTAAAAGAATGAGGGGGGGAAGGAGAAGAGAAAGGAGGTAGGGAGAGAGAGTATATGGCACAAGGTTATTTAGAAAAATCAATCTAACAAAGGAGTTCTGTCTATGGAATAAACAAACAAACAAATGGTAAAGTGAGAGATCATTTGTGAGATGCAGAGGTTCAGAGTCCAGCCGCTGTGATCCCAGGCCTACCTGCAATGATCCCGTCCATCTGCTCCAGGGCAGCTTCCAGTGCATGACTCGCATCAGAAGTCATAGCTTCTTTTGTCTGCTTTGTCTCCTCCTCCTATTACTGAAAATCAAATACAGGACAAAGAAAAATTACCAAAGTTCCACATTATGCATCTAAGATCACAACATGATTTAGGTCCATCATCATATAATGATGGCCAGGTGAGATGGTACATGCATATAATTCCCACAATTCAGAGGCTGAGGCAGGAAGAGATCTCAAGTTGGAGGCCAGCATGGGTTACACAGGAAGGCCCTTATCTCAAAGAATGAAAAATCCTAGTAGCTGTTGTATAGGTTCTGACATCTCTGGCCTCTGCCTCCTGTACGAGTGTTCCTTTTCCTTTCGACACACAATTCCACTAACTTCTGTGATGAAGAGTCACCAGGGCTCTCCAGTCATCTGTTGCCACTGGAGGCAATTCCTATACCTTCACAGGCTGATGGTCCCAGACTCTGTCTGATCACCATTATGTAAAGCTCAGTGGAGCAGAGAGCCAAATGCAACTGCCCATTGTGTGGGCTGAGGCATGGCTCAGCTGTCTTACAGTTGTGTTTTCTCTGTCCAGGAAGGCAATAGGCACAATGATGGGGGGAGAAAATGGGGTCCTAGGAACTTTCTAGCTGTACTCTATACTATTCAGAGTTCAGAATCCTAATCTCTCAAGGTTGAGAAATATCTCCAAGGATCCTTGCCTAATATTGATCATCCCTTCCACGATACATGTCACTAGTGGTAGGAAAGTACCTGTCTCACCTTGGGACAACTGATTCCATCTCTGGATAATTCTGTCTCTTACAAGGCCTAAATTAAGCTGCTCCATTACTGCCTTATCTACTTTCCCTCTCTTCATTGGACAACAGGGAGGGTTCTAAGAAGAGACTTAGCTCATGGCTATAAAATGGGAGCAGGAGTCAGTGTTCGCTAATTAACAAAACCTACATGTGCTCTGAAAAACAGAGGCATGGCTCTCATACGCAAGCATGGCACAGGCCAGGAAACAGATGGTTCTGAGGGTCTCTGCTCACTGTCCACGTGAAATTGGACTTTTTAAGGGAAGAGAGGAGAGGAAACATCTCACAAGAGTGACTTGAGACTAAGAACTAAGCCAGACTGTACCAGACAAGAGCAATTAAATTCCCACACTATTGTTAGTCACAGACTAAATCTAGACCCAGCTCTGTCATTTATTATGTGTGGTCTTTGAGCCTCAGTTTCCTCATTTATAAGAGGAAGATAACTGCATCTAACTTTCAGGAGGTGGTGTTATGATTAATAGGTCATTGTGGTTTTGTAGAAAGCATGAAGTTCATTCCCTTGCAGATAGTAGGTGCTTGCTCATAGTATATATTTTATTTTGGTGGTACTAGGGTTTAAACTTATGGCTTTGTTCTTCTGCCACTTGAGCCACACCCCTAGCCCTTTTTGCTTTAGGTCATTATTTTTTTTAGATAGGATCTTGTCCAGGATCAACACTGTTATTCAGGATCACTTTAATCTTCCTGTCTATATTTACTTTCCCACTTCCCTGAACCACAGATGTGAACCTCCACATCTGGCTTATTTGTTGAGATCGGTGGGGGGGGGGATGGAAGGGGGTGTTGTCACAAACCTTTTCCAGAGGCTGCTTTTGAAGCATAATCTTCCTAATCTCTGCCTCCCACATAGTTGGGATCAACACGCATAAAGGTCTGAGTTGTTGTTGTTGTTGTTGTTTTTTAAGTGAGTAAATAACCTTGGAACATTATTTTGCCAAGACTAGCTCACTAGATGAAACTTCAAACTGAAATAAGGTAGGTTGCGGGGAGAGAGAATACAGAGAAGCTCTGGAGGTTGAATCCCTGGGAGGAGAAGAACGTGGTAAAAATGAGAGAAGTAACTGCAAGTGAGGGAGGCAGTGATTCATGGGAACAAAGGCCGAGGAAGACCAGAAACAAAGACCTTCAGCCCCAGGGACTGTGAACCACTGAACAGATAACTTCAAGGAATAAAAAAAAAAATGGGAGCTTGCAGAGGTCACCATGGCCTTGCTGGCACCTCAGAATCCAAGCAGGAATCAAACACGGCTGAAACAAACACCAGAGCTGCTGGGAGGTAAGAACGAATAGCCAAGACTGCTCCAAAGCATGGCAATCTTGGGATATGAAGGGAAGTCAGCCTGGCTCAGGGCATAGGAAGAGGTCACAAAGGGGAAGTACTAGAAACAGGGCAAAGTCAGCACATTCCCACTTGTTCTGGCAGAAATACTTCCCTTCAAAAACTTCCCAGCACCCTAGAGAGGAAACCCAAAAACCTGTGATGCCTGAAATTGGTACTGCAGAGTCTGACCAGGTCATGCTCGCTCCATATTGCCATGGTCCTCACACTTGCACAGCCCTGGCCTCCTGTCTTCTCCCCATACATTCCAAGACTATTGGGTCCTCTGCACCTTCATACTGTCCATCCCCTCTACCCCTAGGCTCACTCCCCTGCATCCTGCATGGCCAACTGATTCATATCCTTCAGGTCTCAGCTCCAAGGTGTCTTTTCAGCAAGCCCTCCCCCTGAACACCTCTCATCTAAAGCAGAACAATTCCAAAGAAACTAATCCATATAATTTTTTTTCTTGCTATCAGCACTCCGTACCCACAGAAGCAAGGAGACGCTGTCTGACCTTTTCACCTCTAGGTTCTCAGTGCCTAGAGGAGTATCTGGCACAAAGAAGTTTATGAATAAACATATAGACAGTCAACATCCTATGAACTTCTGCTGTGCTGCGTCATGGGAGATAAGGATAAGCCAGAACTAGTCCCTGTTCCCATGGCCTGCAAAATATAGTAGAGAAACAAAGCTATGAACAAATAACTATGACACGCTCTGAGGTGTGCTGATAGATGCAGTTTCCCTGAATCTTGAAGGACAAGGAGGAGCTTTCTCAGAAGCATGCTATTCCAGGCAGAGAGAATGCTGCAGGAAAGACAGGAAACCATGTATGGGCAGGATGTAGTTGCCTATGGTCAAAATGGTAGATGAGATTTATACGGGAGCATCCATCCTCTCAAAATGAGTCAACACCTCAATTAATGGGAGCCTCTGACAGGAATGTGACAAAAAGATTTTATTTTTAAAGAAAGATAACACATTTTAACCTTCTAGGTCCATTGAGGAATTATGATTGGCCCCAGTTGAGGGCTTAAGCCATGGTAAAAAAAAAAAAAAAAAAAACTGAGAGTGGGGAATTAGGAGAGGACAAACCCTAAAGTCCTATGATATGTCCAGCTACAATAAAAGGGTCTTAGAAGAATATGGCTCTCTGCCAGTGATGAGCTTGTACTTGGCAAACAACAAGCTGGGTGGACTCGTGGGAGCTGGCCTGATGTGAAACATGAGTCAAAGGTGTATTCTCATTATGACTCAGGAGCTGGGCCAGAGAGACAGGGGAACCTGCTCTGGGCAGGACTGATGAACTCAATTCTAGACCTGCTGGGTCTGAGGCAATGGCAGGATATTTGGGTAAGAATAGTGTCAGGTATTAGGCCTTTGCCTCCTCTGTAAGCCCAGGCAATCACAAGGTCACTAGCCATTCCCCTTTGGAAGGCAGCTAATAGCCATTTATTTCTCCTTATCTAGGTTAGACTTTCCATCACCAAAGAATGCATGATGATGGGGTAATCCTGGCCCTCAAGAAGGAAGGGGTATAAACAACAACCCCTTCCCAACTCTATTTCAGCTATTTCATAATACCTCTGACATCAAATATATGGACTTTTTCTATGCCAAGCAGTTCTTTAATTCTCTGGACATCAACTGGGTCGCCTACAATTCAGTTCTGACCCAATGTATCTCAAGTTAGCATCAGATCCCACAAGTTGATAGCTCAGTTGCACAGGGCTAGCTCTATTACAGATGCCAGTCAAAAGTTGCTCCCCTGCACCCACTTCTGACTGCCTTAGCTACAAAGCTTTCCTTTCCTCGGATTTGGTAATTCGGTAGAATGGCTCATAAAATGAAGATACATATTACTTACTGCTTTATTTAAAAGAATCCAGCTTAGGAACAGCAAAATGGAAGAGAACAGGGAACAGGGTAGTGAAGAATTCAAGGAAATTCTATGCCTTCTCCATGACTTTGCCAACTTTTCCTAAGTCCATTCTCTAAGATTTTTCTGTTGAGGTTCCATTAGATACGCAAGATTGATTAAAGCACTGCTCATTGACTCACTGGGGACTGAACCCAGTCATGAGCCTTTTCCCCTCCCCAAAATGATGAGGAGCAAAGTGAAGGATTAGGGTTTGGACTGAAAAGTCTAATTCCTAATCACATGATTGGTTCCTCAGATGACCTACTTTCTAGAGTCACCTCATTAGCATACATTCTGATATGACTGAAAAGAGCTGATTATACATTGCACAAATTTCTTTTTTACCACTATGTAATGGTTTTAGGAGCCCTACACTAGGAACTAGCAAAAACACCAAGTATATTATTTCTTTTGTTTATTGTGAAAATACTGTACAGAGGGGTTACAATTACATGGGCAAGATAATGAGTACATTTCTTATCAAGCATTGAAGCTTCTTCCTTTGTTTCCCCTTCCCATCCAAGTATATTATTTCTTACTACATCACAAGTCTCAGAAGCAAGTGTGCACTGTGTCTTCCAGGTCTGTTTTCCCCACAAGTATACTAGCAACTCCCTCAGGAGCTGGGCTTATCAGAGATATGGGGCTAAAGGTTCATAGTGCTCTAGAGGCAACAGGTCAGGAGGCCTCCCTAGTGAAAAGTAAGATGAAGAAGTCAGAGAGTATATAAAAGAAGCAACAGACCAAACAAGACGGGAAAGAGCTAAATTCAAGCCTAAATCCAAAGGTGACCTGGAAGTACATAGAGGGAAGTAGAACTTATCTCATTTTACCAACCAGTTGTGGGGGGAATAATTTTTGAGAAGGGCTCAGCCATTCTATAGTGGCTATCCAAGGGCCTGATACAACACAGAAAACAGGCTGCAATGAAGACTCAGTTCAGGAAGGAAAGCAGGCCCAGAGGAAAAGTTGGCTATAAATATGTTCAGTATATCAACAGTGGTTATATGAGGCACAGTAGCTCTCACTACCTCTGAATTCTGAACACAATTCTGCATTTGGTCCAGGTGACCAGGCATGTTTGTGCTACCAAGAAATGAGCACATCCCTGATTCCAAAGCAAAGGCAGCACGTGCTGTTTAAGGAATGATATGAAGCTGGATGCTGGTGGCTCACAACTGTAATCCTAGCTACTCAAGAGGCTGAGATCTGAGGACTGCAGTTCAAAGCCTGCCCAAGCAGGTAAATCTGTGAGATCCTATCTCCAATTAACCTTGACTCAAGGTGGTAGAGCACTAGTTTTGAGCAGAAAAGCTCAGGGATACTGTCCATGCCGAGTTCAAGCCCCATGACGAAAGAAAGAAAGAAAGAAAGAAAGAAAGAAAGAAAGAAAGAAAGAAAGAAAGAAAGAAAGAAAGAAAGAAAGAAAGAAAGAAAGAAAGAAAGAAA
>NW_012267329.1:5408624-5445367 GCF_000151885.1 Dipodomys ordii
GAGGGAGGGAGGGAGGGAGGAGAGAGAAAGAGAGAAAGAGTGAGAGATAAAGAAAGAGAGTAAGAGAACGAGAGAGAGAGAAAGAAAGAGGGTGGGAGGAAGGAAGGGAGAGAGAGAAAGAAAAAAGAGAAAGAAGAGAGAGAGAGAAAGAGAGAACAAAAAGAAAAAATAAGAAAAAGTATGGTCCATTTGTCCTTCATCCCTTCCTTCCCTTTGTGGAAGCTGTCATTTTCCTATTAGTGACAGCAACTAAACCTGCAACTCCAGCTAAGGGAAGATTTTACCTTACTCTTTATTACTACTTAGGGAGAAAATGACCCTTGTAGCCATAAAATTAGCCAATGAGAAGGGAAGTCATACTTCAAAAGGTTAGTGTGTGTTGATGGATGCTAGACACATGGACTGGACTAGACTACCCAAAAGCCAATTTAGCACCTTGAAGCTGACTAGGGTGCAAGATGGAGAAACAGACTGGGAATAGTACCCCTGCTTCCTAATGATCTCTGTGCTTTAGTAATGGCCAAGCCTAAACTGCGATCTGTCTCTTCAGCATCTGCACTCAACAACTCTACAGAGAGAGCAAGGCTGCAGGAGGAAACACAATAAAAGAGTTTCATTATTACCTTACAACAGAGAGTCATCTGATGCTTCCCTTTTCTTCAAAAGACCAGGAAATGAGGAACAGTGTCATCTTAATAAACTGAAGTGTTTTCCTCATACTTTACAAATCTCCTATAAACCATGGTTGCTTTTAAATGGTTATTTTAAAAAACACCGTTTACTATCCCTAAACTTGGGAAATCGCCTCTAAAAGGATATGAGACTTATCTCTTTGAAAGAGGAAGAAAGAACTAGAAGCCATTCAAGCTTTGAGGAGGAAGAGAGAAATGAAGGAAACTGAGCAGTGACTAAATTGAAATGATAGCTATACTGATCAATAACACCCAAGAATATAAGTCAGATTGAAACTTGGCCTCTGCTGCATGTTGACTGTGAGACTTGAACGACCCTAAGCCACAACTGTGTTACCTATAAAATCAGTATAAAACCAGTCTCATTGTTATGAGTGCAAGTAAACAAAAGAAACCTCAAGTAAATATAGCAGATTGATTCCAGACGTCTAATTTAGCTGCCCACTGAAACAACAATAAAAGAATTTACTTGGAAAAACATAAACCAGGAGGACGTGGGATGGGAGACACGGGAGCTGGGAGGGTTACAGCTATGAAGCAAGCATCAAAGGTCAGCCAGCCCTAAAGCCTAAAGCTCAGAAAGACAGAGCAGTATGAAGCTGACATATGCATCTGAAGCTCTTACAACATTTACATAACTGGTGAAAAATTTAGTTCAGTGATAAGAAAGCTGAGAAAATAACAAAACTTCATAGAAACCAAAATGCCAGAGTAATCATCGTCCTTATGGTGAAATGCCACAGGACGTCCTCACCAAAATGGCCCTGGCAGATGGAAAAGTGCATGGGTTATGAGGGCAGAGCCTCAGCTTCCAGGTTCCAGAGAACTGTTACACAGTAATGACGGCCAAAAGTAAATGGGTTAGCGGAATATGCTAGTAGAATATGTTTTCTAGAAATCCTGATAAACACACAAAAAGAATCTTACGTGATTCTATCTGAGGAAAAGCAATCAAGATACATAGGTGGGAAGATGGCTATTTAACAAATCATGTATAATTGTTTGACTTTTAAAGTGTGTGGCTTTTAGTAGGGATGGAAATTAAAACATCTAGAGCTGGTGATGTTGTTTACTGTTGGAGCATTTCCCTATTCCCTGGCATTTCCCTCAAGGCCCTAGGTTTGATACCTAGCACTGGGGAGGAAGGGGGCAATCAAATACATCTGGTGTTCCTGGAACGGTACCAAAATTTAATTAACTTATGCTTCATTCACTTCAATAGTTACCCTATATCTGTTATACCCTCTACCTGTATCTTTGTGTGTATCTCTTAAGTATTCTAATAAGGGCTTATCTAACATTATCTCACTTAATCCCTACATACCAGTTGGGAATTTCAGATGAGAAACACTGAAGGTTTACAAGCATTGTGATATGACCTGACTTACCTTTAAAAGTATTACTCAGGCTGCTGCTTAAAACAGACTGCAAAGCCAGATGCCAATGGCTCATGCCTATAATCCTAGCTACTCAGAAGGCTGAGATTGGAGAATCATAGTTTGAAGCCAGCCCAGGCAGGAAAGTCCATAAGAACTCTTATCTCCAACTTTCTCTGCCTTCCCCTCACCCTCCCCCCACACACAAAAGAAGCTGAAAGCTGGGGCTCTGGCTCAAGTGGTAGAGTGCTAACTTTGAGAGAGAGAGAAAAAAAGCTCAGGGACAGGGCTTTGAGTTTAAGCCTTAGTACCCCCTCTCCCCTGCACATAAATATAGACTTCAAGGACACAACTGTGAACACATGAAAGCCAGGCAAGAGATGAAGGTAGTTTAGACCAAAATGATAGATGTTCTAATTTCTGATCTATGTGAAGCGTAAAACACCCCAACCTGCAGCCATTAGAGAGAAGACTGAGGAGGAACAGAAGTAAAAAGTGGTACCTGGGACAAATGATGCACTTCAGGTAGATAATGCAGCCAGGTGTTCTCAGTAAGACCTAGTAAGATCAGGCAGCGTCTCCTCCCCAGACTCTTGCAAATAATGATCTCATTCGCTTCTTCACCCTTGCTCGTCCCTGTATTACCTCACTAGTACTATAATACCCATCTAACTGGTTGCTTCCCTCCAAGCAACCTTCTCAACTCAGTCTGCACTAAAAGACTGACCCATCAGCTCAGCAATCATCAAACTTGGTGTTCATTGCAATCACCTAGAGAGTCAGTTACAAAGCAACAAACACTTCATAAACAGAAGTGGGCTGTCCTTTATACATGACTGACCTCCTCAGGTAGTTCTGCTACTGACTAAAGGAGGAAAGAAAAACCTTCTCTAGAAACTCTTCTGCCTAGAAGTCTCTAGGGTTTACCATAAGCCACACACTTGCAACATACAAACTCAGTCTGAGTTAAACTTTAGCCCTTATCATACACCTTGGCAGAAGTCAGCCCCATCCAAACCAAATGTCTTACCCTTAGGGAACTGATCCCAGCTATTAAGTCAACTGGATGTCCTGGTTGCTTTCCTGTGTAATACCCAGGCCAACAGCTTTCCTGCTCTGCTAAGCTCCCATCTTCCTATCAAGCCAACACTTCCAGAAAACCTAAATGTGATCACCATAACTCTTCTGTAGAAGAGATGACAGAGTCTGTACCTAGCCATCTCCTCTGCAGCCTGACCATATGTCTGGGTCTCTGGAAGATTCCCCTAGAGATGTATTTATAGATTTGTTGGTAAAAATAAACCAATCCATTGTCAGAAGGAACTAAAAGGTAGGATATAAGACAGTGAGTGCTGGTGTTTCCCATTCCCACACTTGACACCCACATCCCTCTCCATATCCTCACTGGGGCCCCAAGATCATTTCTCCAAATGCTCCTCTTCCTGCCTCAGGAATACCATGATTGTCACCAAGCCAGAAACCTAGGAACCACCTCTTGGTCTTTCCTTCTCTCACCCACATTCAGTGGGAGGAGTGGCCGGTCACCAGGTCGAGGGAAGTCTCCTTCTTCACCCCTCTCAGAACTGTCCCCTTGTCACTCCCATTAGAATGACTGTAGTGTCTTCTGCCTCCAGTGTCACCCCCCTCCCTTCTCCTCCCCTCAGTGTCCACACACCTGCCAGAAAGATGAAGCTACTTCCTAAATCTTACCAAGGAATTTTATAAGATCTCACAGCTTCCTATCACTAAAGATATGAAGGGAAGTCTAGGCCACCACACACCATGTAGTGATGAATAAGAGTTGTGAATCTGAAATCAGACTGCCTTTGGATCCATACTTTTTCCCTTTACCAGCTATGTCTATGATGAATTCTTTAATCCCACTTAGCCTCATCTTCCCCATTTGTGAGGTTGGGTAAAAGTACCTATATGATGGGACTGAGTTCACAGCTACATAAGTTATAGTTCTCCTGGCCATACCTGGCTCCTGCCCTGAGTAACAGCCAAACTCCTGTTGCCTGCCTGCTTCTAATCTAGGGATATACCTCAGCATGTAATGTTTCAGCCCAAGATCTTCATTCCCCTTGCTCAGCATCTACTCTTCTTTCAAAACCCAATTCCACCACCATCTTCTTCCAGGACCCTTTCCCATCCTCCAGATGGCAATGACTGCCAGTCCAGAGGACTGGCCACATTACATGTGCCAACTCCTTGGCTCAAGGGTCAGCCCCACAAAGGCAAAGCCATGGGCTCTGACCCTGGAGCTCAGCTCACAAGAGCTGAAGGATGAACAGAACCGAACAATTGCCTGGAAGAGACAGCAAGAAGCTGACAGGACTAAATTCTTCTCTCTATGATCCTGTGAAATAAGTCATCTACAACATAAAATGGTGCAACAGGCATAAAATAAACATTCCCATGTCAAAAGGGAGGGATGGAAGGAGGAAGAAGTCTGCAGTAGAAAGGCTCTCAAGGCCAAGTCATCCCCATCCAAGGCCTTAGGACTAGAATGAGGTCCCTCATAGTCCTGAGGTCAAGACTCACAAGACAAGGAGCAGCATAGCACATCTAACATGTAAAGACAGACAGTTTGAGCAACTGCAAAGCCCAGACATGTCATAACACAAGGACAAAGCCACAGGCATTACCTTCTCTCATGACAGGAGTAGACACAACTAACATCCAGTCACAATACAGACAGCAAGGCAGGACAGAGATCAGGAAGCTGAAAGATCTGCTATCAGCCTTGCTGAGTGCCTTCAGTGGATATCTGCAACCAGTAAATATGGAGGGGTGGAGCTTTGGTTCCTTCTGTCAGCTAACAGCAGCAACTTAAGTTGAACAGGAGAGAATAAGAGAATGCCACTGAAAATTTCACTTGTCTCCATCTAACCAGCATATCATAGAAGTTACCTAATTGTAACTCCTAATAACAAATACTATTTAAGGATTTATAGCATCAAAAGTGTTTTTCACACGCACAAGCTCCAGTTCCCACCTACACATCCCATATCAGGCCAATCTGATCAGTGAGTCAGTTGCCAGGGGTGGGAGATCCAGCAGCATTGCTGAAAGGGCTCCAAGCCTAGGCACAGGCTGACAGTGCTGGATGACAGCAGAGTCACCCACCACCGACAACCTCAGTCTCGCTGAGAATTGTTTTCTCTAATACACCAGGCTAGTGACTTGTATTCAGTGGTCATTCCTGGCTACTCCCAAGAGGAGTGGGCAAATCCCAGGAAATCCCTAAGAACATTTATTCTGCAGCCCAGCCCCATCAAGCACACTAGACAGATTCCTTTGGCTTTCTGTACCTTCCATTTAAAACTCAGCCCGGTTCCCATCACATGTCCTTGCCCCACCGCCAGCCTTCTTTGGCGCAGTCCAACCCAGATGCTTCCACTTAAGCACTTACCCAAACAACCAAGCCCTTCTCACCAAACCACAGCCCATGACCCCAAGAAGCTTTTCCAATACCATGCAGCCAAAGCAGGGCAGTCACAAAGCTGAACACTGTCCTCTAAAGAGAGTATGGGGCACCAAGACCTCACCTTCAGGTGTCATAGGCCAGACCTCTAGTCTCTATCCCACAGACTCAGGAACAGAAGTGACATGTCTATTCTACTTGAAATGACAAGCTGCTTAAGAGAAACACCACCCCCAAAGGCATGAGCATGAGACATCGTGGTAAGCTGAGCCCAGCCCATAAGGAGGAGCCCAGGGCCTGGCCAGGAAACGGGTGAGTGCGAGATTCAGACAGCTCACACGCAGACAGCACATCTGACCTATTTGGACACTCGGCTGCTGACATTGTTCCCTTTAGTGTCTGTTTAATGTTTTCAAATTCCTGTTTCATGCTCCTGATAGGTCACATCCTTCCCCTCCCTCACTAAACAGGTCTCCTTCTCCCACTTCAAGGGCCAAAAGAAGAGGCTAAAGCAATCCTGGCAGTGAAGGTCACAGCCTTTACTTTTGGTTTGAGCAGATTTCAAGGCAATGCAGGCACTCCAACAAGGAGATAGATTCAGGATAAGATCAACAAGCGGGGATGGCAGTGGGAAGTGAGGACAGGATGTTGGCTTTTGGGAAGAGATGGGGGAGCCAGGAAGCATCCAGTGAACAGAGCATCATCAACCCCCACACCATGGGTCTGCCCCTTCATGCAGTGAGACAAGTTTATGTTCTCATAGGAGTAGGGTCCACTGTAACCCATTAGAGAACTTGGAGTCAAAGCTTCATTTCTTTCCTTCTTAAAAGCCTCAGAAAGAACAGATCTGAGAAGTTACATAAGTGAGAATGTACCTTCTGAGGCAGACATGTGAAGGATCACACACAGCTAACAATTCACTTGAAGAGCTAGCAACCTGTCCCCATCGTCCTGAGTGTTCACAGTGCATCAAAATGATACCAAATTACTTCAAGGCCTGAGTAATTTCCACCTGCCTGTAAACACCCTGCCTCTGGAGGTTCACAGCAGGCCTCCTGCTTACAAGGAGTAAAGAGACTTTGTCTTCCTTATCTCATTTGTGCAGGATATATTACAATTATCAGTTGTGTTTTACAAAGATGTAGCTCCTTGGCCAGAGAGTGGCAGCAGGTGAAACTGGGCTCGGCTTGGGAAGACTCTTTCACCTCCTCTCACCCTTGAACTTGGCCTGTGTCCACCAGGCAGTGGCACCACTGGAAGAACTACCTGGAAGGCCCTTGTTCTTCTCAGCAAAAGTGTGAAAGAATGGAATGACGCTTTTCAGTGGATCTCACTTTATTTCTCTGGATTCCCCTTACCTCCTCTTTAAGTATCAGCTGACTATGTCTGGCAGCCTACCCCCTCTCTGCTGCCTACCTCAGAGGGTCCCTGCCTCCCCGCTTCCCACACTTCAACTCTGCTTTCCCCACCCCCTTATTCTCTGCCCAATGTGGAAACCTCTCTACCTCCATGCCCAAAGCATGTCAGTTGGTCAGCACACTGAGTCCTTAGCCCCAAACTACCTTTCTCCATCCACGGCCCAGCTCACACCTAGTCTACTCCTTGGCGTGTTCTGTTTCTTTGGTCACACTGCCCTCACTCACCCTCTACCAGGATCATGTATCTCTTCTTCCCAGTCACCCAAGCATCCAATCTCTAATCTCATGTTTGCTTCCTGACACACTCCCCTCGGTGAACTACCATGCATCTTTGATATGAAATGAAACCTCTCCATTCCCCTTTCCTCCACTCCACACTTCCCCCTGGTCCTGCCCCCCATCCCTCTGGCCCTCTAGTCTATCATCCCTGGGATCCATCCTCTCAATTATGCATCTTGAGCTGATTTTGCATCTTTTCATCTCCTTTTTCTCAAGACGCAAAAACATTAAAGCCTGACACCCCATGTCACCCTACACCCCAGTTATTATGTCCTGTTTCTCCTAGGCTTTGTAGCCTACTGCAGCCACTGAAGTGAGATTTCCACCTGTGTACATGCAGCCCACAAGGGAGAACAGGGATGTTGCCCTCTCTCCGCTTCAGCTGTGGGCTCCCATTCTTATTTAATGGAAAGGCAGCCTAAGCTGGAGTTAAAGGCACAAGCTGAAGCTAGACTGCCTGAGTGTGGACTCTGATTAGGATACTTATCATGTGTCCTACAGCAAGAGATATAACCTCGAATCCTTCGTTTATTGATAAGGGGGGGGGAGCAATATCTACCTGAAAGGTGGGTGTGTTTAATGTCTTAATAGAGCAAAGCACATAGCCTAAGTCAATCGGAGTCAGCAGGATTGCTTTCGATGGCATCCCATCAGAGAGGTATTGGCTGCCATTGTCATTTGGGTCAAAGCACTCTCTGGGCTCCTCCTTGGGCTATGTACCCTGCATTCATCTGTAACCTGTCCCCTGTCCCCTCCCTCACCTTCAGGTCTCCATGGCTCTCTCTGCAGAGTTGCTTTGGCCAGCCTGTGTGCAGGTATTGAGAACCTGAGCACGGCATGGCCTCCTCTTACCAAAGTCTAATCTCATGAGTTGATATAAAAATTATACCTGTCCCTAAGTTGCCCCAGATTCATTAAAAGCTGTCATTTACAGTACCAGGACAGAAATAATTATATGCATTGGGCATATCTATCTTCACTAGTATAAGAAATACAACACAGAAATAAATTTATCTGAAAAGTAACTTTGAACAATGAAAACGACCCTACACAGCTAGTCTTGGAAGCAACCACAGTTTTTACCTGATCCTTCTCTCCTTGCCTCTCGGAAATTTACTTTTACAAAAAGAAATTATTTTTTCCTCTATGTTGTTATAGGTACTCAAGTTGAGTACTATGCACTATGATCTCCATTTTCATGAGGAATAGCTCAGGTCCACAAAAGAGGCATAGAGAACCCATACCCTAGAGTACTGAATATCAGGCTGCAAGTTTCCTAACCAATCCCTCCTAATCATGCATGTAATGGATCATCCCAAATCACAATTAACTTTTAAGAGATAAAGCATAGGATCTCAAATATGAGGGAGTGAGACCAAAGATTTATTCCACAGTGTAATGGAAAAGGTCTGAAGACACTTCTGAGGTCCCCAAATATGTAGCTAGTTACTGAGAGGAACTTTTAGGATCAAAGTGTAAGGTAAATTAAATGTTTAACATGGAGCCAATAAACAGAACACCACTGGATGACCCATTGTAACAATGAGATGTACAAGACACTATGTAGAAAATGAACTTCATAACTTTGGGGGATGGGAAGGGAGAAGTTGGGAAGGTAGGGGAAAACAAGGGAGGAAGTAACAACACTCAATAGAAAATGTACTCATAACCTTATGTAACTGTAACTCCCTCTGTACAGTATTTCTACAATAAAAAATATATACCAAAAAGAGAAAAAAAAGCTGTCATTTATTAGGCGTTCTCTCTCCCTTCCACTGAACTAAGCATTTATGCATATATGTGTGTATATCACATATCTTGATAATCCTAAGTATTATATCCAAATTTCTCAGACAACAATGGAACCGGAAGTGATTAACCAATTTCTCCAAATCACATATCCAGAAAGCAGTAGCAACAAGATTTGGGTCCAGGCAGTCTGCTGCTACAGTTACACAGCACTTCTTCACCAAGCCTCAACCTTCCCCACCATATTCTGACTCCCTCATCCTCTAGTCATACATAGAAGAACATTTTTCTTACTTCATGCCAGTCCCTTTAATCTAAAGGCTTTCTCCCAGTCTTTGTCCATAAAAACTTATTTTTCAATACCAATATTTCTAGATCCTGCACAAAAGCAGTCCTACTCCACCCAAAGGAATCACTGCTGATATTCACACATGCACTCAAATCTTCATTTAATTTCTGTTTCATGTTGTCATAGAGACATCCAATGGGAGGACATTGGTAGTTAAGTGTCTTATTAGTGGAACCACAACATGTGAGCTTGACTCCATCTTTCTCTTCTGACAAAGGAAGAGACTATTGCCATCTAGCTCTCCCTTACTTCAGCTAAAGGATGATGCACTGGTGACCCTGAGGGCCACTTTCTCTAAACACCTTTATTTACCTATAAAGCTGATATCTTTGTATCCCTCTGATATGTGGTCTTAGTTTTCAACTATTGCCAACTTACATGGTATGAGCACTTACCATATCCCAAACCAAGTGAGGCCACTCAGTGAAGGACAATGCAACAGTTCCCATAGAAGTGTTATTCTGCATAGCATACTTGTGACCTTCTCTAAGGGTAAAAGCACTCTCACCAGTTAGTGGGCTCCATCCCAGGCAGGCCTGCTGCACCTTCCTTTCAAATGGTGTTGCCCTGTCTAAGAGTTCAGGCCCTGTCAGCAACCTATAATTGGCACTGTAATTCACTTTCCTACATACGGATGCCAAGAAGGTGGTCTGGAAGAAAAGGCATTGTGTTGTAGCCACTGGACAATGCCTGCCAAAGTGAATTAGTTCTAGTGCCTGGCTTATAGATGAGCCTTGTCAGAAAGGTCAGTGTGAATCAGGCTTTAGGTAACCTGCATAATGAACAGAAAATGGGGATATCATCTCACAAACTTCCCTCCCAGTAGTCCTTACCTACATTCTTTCCCCTCTCCAATCTACCTCATGACAAACAAACTCTTACCCCACTGACTAACCCTAATAAATAATACCAGCAAGTGGAGACTGTTGAAGTAGAGTGACAATCAAGCATTTTCATTATACTCTTCCTTACAATTCTGTGTATACTGGATTTTTTTTTCCAATAACAGAAACTTTAAACGAATAGCTAGGAATAGTGTATGTAACCCCAGTACATGGGAAGCAGAGGTAGGAGGATCAAGAGTTCAAGGCCAGGCTGGGCTACATGGCAAAACCCTGTTTCAAAAGCAAACAAACAAACAAAAACATGTTTAAAAGAAAAACCTGCTTCCCAAGGTTCTGAAATTTCCCAGCAAGGGGGAGGAAGTGGTGACAGTGAGTAGGATTCCACCTTCTCTTTTTCAGCAGAACTGAGATTTGAACTAAATTCCTGATGACTCATATGGTGCTCTTTCTACAGTGCCATTCAGACTCTCTGAATAGGCTCTAACATCTGATCAAACTTTCCTCATAGCTCAAACATTTCTCCATGGCTCATCATCTCTCAGCTAGGTTGCAAAAGCTGTCTCCTCTAGGTGTCCTATCTCCAGCCAACTCCCCTTCAGTCCATCCCTCCCAGTACAACAGGAGATGTTCCATAAAGCTCAGGTCATGCCTCCTCTGCTCCCAACCCCTGCATGGCTGGGTCTTCACTACTGGCAGGGGGATCAAAAGCTACATTATTCAGCTCATTCAAAGTCTGTTAATACAATTCACCTTCTAGTTACATTTTCACTAACCAGACTGAATAACTTTCTACCCTCTAAATATAGAAAAGCTATAGAGTATGACAGGGAGAGGTACATGAAAGCTTGCCTGTTTTCTCTGCCTTTCTTCCTGAGGATGCTTTCATCCATCTATTCTTTCAAAATCCTAACAATTCTAAGGTCTTATCCAAATGCATCACATCCAAAAGATCTTTCCAGCCACCAAGGACATCAGTCCCAGTAGAAGCTCCTAGTCTTTGCTCTTGATGAAGATGAGGCCCCTTTTAATCATCAGAATTGTTTGTGCTAATCTTAAGAATGAAATATTTCATATTTTTCTCAATGTGTCTCTCTGTTTAAATTGAGCACTTCTTGAGGGTAAGGAGTATATTCTACTTACCTTTCTATCCTCAGAGCTCAGCAAAGAACCTGAAGAATATGGGTAAGTCATTTATTAAATATTTGCATATCTTTGGAAAGAGAGAGAAGGTGCATGTGGCTGTCTTGGCATTCTGAAATAAAGATTACTTCTCCATTTTTGAGGCCTTCTATTCAAAAAGTAAAGGCAAGTATACCATAAGGGGAACTTGTCCATACTTGGGCTTGGTGTAAGCATTAAATAATGGATGCAGACAGACCAACCAGAGCAGAGGATGGAACTTCCCTGACAGATGATAAAACCAGGCTTTTCTTCTCATTCCTTTATTTTAAAATGCTAAGCAACAAGAAAACACAGGTCTGAATTGGCAAGCTTTTGAGTATTCTGGGTCTCATGTTTAACTTTAGCTTACAAGAAGCCACCTCCTACAAGGCTTTCTAGCTTCCCACAGGGGATCAGGCTCCAGAATCTGGCAGGCTTTAGTCAAACACTAATTGAATTAATTAAAATGTATGCTGTATTTCCAACCGTCATGTCAACATTTATTGAACAGTTTAATTTTGAGTCAACAAAATGGCTCTTCTTTTACATTAAAAAAAAAAAAAAAAGAACTGGGTACATTGGCACATGCTTATAGTCACAGCTACTTATAAGGCTACAGCCGGAGGAACGCTTGAGTCCAGTATTTCTGGACTAGCCTGGGCAATATAGTGAGATCATAGCTGGAAAAAAAATCACACACACACACACACACACACACACACACACACACACACACACACACACAGAGGAACCAACACATTTTCTCAAAGACCAGCCTGTGTACATTGTCAGCAACTTGGCTCCTGCCTCTGTCAGAAGATAAGGAGGCTTCTCCTGAAGGCCTGGGCTAGAAAAGGGGATTAGCAGCTCTGTCTTAATGGAGCACACAGACCCACATAGGAGACAGATGAAGACACTGTACAAAATACACATTGCAGGAAAACAGCTTGGCCCCCAGTCTTTTCTGGGTGAGCCATGAAACAAGGCCTGTCAAGCTTCCTCTATCACTGGGTCTACCTCGTTCTTAGCTTTGTAGGACAGCAGTGAGTTCCTGTCTGTCCTTTACCAAGACACTGAACCTTGTTCACTAAGGCTCTATAATAGGTTGAATTGTGTCTCCCAAAAATTGCTTTAAATTGAAGTCCTTTAGTAAGTCCTCAGTACTTTAGAATGTGGCCATATTTGGAAACAGGATAATTTTTAAAGGTAGGGCTCATCATTAGAAGGAAACCTAGGCCAGTATAACTGGTGTTCTTATAATAATAGATTAGGACAGGCATGGATGGTCACAAAAGAAAGACATGTGAAGACACAGGAAGAAGATGCTTATCTGTAAGCCGAGAGGCCGCACAAGAAATCAACTCTGTCAGTGCTAGATCTTGGATTTTTGGCCTCCAAAATTATGAGAAAATGAATTTCTACCATTTGATCCCCCTGTTCTGTAGTACTTTGTTTTGGAAGCTTTGCAAATTCATACAGACCCTCATCTGATCTTGGATACAGGAATAGGTATGGGGTTTGGGGGGGGGACTATCTTTTCTCCAGAGCTATTGATTTCTAATCTGACCCGCAGTGTTGCTCTTTCTCCCAGCACAAGGGAGACTGATGCCTCTTTTTTTGTTTTTACAATAGCCAGGTAAAAGCAGGTGTTCTCATCTTTTTACCTGTATTCTTTGTAAGCCCATTCTCATTTGAATTATTCCTGGGGAGCAAGGCTAGACATTAGGATGTTAAGATAAGAAAAACTAAGACCACACAAATGACCAGTGATCAAGCTTCATTCAAGAGCCCAAGAGCTCAGAGCAATGTCTGCTTTTCTTTTTGTTGTTGTTGTTGTTGTTGGTGGTGGTGGTGGTGGTGGTGGTGGTGGTGGTGGCGGTGGTGGTGGTGGTCATGGGGCTTGAATTCTGGGCTGGGCGCTGTCCCTGAGCTCTTCAGCTTAAGGCAAGCAGTCTACCACTTGAGCCACATTGCCACTTCTGGTTTTCTGGTGGTTAACTGGAGAGAAGAGTCTCACAGACTTTACTGCCCAGGTTGGCTTTGAGCCTTGATCCTCAGATCTCAGCCTCCTGAGTAGCTAGGATTACAGGCATGAGTCACCAGTGCCTGGCTTGTCTGCTTTTCTTTAAACCACTCACCACTCCAGATTATGGAGACAGGGGAGAGTGGGCAGGGCTTATTATCCCCTAACCTCAGCTTACCAGTCACAGACCCTTGTCACTCAGATCATCTCCCTGTTCCAGAGCTCTGAAGCCAGAGGGTGGTTTAGGGACTTTCCCAAGACAAGTGACCCAGAAATCCCCCAGTGTTACACATGCTGCCATAAACCAAAGACAAGCCTTGCGGTAGCAGTACTGTGCAAGGTTATCCCCTCCCCGGGTGCTAAAGACATATTGCTCCTGAAAGTTTCTCAGGTCTCAAGGGAGTATAAATGTCTAAAAATATTCTGGGAGTTTTTAATCCATTCTTCTTTACCTTTATTTCAATAGAGCCTTTATTCCCCAACAGAAGGTACCCTAAAATGTTCTCAGCCTCAAAAGAAGTAGTGAAAGGTATAGAGGCTAGCATGACTCAACAGGTCCTAAAAATAATACTTCTCACTCCAACCCAGTCCTGAACCTTCTCAGGCCCCTTTCTTACCAAGTACATGGAGGATATTTCTCCCAAAGAGTAAGAGGAACCAGATACAGCAGAAGGAGTCCAGGCTGGGTCTGTTTGGGGTTGCAGTAACAAAAATTACATAAACTGAGTTCCTGTCTGTCCTTCATCAAGGACAATTGAACAGTTCGGGTAGGTAGCTTATTAGCAAGTTTATTTCTCTTAGTTCAGGAGGTTGGGATATCTAAAATCAAGGCTCTGATAGGTATCTGATAAATGTCTCATGAGAACCCCTGTCTCATTATATGCCTTATGTAGCTCTGAGCTATGTCCTCACATGATAGAAGAGACTAGGTCGCTCCCTCAGGCCTGCTTTATTAGGGGACTAATCTCATTCAAAAGGTTCCACTCTCAGGACCTAATCATCTCCCCAAATCCCTACTTCATAATACCAACACTTTGCAGGTTAAGATTTCAACAAATGAATTAATAGGGAAGTCAGAGGCCTACTTATTTTTTAACCTCAAGTAATATACATTATCCTCTCAGGTTATATATAACAGAAATACTATACTTGCTTCACACAGGGCTGGCCAGAGATAGAAGACTGAACCGATCAACCAGCTCAGTACTTACCCTAGAAATGTGCAACACCCTGTCTCTCCCTACCCAGAGTCTTGTCCCTAGTTGTGCAACCACAGAAGATGGATTTGGCAAAGACTCCTCATCACAACCTAAATATTAGAATTAGCAAAAATTTTTTTATCATGTTTGAAACGCAGCCAAATCTTTTGTGATCATCCCCAACACAGGCAAACCCTGGGGATACAAGAGTTTAAACATTGCGCACATGTTCAAGTTTTCTGGGTATTCTTAGCAGTACTTCATGGAAAGACAGCAAGGACATCAGACCTTCCAGAGCTGGAAGTCTCCTACAGCACACATGCTCACTCTTACAGCTCCCTGGAGCCTTCCTCAGCTTCTTCCCCAGAGTCTTACCAGCTAGCCCTTCTTAGTGAGCAGGCCAAGTTTATGATGGTCAGGGGAGGCAACAAAGTCACAACTGGGAAAATGCATCAGAGGCCTCCATCATTGAGGCTAAACCTGAAGTTGAGCTGTTTGGGGTTAGAGAGAAGAAGAGCCAAGTCCTGACTACATTCATGGCTGGCTTTTTAGCCTCTGTCCTATTCACTGTTATCAAGAGTGCCCACACTAAATCCAGAGATGGCTTTGAGAAAAGTCAAGTTGTACCAGTGTCCCTATCATTGTTCTTCTAGGATACTGCAAGTCAAGCTGGACAAGGCAATCAATTACTCCTGGAGTTACTTAGGGAAAGTTCCCACAATGTGTGTTAGTGATGTAATGGCATGTGTTTCTCAAGTAGTTTATAGAATCCTTCTCATGAACACCATTTCTCATTCGATTGTCACGATCTAAAATTTTCTGTTAAATACAAGTACATGTGACATTTGATAACTGAATTTCTGACACGAGAGGATCATTTAACAGGTCTATTTTTTTATTTTATTTTTTGTTCCTTATTAGTTGGTAGGATGTGACTGGACTTTCTCCTCCTGAAGTGTACTGCTAGCATGAGATCTGAATCACAGCAGCCCAGACACTACTTCACCTTCCCACTCTGAATAGTCAACATCTCTACTTTTCTTTCCTTTTGTGTGCTCATCCCAGGGCTTAGACTCAGGGCCTAGGGACTATTCCTGAACTTTTGTGCCCAAGGCTAGCCCTCTAACTACTTGAGCCTCCAGTTCTACTTGTGGCTTTCTGATAGTTAGCTGAAGATAAGAGTCATGTGGACTTTCCTGATTGGGCTGGATTCACACTGTGATCCTGAGATCACAGCTTCCTGGGTAGATAAGATTGCAGGTGTGACTACCAGCACCTGGTTCTCAGTGGTTTTTATTGCCTCCCTAGCAGATGTTCTAAAACTCTCTCTGTGCTGAGAGAAATGTTCCCATTAAGAATTCTGGGGGCTGGGAAGGTGGCTCAGTGGTAGAGCGCTTGCCTTGCATGCCTGAGGCCCTGGGTTCGATTCCTCAGCACCACATAAGCAAAAAAGAAAAAACCCAGAAGTGGTGCTGTGACTCAAGTGGTAGAGCGCTAGCCTTGAGCTGAAGAGCTGAGGAACAGCGCCCAGGCCCAGAGTTCAGACCCCATGACTGGACCCAAAAAAAAAAAGAATTCTGGGAGCAGGCAGGTCTATTCTGAGGACAGAAGCAAGGTATTGCCTGCAGGGATGGATCTAGGTTCTGAGCTCCAGGAATATCAGACTGAACACAGGATGGGACCCACTACAAACCTGCTCAGCAATAAATGACTGTCTGGTTCTACAAGATACAGGATAACAAAGTTCCTGGAGTTGAGAAGGCAGCTCCCACCAACACCCACCTGCTTACAGCCTGAACATGCCATCCGTGGAGACAATGCTGTCTTTTCATGTAGGTAGCCTAGCACCCACTCTATACCCCAGCATGGTCAGGCTAATGCTCTCAGCTAATGCTCACTGAGCTGTGTCAGCCCCTCCTCTCCACCCCCACAGTCCCACCTTGGCTACTGCCCAGCTTTCTCTGACTCTCATCCCTCATCACACCCTTCCAACCTAGTCTTGAGTAATACTCACACACATCCTTAAGGACTGACACCTTGAGCTCCCAAACAGTTGAAGATATTATAAAGTGATTGCTTACTAGTGAAAAAGTAGCTAAAACTGAGACACTTTTGGTATAAATGATAGAATCCCAAGGTTACTTTGTCCCATTCTAATATTGTTTCAGGAAGGAATTTAGCTAAGAAAGCAGAAATTACCCCCGATAACAGGCAGGGTTGATAGTTTCTATGATTCCATGAAAAAGTGGGGCTAGATGTTCCAGTTGTGCTGGAATGGATGTCCACCTGCCTTCTAAAGTTAAAGTGGTCTAACACATGCTGGCTGCCTTCCAACTTCACTATGATGTTTTAAAAGTCTTCCATATAATGGTCACTGCATTATCTCAACTCTAAAGGCAAAATAAGAGTGTGGGGCACACTAGTTCAGGATCAGGTAGACTGGACATTGGTGTAATTCAGCTACTTGTCACCTAGAAACCTTGGGAAAAGTATATACCTTTTGGAGTCTGTTTCTTACTTAGCTAAAACCCTGAAAGAATGATGAATGACTAAAACAAGACTGTTTCATGTTTAAGGCATGGTGAGTCCATTTCTAGTGCTCTATTTGACCTCACTGACCTCTCTGTTCCAAGCAACCTGCTGGCTACTTTCCATACAGAGTGCTCTGTTTTTGAGTGAAGGATACCTTCCACATTCCATCTAGGCAGGGGACAGATCTTAGTTCATGTGCCCCCCTTTATAATTCTCAGAACAGAAGATGGTCTGAAAATTATTTAGTGACTGAGCCTAGTATAAGTCTGGAATACTTAGGAATTATGTTCTTCCTAGGATCCAAATATGATAGGAATGTTCCCAGACCCTGTGAGCCAAAGTTCTGACTTTGGGGCTTCTAGGCTCCCTCCCCACCACCCAGATGCTCCTTAGCATCCACATCACTTAACCACAGCACTTTCCATCTCTCCATCCACTGTACCCCACCCAAAACCTCAGCCTACTTGAATAAAGCCCTGGTGCCCACAGCCTTTCCTTGCCTCTTATTGAAGCTCCTCTGTGGCCCAGACTGAGACAGTCAGACTGCTCTGTCTTGTCACCAGGTTCCCCCTGGATCACTTCCTTCTAAACCCTATTATCTATTGGATGGTAAAAGTCCAGTGTCGCTGGCCACAAAGTCCTCAAAGTCCTCGTTCCCTTCTACACCTGCCATACCCTCTGGAATGCAGAAAACCCAGTGCCCCAGGCCACATCCTCTGGCTTTCCACGTATCAGAAAGCTGTATTCACACAATCTTTCCAGTTGGTCCATGAGTCTAACACCTCCGTCAGGTGGTTGGGCCAAGAGAGGCATCTGCAAAGAATGAACACAGTAACCTATTCCTTGAGGTTTATTGCCTTGGAACAAACCCATAGCCCACAAAGGCCTAGCCACAGAGCCTTTCTTCTGTCCTGATCCCTGTCATTAAGTGGGATGCTCAAGCCTATGAGTTGGGACAGAAGCTTTAAGGCTATCCTCGCCTAGCCTCCCACCTTCATGCCACCCAACATTTGTTGCACGTTGTCTCTTCTCAGAAGGCACCAATTAGTCCCCACCACCAGCAGGATACAATTCTGCTTCTTAGTTTAGCATCAAGTCTTCCCCATCCTTTAGTTATAACCTCTCTGATCATCTTTTAACAACAGGAAGAGTCTAAGTTTCTGCATTATCACTTGGTGCCAACCTGTTAACATACATAGGAAAACTTTATGCCCTTAACTCATGACATTTAATTGCCCAGAGATCCCTTCATATTCTCTTCCTCCCTCATATGAAAAGCAACTCTGGTACTCACTCCTTAGGATCTAGTCCCAATTGATCCACCAAGCCTACTCTGTGAAAATCCTGCAGGCCTTTTAGTTAGACCTATAACCTTTCAGCACACCCTGCCTCTCCTATGATTTCACCAACTCTTTTCTAGTTAACACTACTTGGAAAGTGTATGACAGCTTCATGGTTCTAGAGACAAACCTGAGTTATCTAGAATTTCTCAGATCATTTTGGACTAAAATCTGCCCTGTCTTAAATGATCTCTACTGTCAGTATCGTAGTTCCTTACCTGTTCCCTCTAGAAAAAACACCAAATGTGGTAGCCCCCTCCTCCACCTGAAAATCGCAATGACATCTCTGTGTCTTCCTGTCTGTTCTCAGGTCCTTTCACATTCACAGGACAAGCACCCCAGTTCTGTAGCATTAGGGCTCCCTCTTTTTTTCTTGCTTCAAGGTATAGCCAGAGAAAAGATCCCCTACCAAGTCCTAAACTCAGAATTCTCATTAATATAGCCATGGGAGCCAATTTATGTAAGTTTTCCCATTTGGAAAGTAGGATACACACAAATTGATTTTAGTGACAAGAGTAGGACTCTGAACTTACCTTGACAAGTCTCAATGAGTTGGTTTGGACTCTAAGCTCTATGCTCTGCCCTTGTCCTGAACACTTGACCACCCCGTAGTCATATCTAGAGGCCTAGGAAATACTTTTCTCTCTTGAAATCTCATGGTGTGCCCTCTGAACAGCACAAATCCATTCTCTTGATAAAATGTTGTTTTCAGGCTTCCTGAGTCCAAAAATGGTGATAATATCATTTATTGGTTACTACGATATGCCAAGTACTGTAGTCAACATTGATTACATCATCTCATCTAATCTTCTTAACAACCAAAGAAGGCTTATTATTGCTCAGCCATTAAACAGATGAGAAATTTAAAGTCCAGAAAGGTTAAAAAGACTTGCTCAGTGCAGCAACAGAGTGCCTGTATAGTGCCTGGATTTAAATGGAGGAATGCTTAATCCAAAGCCCCATTCTAGAGCTCTCTGGGTCCCCAAGGAACAGGGAGGCCAAGCTCCCATGATGGAAAGGCCTGCTGCCTTATTCCATGAAAGAATAAGTGGGGTGGGGTGGGTATGAGGAGGCAGTTTCCTTCTCTCCAGAAGTAGAATAATCCCTTCCTGGGGTATTGTAGAGCACCAGTCAGCCGCAGCACAGTGAAAACCTAGACAGACACACAGGGCTGTTGTTGCTGTTACCAGGTGAGCAGTATTGCATTGAAGAACCAGATGTCTTGGCTGATCTCAGGAAGAGCTTATATAACAAAGCTTCATGACATCCAGTCAAGGTCAGGTGTCAGAGCCAAGGACTATTCCTTCACGCTGGTAATGAGTGAGAAGAACCTGCCATTCCCATCCTCAATCACATTCCAGCTTTCCTCCTCCCTGTGCCAGCGTCAATCCACTCTCCTCTCCCTTCTCCCTTTGCTTGCCCCTGCTGCTCACAGGATTCACAGAGTGGAACACTGAGCCTGATGCCACATGTCCCCATTTGCTGAGCAGTCCCATCATTCAGGATCCAGCTAAACTTTAGCATTCACTTACCTCCTTTCACTCTCAAAAGCATCCATTTGGACAATATTTAAAAATAAAATGAATAAATTAAATATCCTGGAACCTTTAAAAGTCTGTTTCCTGGGCTAGGCTGTGGCTCAATGGTAAATACTTGCCTAGCATGCACAGGATCCTCAGTGGATCCCCAGAAGGTCTTTGTCAATGCCATCTACCCTCTCTTCAGAAAAGCTTTCTATGGGGCCTAGCTATGCTTCTGTTGTCTTCATGAGGGCAGACCAGCATTGAGCTGGCTATCCATCAAACAGCTTTATGTTTGGAGGAAGAAATTGTCCTGAGTATATGCAAGGAACAGAGGTAATCCACTCAGAGGTAAACCACTTTGGGTCTTAGCATAAGGTAGGGCTCTACTCCCTTTCTTTTCCTTTAGTAGTAGTCAATACATCAGATCTCTCCTCTTGGCTCCTATACTGCTCTCTCTCTTTCTCTCTCTCTCTCTCTCTCTCTCTCTCTCTCTCTCTCTCTCTCTCTCTCTCCCTCCCTCCCTCCTCTCTGTCTGTCTCTCTTTGTCTCTGTCTCTCTCTCATTCCAATCTCTATGAGAAAATAACATGAGCACATACATACATACATACATACATATATACATGCAACCTCAGAAACAAGATAACAGAGAAACTGGCAAGAAATGGCACAGAGGTTTAGCAAGTTTTCTCTCAAAACTGAATTCCAATAGTCCTTGTGCCTTTTTGTTTGGCAACTACTACATGCCAGGAGACAATCTAAGTGTTTCACATACAGTAACCTAGTTCTACCTTAGCAATTGAAATGACCCCTATGCTAGGGTATACGCTAGGGTAAAGGCAAGACACTGTCCTAGAAGGCTAAAGGCTGAGGAACCCAGATGGGTACAGAAGGAAGGGGTGAGGAGGCAAAGGAAACCCCAGCCTCAGAGCCACTGAGACCCTGGACATCAATGTGGAATATAGAGCAACTGTGCTCATCTCCTCTAACAGATGTGGCACTTAGTCATCTGGATGGATACCTGACTCTCCTGTTTCTACAAGGCCTCTGGCTACAGGAAGCCCTCAAGGCTGGTGCCTTCCCCAGCTCGCTATAGCATCCCCAACCCCCTGCTCCTATCTCCACTCTATCACTATGCAAGCAATATCTCATGAACTGATGAATGGATTCCTCCAAGTCTCTCTGGAGAGAATACAGGAGGGTTTGCTTCTTGGAATATACCTTTCCAAGACACTATCAAATTGATGGTTGCATTCCTTAGAAAACCCTGGTTACTAGACATAGGCACCAATGAGCATACCATAAGACTTCTAATACTAGGTTAAAAAAAACAAACATATGTCCTACCTCATCAGCCTCACATATAGGAAGGCCACTGGATAAAAAAGAGGCCTTCTGGGCCTTCAGGCCCCATCAGCCTTGGCCGCCAGTAGATACTTCCCCTGAGTCTCTGACTCATATGAATCCAGACCTGGTTGTTTTGCAAATGAATTCACCCCAATTTGGTTGCATTCCCATTTTTTGCTGCCTAATGGAATCTCCATCTGGACCTTCTGACAGCTCTCTGGACAAACTTACTGGGCTACAGATACTAGAGCCCTAGGCCACAAGGCCAGGAGGCCTGGGTCTGCCATTAAGAGAGGGGTAACCTTGGGCAGGTTGCTTTGGGCTTTACCATCTTTGTCAGTAAAAACATCAAGGACAAGCAAGAAATGACCCAAGACTCCCTTCTGATTCCCACATGAATCAACTACCCTCATTTTCCTTTCCCCTTCCAGCAAGCTCCTCCATGCTCTCAGGCTACTCACAATTGCCTCATTCTTCTCCAAGCAAACAAGCACAAAATGTCAATGTCCAGTTGGACGCCTTTCTCTTTCCCTCAAATCCAATCAGTCACCAAATCCTGCTGGATTTCTTGGCAAGCTCATCCATCTCTGTTCCCTCCTCTCTAGCCCTAGTACCACTGCCTTGATTTAGGTCCTAAACTTCCTCTATGTCAGGAGGCTTATTATGATTGGGTTTTGTTTTGTTTTTTTTGGTCTGGTTGTGGGGCCTGAACTCTGGGCCTGGGTGCTGTCCCTCAGCTCTTCAGCTGAAGACTAGCGCTCTACCACTTGAGCCACAGCACCACTTCTGGCTTTTTTTCTTTTTGCTTATGTGGTGCTGAGGAATCGAACCCAGGGCCTCGTACATGCAAGGCAAGCACTCTACCACTGAGCCACCTTCCCAGCCCGGAAGGAGGCTTATTATGACCTGTCCTCACAAGAATTCCCTCTCCAACCCTCTCACCTGCCCTTCATAGCCCAGAAGCTTCCTGAAAAGACACTAGTACCATGGCTTTCTCATAGTTGGAAACTGTCAATGTCATCAGAATCAAGTTTATTTTTTTATTTTTTTAATTTTTAATTTGACCGGGCCCCACTGCGTTGCCCAGACTAGTCTCAAATTCATGGACTAAAGTGATGCCTCTGCCTTACCATCTTGATTGTGGAGAACTACAGATGAACACCACCACACTCAGAGTCTTCTACCATTTCTCTCCAGCCCAAGACTCCAGCTTCTCCTCTCCAGGTGTCCCTCCTTGGAGACTCTAATCAGGCAGGCCACTTCTCCTTGGGCCTGTTCCTGCTCCTTGTCTTTCAACTTCTGCTCTTGAACCTTCCCTCTTCCACACAAAATAACTTCCCCCCTTCCCTCTTCACTGAGGCAAACAATGGAAAGCCAGCCAGGTTTACGTATGATATATGTATGATACACACATGTCATACATGTGTATACTATACATGTACACACTTGCTGACATAGGCCAAGTGTGATGAATCCTGAAAGAATCTCAGAATGTAGATAGAGATGTCAATTAAAATGGCCAGGGGATGCTGCAGAAATTTGTACTTATTGCAATATGCATATCATATTAGAGGAAAAGAGTAAAAATGACATGAGGGTGAGGGGATTTCAAGAACTTAATCTGCATCCTGAAGGAGTAATAAGACTTGCATAGACTTGCATAGCAGAAATAACAGGTATTTCCAAGAAGAGGCACCAAAGAAAAGAACTGTTGATCCCTCAGTTTGGGGAACAGTGGAAATGCAGCTAAGTTAGGGCCAGCCTGTACATAGCATTAACGGTCACACAAGAATGTTATACTTTCTCTTATCATTGAGCAATTCTTTTCTTTCTTTTTTCTTTTTTTTGTCAGTCGTGGGGCTTGAACTCTGGGCCTGGGTGCTGTCCCTAAGCTCTTCAGCTCAAGGCAAGTGCTCTACCACTTGAGCCACAGTGCCACTTCTGGTTTTCTAGTGGTTTATTAGAGATAAGAGTCTCACAGCCTTTCCTGCCTGGGCTGGCTTTGAACCTTGATCCTCAGATCTCAGCCTCCTGAGTAGCTAGGATTACAGGCATGCATCACTGGTGCCTGGCTTCACTGAGCAATTTATCCCATCTGTGTCTACTGATGTGTTAACAGAGGTCACAACATTCTATACAACATAGAATGGGGAATTAAAGACATCGTGCACAATGAATGCCTAGCTCTCAGTGTGCATAAATGTGTATATGTGACTAGGTCAGCAAATAAAAGCAAGAACTACCAAGGAGCACCAAGCCAATGACCTTAAAGCCAAGAGACATCATAAATTTGTTGAAGACAAGACTTGGAGTCAGTAGTCCCTAGGAACTCCTAAAGCTCAGTAGACTTCTCTAAGACAGTGTCTCTGAGAAGAGTGTTTACCAGATGTGTGAGGGGTAAGAATACAGACTTCCTAGGGAACTCTACAAGGTCCAACAAAACTAGCTTTAAAAGTCTTTAAGGGTGCTAGGGCACTGTGGCTCAAGCCTGTAATCCTTGTTATTAGAAGACAGAGATGGGATATCGTAATTGTCCATAGGAGTGCATTTTTTTGAAAGAGGGGGACCTGGGTAAATATTGGGATTATGGATTGCAGTAGGAAGCCAGCATGGATAGAAAAGTTAGAGAGAATCCATCTTAATCAATGTCTGGGCACAGTCCCAGCTAGTGGGGAAGTTCAATTGCTAGGGATAGTGGTATGCACCTGCCATGTCTAGGAATGAAGGGACACACCCAGGTCTATCAGGAAGAAAGCAAGACCCATCTAAAAAATAACTAAGGCAGCAGGTGCTAATGGCTCATATCTATAATCCTAATTACTCACAAAGCAGAGATCTGAAGACCATGGCTTGAAGCCAGCCTAGGCAAAAAAGAAAAAAAAAAAAAGCCCAAGAGACTCTACCCCCAGTTAACCAGTAAAAATACCTCGCTGAAAGTATAACTTAAGTAATAGAGTGGCCAGTAAGGCCCTGAGTTTAAGCCTCATTACAGGCACAAAAAAAAAAAAAAATAGGAAGGGAGGAGATGAAAAGGTGCTGGAGGCCTAGCTCAAGTGGTAGCTAGCAAGCTCAAGGCTTGAACTCAAGCTGAGTTCAATCCTCAGCATTACAGAAAGAAAACAAAACAAAGAAGTCTAAAAAAGTCTATATGAAACCTAGCACATACCTGTAACTCAAATTATACTACAAGAGAAATGTAAGGTAGAATAGGAAGATCAGGGTCCAAGATTGGCGTTTAACAAAGACAAAACAAAACAAACAACAACAACAAAAACCAAGACCCTATCTGAAAAATAAAGTATAAGGGCTTGGGATGGGACTTAAGTGGTAGAGTGTCCATCTAGCAAGCTCAAAAACTTGAGTTAAACCTCAGAACTACCATAACTAAATTAATAAAAACAAAAATACAAATAAAGGGATACAGTTCACTTTCCCTAGATTCTGTGAAAAGGCAGACACACAGATGCCATTAGTACTGAAAATGAAAGAAGGATGCTTGGAAACATAAGGCCAAGGGAAGTGGCACTCCCTGAAGGAAGGAGGAAGCAGGAAAAACAGTGACTCAAGAAAAATCAAAACTGCCAAGAGGTTCAGCTTAGTTGTCCCCACACCAAGTGCTGGCTGTCAGTCACATCTTGTATGGAATGCACAATCTGTGAGGCTTAATAAATATTTGTTATGTTTGAATTCATGCTTCCTTCTCCTCCACTGCCTTATAGGATCCACCAAAGGACCAGTTCCTAAGGAGCACATCATACCTCATGCCCAAAGTTGAAGTGTCCCCAAATTGGCCCTCTCTCCTCAGATACTGTCCTGTCCAATCAGTCCAGTGACTGACACCTCCTGCCTGTGCATTCTATCTTTCCAAAATCACTTCTCTTGTCCTCATGTCACCATCCTCTCAGCCCTGTCCCCCCAAAGGCCCCATCTCATCTCATGTAACCTGAATTGGCTTTCCAGTTTCCCCACTTGCTTTCTCTCTTTGATCACTGTTTCCCCCAAGCCTTCCCCACCTGAGATATTAGTCAGAACAGTAGAGTAGAAATTCGAAAATCATCCCAGACCTAGTTAAGCTGACAAGTTCCACAAAGCTCCCCCAAGTAATTCTGAGACCAAGACAGCCTGAATACTACTAACCCACACTCTCATCATAGGTACCTTCCCAGGCAGAAATGCAGGTCCCACCTCTGACCTACTGAACGAAAATCTGCACTTGAAGATTACAGGTGATTCTCAGGCCGATGATAAAAGATTGAGAAATGCTGCTTTCTCGGGTGGCCTCAAATGGCTCATTCCACAAATATTTACTGTTTTTTTCTGTGGGACTAACAAAGGCCAAGGGCCAAGGTCTCTGACTTTGAGAAGCTCAAAGAACCCTAAATCAATATTCAATATTGACTCCCTTGCTTTTGAAGTCCAGACCGTGGCACCTGGCCTTCATGGCCAGCTGAGACCATATTCTATCTGTATCACTAGCTTTTTTTTTTTTTTAATCTACCAGCTGTTATGGGAGCCAAGGTAGACCACTGGCCACTTCTCAGGAGTGGTCCTAGCATGCCTTGCTCACATCACCTTTATCTTTCTCTGCTGGGAGAAATCCAAGAGAAACCCCTTCCGTCCCAAATATATGTCACGCATTGTTACAATTATCTCAAATTTTCCCTGTTCATATAAAACTTCCACAACTTTGTCCCTGCCTTTTTCATTTATTTCATTCCACTCAATCTTAAAATCATAGCATATTGGCCTTGACTATCCCCATAGGGATCAAACATTCAATGTTTTTTTCTAAGTAGCAATAAGCTAATAATGGCCACATCACCAAATCCCAAAGAACTACTACTAGCTAAAATATGCTATATAAGGGCTAGGGATATAGTTCAATGGTCCAGAAATGGCCTAGAATGTGTTCAATCCCCAAGGTTCAATACTCAGCACTCACCCACCACCACCCCCACCCAAATAGGGAGTTTAGAGAAACACTGGCTCCCCACCTCACACTCTGTGCAGTTCTTGGATTTGGGGGCTCTCGGTTACCCCCAGGCAATGCCCAAGCCTGTAAGCCCATTCCTGAAATAAAATTCCAGAGAAAGCAATAAAAGACTCACAAATCCCCGCCTCCCACTTCAAAAGTAATTTAAAAATATAAACATAAACACAATACAAATGAGCTGCCTCTCTCAAGCCCAAGAGGGAAATAATTTCTAAATCGGGTCACATTTAGTATTTTCCACAAACTAACAATAATCGCAGAGTGGAAATAAATGGTCTCTGTGACCAACTACGTTTCTGTAGTGGAAACACCGAACTTTGCAAAATACACCATAAATAACAAACATGTCCGTTCTGTAATACAATTAAGAAAGAGGGGAGGACGGAGATGATGAGAAAGGAAGTAGACCAAAATATGGGAATGCATCTAAACCCAAGATCCAGATGCTCTTTAATATATATATATATATATGTATGTATGTATGTATATATATATGTATGTATGTATGTATATATATGTACTGGCTAGAATGCCTGTTTCAATCCTGCACAAACCTGGGCAGTCCTCCTATTTTAATAAATAATCGTATTTATTAGAGGAAACACAGTGGGCCTGGAGCGGAGGCATGCTAGAAGGGAAGAGAACCCATTTCACATAGGACCATTCCCAGTCCTGCACTGCACGGCGGCTTGGAGCCTTTGCAGAAGGCATGTGGCACGGTTAGCCACGGCAGAGCAGCGCGGGTTTCAGCCCAAGGCGCTTCGTACCTGCACACGGACTCGGTGACACAGAGTAGCCTCGGGAAAGGAAAAGGGAAAAAACTTCCCTACCACCTTGGGCTCCGGAGTTTACTCAGCTGCTGGCTCCCGGAACCAGGCTGAGCTGGGATCTACCGGCTCAGAACTCCTGCGGTAACCGACCGCCCCCAGCAGCTCAGGGCCGGGCTGGCACCTGTAGGAGGTGCGGAGGGTCTCTCTGATCCCCGGCCAGGGTGGGATGGAGGTCTGCTGCAGATGCGCCTCCTCGCGCCCCCCCCACACCCCGCCTTGCCCCACGTCCTGGGTGGGTTCTCGGATCCCCGCAGGCATTGCCCACCTCGGTGAGCCCAGTCCCGACCATGGCGAGCGCAGGCCGAGGGCACTGACCTGGCTGCAGGGCCGCGGCTGCTCTCCAACCGGCTCAGGTGCGTGGCCGCTCCGCGTCCGGACTCTCGCCGGGGAACCTGAGAGGACCCGGCTCCCAGCCACACTGACGAACTGGCGGACCGACCAGCCCAGCGGCTGCCCGGGGCCGGCGTCCACGTGACGGGGGCGGGGACCCCCCCCCCCCCCCGCGGGAGGCTCGTCCGGGAGAGTCACTCTCTCACCCAGGGGACCTCCCCTGGGACCGCCCCGCTGCTGTCACTCACTCTTCCTCGCTCCGAGTCGCCCGCTGGGACCCGGGCGACCGGGTTCCTGTTCCTCTGGGACCGACCTGTCAAGCCCCGCCCCCCCGAGCCCGCCTCAAGCCCGGCCCTCCAAGACAGACCACGCCCCTCTGTGGAACCACGCCCCCTCGTGCAGACCACGCCCCCTAAGAGCCCCACCTGCTTGCTGTAGTCTCCCTTCAAGCTGGGAAGAGTTCCCCTATGTAAATGAGGTGCTCTAGGTGTCTGGCTGGGCTTTAGTGGTTGGTGGCAAAAAGCTCAGTGCTCAATCTTGAAAAATGGCTAAGGACCAGGAGCACTTCCTGTGCCCAGCACCCTTAGGCCCAAGAAAAGCTTTAGTGATGAATTCTCAAATCAAGGAGGACTGGGTCTAGCATTTACCCTGTATGCAGCCTCAGGTTTTGCTGCCAGTTGCCCTGCTGGCGCCTCCCAGGCCCAATGGCTCAGGCTAGCTGATTAAAATCCCTCATGGGCTTCAAGTGGCAGTAACATCGGGGACTCTGGCATAGTCCCCAGAGTCACCAGAGGCCTGGCCTCTGTGTAAGCTAGAATGTTGACAGACCATGGGACACATCTTTTTTTTTTTTCAAACCAAATTGACCCTAATGATCTGAAAGTACTAGTGTGCCCAGAGATTTGTACATGTGAAAGGAACATAAGTTGCCTTGGCAAACAGTACACCGGTAGTCAGTCCCTGCAGGAACCTGACCAGCAACAGAGAAGGAGTAAAGCCAGCCAGGAAAGCTGGGGCCCACAAGAGTTGTGTTACAGCAGGACACTCTTCAGTTTTCTTTTCACTTCCTTAAAATAGCAGCAGAGGGACTTTCTGACAAGGAGCCTGTTGCCACAGTTCATGTGAGTTCACGGGTGTTTCCAAATCCCACATGTGCTATCTCAAGAGACTTGCTGCCTTTACCTTGGTCCCCTAGAAAACACTAAGTTGTTTTAGAACTATATGATTGCTTTATTGTTGTTATTATCCTTAAGTGGTTGTACAAGGAGTTTCAATTCAGATGTCAGTTACAGGCAGCAATTACTTTTTAAAATATATTAAGTAACTGGTTCTCAAGCTTATTTGAATTTTGGAACCACCTTGGGGAAAGGGGTTTAAAAATACTAATGGGGGTGGAAGGGGGAGGGGGGAGGATCTTAACCTCCTGAGGGTCTGCTTTAATGGATAGAAGTGTGACCTGGATATTAAAACTCTCAAAAGCTTTCAAGGTGATTCTTATGTGCCACAAAATTTAATAATCACTGCTGTAGGTCACATAGACATTGATGCTCATTGGAATCCAATAGAAGACACCAGAATGGAAATGTACACCTGAAATTTACCCAAGGTGCTTGCAAGCCTGCGTGCTGTCAAGCAAGGGGGCATAAACAGAAGCCTCCTGGAGAAACTGTGTTGACCCAAAAGAGGAATTCTAGGTGCAGGAATTCAAGGTACCAGGGTGAGTGGTTAGAGGCAGGTGTATCTTGCATATCTGTCAAATGCAAGCACATCCCAAAGGGAAGCCAGACAGCACATTACAGACACTCTCCTCTTCCTCAAAAGGAACCATACACGCACAAATCCTTCCTGCACATATGGTTGGTAATTCCAACTTGCATTGTGAGGCAATCACTTTCTGTGTATTTGCGAAATAGGTAATGTGACTTTACCCATGGGGCAGGTAATAGCCACAGACCTATAAAGAGAATACTATCCCCTCATCTACCCATTCATACTTGCCTCTTTTCACAAAAGATGTGGGCTCTCTATGCCATTCCATTAAACTGGGAGTCATTACACAGTACCCATAGATTGGGTTATTCTATTCTGCTGAAGATCTGTTTCCCATAAGGGAAAAGAAATCTCTCTTCATGCCTATGATCCTGACTGAGGCTTGGCAAAGGCAGGGAAACAGCTGCAAGTATACAAAGCAAGTCCTCTCATGTGACCAACCTGGAAAGACAGAGGTCTCAGCACATGACACAGACTGGCACTGCAACCTGCACTTGTGACCCACACTCAGCTGAATTGGACACATACACACATGGGAGACACGTTGAAGAAGCCCCTCTTGAGAGGCAGGCTGCCCTCTGAGCCACACAGCATGCCTGCTGTGGCAGAATGACTTGCCTGCTATCTGGCTTCCTTCCAGATTCCAGAATATTTACTAAGAGCCTCTGTGTGTTGGGGATTGTTCATAGTAAACTCAACACAGGCAGTACTCCCTGAAAGCTATTGATGCTGAGGGTATGTAGGCAAATACAACTTGATGAGGTTATTTGCTCAATGTCATTTTTATTGTATTTAAACCAAGAAGAGAGGAGCAGATGACAGTAAGACAAGATGAGGCTAGAGGTGGGGGTCTTCACCCTCAGGCTGGGTTTCTGTAGGAAATACCTATAAAAAGGTATTTTGCAGATGTAAAAACTTGGCAAAAGGAAGAGACTATTATTTTAAAGCTGAACCAATGAACACATTGATTATAAAGGGTGGGGTGAACAAATAATACATATTTGATATTTCCTTGGGTGATGTAAAAACCAAAAGATTTGTGGTATTTTCTAGCTCTTTAATTTTACAGTTGTGCTACTTTGAATAACTCACCTAAATATTTCTCCTCATCACAGCAATTTGTAAAGACTTGTACACATCTCACAAGGTTGGAAAGGAAAATAACATACAGACGTTGTCATTCAAAATGTTCACGTTCTTACTCTATTACTATCTCTACCAACTTGGGGAAAGCACAAATAAAGAAGAAAATAAATGTCAATAAGAAATAATAATTTAGCTGTAGGATAAAAAAAAATTGAAAGGGTGTTTGTAAGCATTTGAGCCTGATCAAAGGCCAGAGGAGAAAAAGCCAATAAGTATCCGAGGGAGGCAGGATTCTGATTATTTGAGGAGGAGAGACAGATTTATAACAAATGAAGGAAAGCAGAAAAAGAAGGCTGGAAATAAGCTCAGAAGGTAGGAGACCTTGGGGAACTGGGGGTGGGAATGAAAAATAGATGTTGAAAATTCCTAAGCTCCTGGAAACTAGCTAAGTCTGTGACATTTGGGAAAGACATACATGTATTCACTCGCTAGACCTATTCCTGGGTGTGATAAGAGAATGCTACTACATCAAGGGGTTGTGGCTTCAGTGTCCTGGACAGCCATTTTGCTCTCTCTCCTAGAGGCCATTCACTATTACAGAGGCAGCTTTCTCTTTGTCTGGAGTTTGTAAATGATCTGGTTTCCTTCATTCCATGCATAGAGCTGCTTATCCCTGGGGTTGTAATGGATCATGGAGTGTGTTCTTGGCCGCCTGGGGAAAATCAAGTTGGGCAGATCCTCTTCCCTGATAGTCCCCAGGGGATCATAGGTGCATGTGATGCGATGAGGGCCCTGGCCACCAGAACTATAGACTACGTAAAGAACCCCACATAAGAGGAATGAGGCTTCCGCATCCTGGCTTCGGCATGGTGTGTCCCATGAGTGCTCCACTCCAAGTGTGCCAGGCTCAATCTTTGTGAGAACCAAATGGCCTTGGATACCTGGGCCTGAGTGGATGGCCCAGAGTCCATGCTCATCCACAGCCAGGTCAATGTAAGTGGACAGAGAATGCTGGTAAACCAGCGCTCGCCCTGCCCCTCCTGGGAGTAGCATTCGGTCTTCCACGGTCCTCTTCTGTAGATTATATTTGATGATCTCATTAGAAGTTGCTTGGTTGTGAAAAAATAGAAAGCCTTTATAGACCACTTGACCTGATCCCTTCCAGGAGAGAGGCAGAATTAGCTTCCGTGGGGCTGGCTTGGTGCTGTCCTCCATGAATGCTCGTAAGTTTGCAAATTCCCAGACAGTATTGTTTCTGGATCCAATTAGTAAATACACCTTCGCAGACTCACTGCCAGCATCTTTCATCCAAGAGCCGTCTGTGTCCATTGTCTTCTTCACTATTTTCAGGGACTTTATACCCATCAGCATATTGTTACAGCCTGGCCAAGCAAGAGAAATAGAAGAGAGATTATTTTATAAACATAAGGTATCTACTTTCTGGAAGTCTCACCATCCCTGGAAAAATTTCTAGTTCTCTTACTGGTAGTGAATAGTTTTGTTTCTACTATGAAATAAAAAGAATGGAACATACAGTATGCATTGTGTTTACATAAAAAGCATTTAATCCCAGCAATAATCCCAGTTTATTCTTTCACCTCTTCATCTTTACAGATCACTTTTTTCCCATACTGTTCAGAATAAAGTTGTTATACATCATTTAATCATAATTTATGATGTGATCCAATGAATCAAAGAATAAATGAGTAACGCTTTGCTAAGAGAATCACTCTTAGTATTTAAGAGTCAATGCAAAATAAACAGCCAATTACTGTGTCAGAGACCCTGTTCACTGCAAAAGCGCTTGAGATTGACAGTGAGAATTACATAGCTGAGAAGGCATGTAATTCAGTTCATTTCACCATCGTTTTAATGGGGACTGGATGCCAGCAGCTGTGCCTATCAGCCTGGCTACTGGGGACACTAAGGTTAGGAGGCTGAGATTAGGAGGATAGTGGCTTGAGGTCAGCCTAAGCAAAAAGTTCATGAGATTCCCCACCCCCATCTCAATAGGAAAGGCTGGGCATAATGGTTTGTGAATGGTCAGTTATACAGGATGCATATTTATGGGGTCATTGTCTAGTTCAGCTCAGACAGAAAGTGAGATTCTACCTCAAAAATATTCAGAGCTAAAAGGGCTAAAGTTGTAGTTCAAGTGGCAGAGTGTCTAAAAAGCCCCTGAATTCAAACTCTAGTTGGAAACTAAGTTAATTGTACATCTTGAAGAGACTATATTATAGTAAAGGATTCTTGCATTTCATTCAGCAGGCACTGAATATCTATAAAAAGTATGACGAAGCTGGGTGCCTGTGGCTCATGCCTGTAATCCTAGCTACTCAGGAGGCTGAAATTTGAGATTTGAGTTCAAAGCCAGCCTGGGCAGGAAAGTCCATGGGACTCTTATCTTCAATAAACCACCAGAAAACTGGAAGTGGTACTATGACTCAAGAGGTAGAGCTCTAGCTTTGAGCTGAAGAGCTGAGGGGCACTTCTCTGGGGCAGCTACCACCATAGAAAGCAACAAGAGCTCCTTAGAGTGGCCTTCAGGTCTGGGAAGTTGCAGGACCCTTATCTACTATTTAGATAGCAGCCATAAATCCTAGTCCACCATGATGAAGCCCCTGACCCACATGTCCACACTAGGGCCTCTGCCTCCTAGCCCCTCCTAGCCCCTCTTAAACCTCTTAGTTTATACAGGTCACCCCAGAAAATAGCCGGTGCTTCTTCTCACTTGTCCCTTGTGAGAAGGAGTCTTGCTGGCCCCCTTTCCTGGCAATAAACCTTTCTTTGTCCTCTGTACCTGAATGTCTGCATGGTTCTCTGGCAAAGTCTAATTAATCTTTTTTTTAAGCTTTCAATTGTCTTCCCTTCTCTCCTCACCCACTGTGTTGTGTTTACCTTGTCTTCCTTATATTCTGTGATCTTGCTAAGTTTGTTTCTGCCTTGGAACTCTTGCACTAGTAATTTTTCTTCTTGGAGCATTCTTTTTCTTGCTTTCCCCATAGTGGGCTCAATTGACCCTGCGAGTTCTATTTTGAATATCCTTTCCTTGAAGGGCTTCTTGTGAGTATGCTATATAAATATGTTTATCCTATAATTATGCAATACAGCAAGCACTTTCATGAGGTCACTTATTGTACCATTTTATGTGTTTTATTAGCAAACTCATTGTCCATCATTTCCACAACGCAAAACCAAAGTCTTTGTCTGCGTATTAGCATTGTATTCAAATGTCTAGCTCACAGTCATGAGGTTCAGAATAATGTCTGCTGAATGAATAAAGGAAATAGCTAGAAAACATATATTTTTTTTCAGACTCTAAATAGTGTTGCTCATTCTAAGTTCTGACCACAGAAGTGTCTTAAATGAATAATCATTTGTAAAGTACTTTAAAGCTTTTAAGATACTTTCAAATCCATTATTTCATTGCAAAAAAAAATCTTGACTCAAGGTTTTCGCAAAGGGAACACATGGCAGAAGTGGAATGGGGAGCAAGCTTAGCTGTTCAGAGCCACGTCTCAGAAAGCCAGTTCTTTCAATAATCATGTCACACTGGCTGCTTCCTGATACACAAAGGCCTTGCCTGGCTCATATCAGACTTAGGCATGAGCTACAGCAGTCACTCAGCAAATAGTGACCACCATGTCTCCCTGCTGACATGCTTTCAGTAGCCAAAGGTTTGTTTTCTTGGGTCTTCAGGTCCTGGGTGACCTGACCATAAGGATCCAGAACCCTGCAGAAGGTATACAGGAACTTTATGCATGCATTCCAAAAGCAGCTAACAGAAGAATTTGCACCAGAGGCTATAGGTTGCAGTGTGAAAAAGAGTGAATGGGTGGCCCTGTTTGTTACCCAGGCACCATCTCTGCTAAAGGCAGGAGACCTTTCTCAGTTGCACAAGATGAATCTGTCTGATGTAAAGCCTCTGCTCTTCCCAGGTCATCTGTTGATCACAAAGGCTGTTATCTAGTGATCAAAAAGGATGAATGACTGGTGCCTTCAGCTTCTATGTGACCACAGAGGACTTTTTGCAGGGGTGGGGGGGGTCAGCTTCTATGCGTTATTAGAGAAGACTAAAAGCAAAGGAACAAGAACAAGGACTACAGAAGTTAATAAAAACCTAAAACAAATGCATGTAAGATGTCTGGTGCTGTGCTAGATACTATTTGTTTATTTATTGCAGTGCTGAGATCAAACCTGGAACCTCACAAATGTTCATCAAGCTTTCTATCACCAAGCCCCATCCCTAGCAATGTAGGTAATTCTAACAATGGATTTCAGAGGCAGGTATTTTAATCCTCATTTTCCAAATGAAGAAGAAGTAAAGCATATGTAATTTACCTAGAAGGATCATGGCAGATGCCCTAAAGACAAACAACTATCAACCAAGAATACTGTACCCAGCTAAACTCTCCTTCATAACTGAAGGCCAAATAAAAACCTTCCATACCATGAAAAGCTGAAACAATATATCTCCACCAAACCAGCCCTAATAAAAGATATTTAAAGATGTCCTACACATAGAAAGCCAACAAGACCACAATAAAGGCCAAGAAACCACACCCAAACTGAGAATCCAAGAACCATAGGAAGAACCCAGTTGCCACAGCCCCCAAGAAGGTGGATAAAATGGCAGGAACTCTCAAATACCTCTCAGTCCTATCTCTCAACATCAATGGACTTAATTCTCCAATTAAGCAACATAGACTGTCTAGCTGGATTAAAAAGCAAGATCCTTCTATCTTCAGGAGTCACACCTTGCCCATAAAAACAAACACATTTTGTAAGTGAAAGGCTGGAACAGAATCTACCAAGCAAATGCCCCCCATAAACAGGCAGGAGTTGCAATCTTAATATCAGATAAAATAGACTTCAAATTAAATGAGTGAGAATAGAGAAAGAAAGTTGCTACATACAATTAAGGGATCTCTTCTTCAGGAGGATATTACAATTCTAAATATCAATTCGCCAAACAACGGAGCACCCAAATTTATCCAATAAACACTACTTTTCCTCAAATCTCACATAGATCCAAAGATTAATTGTTGGGGACTTTAACATACCACTATCCCCACTAGATAGATCAACTTGGCCAAAATTCAACAGAGAAACTGCAGATCTAAACATCTGCATAGATCAACAAGATTTAACAGACATCTACCGAATATTTCACCCAGCAACATCAGAATACACGTTTTCCTTAGCATCACATGGAACATTCTCCAAAACAGACCACATTTTAGGTCACAAAGCAAACTTGTCCAAATTCAGAAATATTGAAGTTATGTCTTGCATTCTCTCAAACCACAAGGGAATAAAATTAGAACTCAACACCAAAAGTCACCAAAGAAAGTCCTGTAACACATGGAAGCTGAACAACATACTGTTGAATCACCAGTGGGTCATGGAAGAGATTAGAAATGAAATTCAAATGTTCATGATATTCAACAAAAATGAACACACAAATTACCAGCTCCTCTGGGACACAGCAAAGGCAGTACTCAGAGGCAAGTTTATAGCTCTGAGCTCCTACATCAACAAATTGGAGAGATCTGAAACCAACAATTTAATGAGACATCTGAGCCTCCTTGAAAAAGAGCAGCAAGATAAACCCCAATCGAGTAGACGGAAAGAAATAATTAAAATTAAATCAGAATTAAATGAATTAGAATCCAAAAAACCATAGAAAGAATCAACAAAACAAAGAGTTGGTTCTTTGAAAAAATTAACAAAATTGACAGACCCTTAGAAAATCTTATCAGAAAAAGAAGAGAACACACCCAAATTAATAAACTCAGAGATGAGAATAGAAACATTACCACAGAAACAACCAAGATTCAGAACATTATAAGGAAATACTTCTCAAACCTTTATGCTAATAAGTTTGAGAACTTGGCAGAAATGGACCTTTTCCTAGCAAATATCAACCTGCTGAAACTAAATCAAGATGAGTTAAACCATCTTAACAGGTCTATATCAAGCATTGAAATAGAAACAGCAATAAGAGACCTCTCATCTAAGAAAAGCCCAGGACTAGATGGATTTACAGTGGAATTCTACAAGGCCTTCAAAGCAGAGCTCACACCAATATTCTTTCAATTCTTCAAAGAAACTGAAAGAGAAAGTTCACTACCGAACTCATTCTATGAAGTCATCACAACCCTCAGCCCAAAAGCAGGCAGGGACTCATCAAAGAAAGAGAACTATGGACCCATTTCTTTGATGAACATTGATGCTAAACTTCTCAACAAAATTTTGGCCAATTGACTTCAACAACTTATCCAGAAAATCATACCCCATGATCAAAACAGGATTCATTTCAGGGATGCAAAGCTGATTCAATATACGCAAATCAATTAGTATAATTGATCACATCAACAAGAGCAAGGATAAGAACCACATGGTTATCTCAATAGATGCAGAAAAGGCATTTGACAAGATCCAACACCCCTTTATGATGAAGGTTCTGGAAAAA
>NW_012267329.1:5447312-5455561 GCF_000151885.1 Dipodomys ordii
TTTTCTTTGATGCGATTGTTTCTAACATATTTATAAGATGATTTCTTTGTTGCTTTGTATGTCCCTCCCCCACAGTATAACCCCAGTTTTCACTGTATGTGATGTTGGTGTAATTTGTGGAGGGGATGGAAAAAACAAATTGTTTAAATAGGGATACAGGTGGACCCATTGCAACAATGAGACGGACAAGATGTTATGTCGAAAAATGAACTTTACAAGTTTGGCCTGAGGTGGGGAGGTGGGGAAGGGAGGGGCGGGGAGAAGGGAAGAGATGGGAAGAGGAAACAAAGGAGGAAGCAACAATTCTTGATAAGAAATGTACTCATGCTGGGTGCGGGTGGCTCACGCCTGTAATCCTAGCTACTCAGGAGTCTGAGATCTGAGGATCACAGTTCAAAGCCAGCCTGGGCAGGAAAATCCATGAAACTTTTATCCCCAATTAACCACCAGAAAACTGCAAGTGGCCTTGTGGCTCAAGTGGTAGAGCGCTCTCCTTGACCTGAAGAGCTGAGGAACAGCACCCAGGCCCAGAGTTCAAGCCCCATAACCAACAACAACAACAAAAAAAAGATGTACTCATTACCTTGCCCATGTAATTGTAACCCCTCTGTACAGTATTTTCACAATAAAAAAAAAAGAAGGGTCACGGCAGTAAGTGATGGGAAGGGGGAACTCTAAGCTCAGTCTGAACTGCCCAGGAGGATACTGACAGCCAACCTCTGGGACCTGGTGGTGTGTGCAGGTATGTAGTAGAAAAGGATGGAGAACCATGTGTCCTGGTCTGCTCAGAAAAGAATGAGTGAGGAAAGTGGGCTCCCAATGGTGGCCAGGTACTTTCCTTAGGCCCTTCTGGTCCTGGATGGCTGGGCCATAGGTACCTAGAACCTTTGAGTAGATAACCTCCAGCCTCCCCAGCCCTTCTGCCAGTGAACAAGACCAGCATGCATGCAGCCCAGCTTTGTAGGGATGTGCCTGAGAATAAGGCACAGAATTATCTCATCTATAAGAAAACATTGATTAAAAATGCAGAAGAAATATTCTTCATTTTCCTTATATGCCTCCTTTCTAATGCAGAGTCCTTGGAGAAATAACAAGAACGGTGCTATGTGGTTCTGATCAGGAAAAAAACCTCAGAGGATAAAAGAAACATTTTTCTCCATGTTCTTTCTCTACTTTTCCCACTCATTTCTTTATAAGTGCAAGTCAAGGACCTCAGTGCTATGATCTCTTATGTTTTCAGTCCTGTTAAGAGTCCCATTGTCAGCTAGGAAGACATCTGTAATCCTAGCTACTCAGGAGTTGAAATCTGAAGGATGGAGGAGTCCTCAAGCATCAGTAGGTACTCCATCTCTAATTAACTAGCAAAATGACAAACTGGAGGCATGGCTTAAATGGTATTGTACCAGCCATGAACAAAAAAGCTGAATAAGGGAAAGAAGACATAAATACACACACACACACACACACACACACACACACACACACACACACACACACATACAGAGTCCAGCCACAAAACAAGGGGATGTTTGCTATACTTTATTTGGGGATGATCATCTATATTTTTTTTAATCTCTTCTTTGGAATCCAGTGAAAATATATTTGCAGGGTACCTGCTAAGCTAAAACTCCCTGCTAGGCTTCTCTTAAAGAGAGATAATTAGGAGGAAGAAAAGGTTGAAGAAGAACTGGAAATAATACATTTCAAATCTTTTGAGTACAGGCAAGATGCAAATTATTTCACAGAGACAATGGTGTGGAAGGTTCTACCTGCAAACCAGAGCATGAAAATCTGTAGTTTTTCCCCTCAGGCAAAACTGCAAACAAGCAATTAGGATAGAATTTAGCCCTAGGCCTCACAGTGAACTAACTCATACACAAATATCATTTATTTGAATATTTAAAAAATACTTTCCCCCGGCTGGGAAGTTGGCTCAGCGGTTGAGTGCTTGCCTCGCATGCATGAGGCCCTGGGTTGGATTCCTCAGCAGAAAAAAGCCTGACGTGGTACTGTGGCTCAAGTGGTAGAGCGCTAGCCTTGAGCTGAGGGTCAGCACCCAGGCCCAGAGTTCAGCCCCCAAAACCGACAAAAAATACTTTCCCCCTTATTTAATAACCACAATCTCATCTTGTGAGACTAGGTCCTCTCTAGGGGAGTGACTGATTCCAGAATTAGAAATATTTGTTCAGTTGGTAGAGAATGATGGGTGGACACAGGAGAAAGAAGCAGAGTTTGTAAGTGCAGTCTCCATATGAGATATCCAAATAGTGGTGGGTATGGCAAGAGCTTGGGTACAACAAATAATCAGAAAAAGAGAGGTCACATCTTAGATAACTGGTTAGAGTGAGGGAACCAAGTGAAAAGCTACATTCCAGGTTGGGGTGTTCAGGGAGCTAGCGATACCAACAAAAAAGGAAAGGCAGGTTCAAAGCTTGGGTGAGAGGGATGAATTCATTAAAAAGAATAGAATTCCACTAAGACCATCCACATTTGGGGCTGCAATTTTTGAAATTTTATTACTAAACTAGACTTTCTCAACCACCTAATTCTTATTCACCTTAGTAAACATTTCTCAGGACCTGACAAGTGATTAGGGACTAGGTTGTCAAAAATGAAGGCTCTCAGACTAGTAATTATAATTTTCATCTTGGGACAATGAAATGATCACTGTGGATGTAATTATTCTAGAAATTTAGACCATTTGTGGTTTTTTTTTTAACCTAGATAATAAGTTTCAGAACTCCCAGCCTAGCATAGAAGGACCTCGATCTATTTTACTCTCTTTTTTTCCCACCGTGATGCGTAAGTCACCAGTCGTCAAACTTGACAGAGCCTTCCACAAGTTTTAAACTATGCTCATACTTCACCTTGGCTCACCCTTGCAAATTTGGGGCACATCTTCTCCTTCAAAACAAAAGTCTCTTGACTTTTGCAGAGCAGATAGTGGCTTCTTTTTAAGTGTCCAAAACATTCTGGGAAGCTCTCTTCTCTGGACAGCTGAGTTAGAGTTGCTTATTGAGTTTACTTCTTTATAAATATCTAGATCAAGTCTGTACCTACTTCCTTTTTGTTTATTTGTTCATTTTGGTTTCTCTATTTATATATCTCCCTGACTTCAGACGCTTACTGCTTTCTCTCCAAACTCATCTGATTAAATTCAGGTAATACAAAATTTGTCAGGGTCCAAATTTACAATCTTCATCCATAATATGTAAGGTAGAAATCAAGTTTAGTGGGAGCTATTTTGCTGCCTGGAGGCAGCAGTGGATATTCGCAGGAAAACAGGATGGTTGTCTGAAATTTTCTTCAGTGAACCATAATACAATTTGGCATTTCTGCAGAGCTATGATTCCAAGACTTGAACAGGGCCTGGCATACCATATCCTCTGTATATGTTAGTTTGGGTGACTCACACAGAACTCTTCAATAAATTCATACCAGGTTTTTCTAGATTCCTAACTTTTCCAGGTTAGTAAATTCAGAATATTCCAAGGCATCCATTATCATTTATCATTTGAGAGCTCTTTTGGTGATTAGCAGTGGATTATAAGAAAGTAAACAGATGTGACCCCTGGCTCTTGTATGACTGTATGCTATCCAACGGAATCAAGCAAACCAGCAGGGAGGTTCTGAGAATGAGAACGGGGGAAGATGTGTGAGCGCTGGGCATGAGTCTGGCCTGCTTCTACCATCAGGTCACTCACTATAGCTGGTACCCAACACACAGCATTTTCTTCCAATGCCTTCCCTTGGAAGAAGCCAGCTCTCTGTAGCCTTCTTATCTCAATTCATTTTTCTCCATAGTGGTTGTCATGTTCTCCTGATACGAATGTATCTGTTAACATATTTATTGCTTGACTCCCCTCAACACAACTTAAGCTCCAGGAGAATGGGGTTTTGTCTTACCTATTTTATTCATTTCCACATGACGTTCTGTCTCGGGAATGGCATCTGGCACATGGTATGATTTCTCTGTTTTAATTATAAAAGTGGCAAATAGCAATGCAGCTAACTGCAACCAAGCCTCCATGGAGCCCTTGCGTGACTGTTAACATTGCAAGGGGGATGACTGGTAAGACTGAAAGTTTAAAAAATGCTGCCCATGGTCAATACATGTGAAGCAAAGCCTGGAAAGGAGCAGTCCTCTGCAGAATTTCTCGGATCAAACAGTCTCTACTTTGCATTGATGATCTGACTGTTGCAACAGCTCAAACCTTCCAAGGTTATGCATATGAGCTTCTTGTGTTTATTCATTTCTTATTTAAAGACTGAGCTGATTTTTTTCCTTTTGCATTTTTCTTTTCATAATTAAAAAACAATTATCTTACCAAACTTAAAAAGGATGCAAATGTTCTCAGATTCCTGCTGTGGCACTGCCCTTCTGTCTTCCTGGTTAGAAAGCAGAGTTGTTTTTGCTGTTTCCCAGTGGATTCTTCCTATGAAAGAAATTCTGCTTCTTTCTCACAGTGGGCTGGTCTATGACCTGCTTACCTCAACTTTGCAGTAGGGACCACTGCCTGGTTCACTATTTCATAGAAGTGTTTGCCTTCTTAAAAACTCACCTTGACTGTTAGCTGTTTCCATGAGCATCCACAGTCTAACATAAATGCAATTAGAGGTCATAAAGGATGGATGAGTCCTAGAGCCAGTTGGATTTTTCTCTAGTCCAAAGAATGTGATAAACATGACCAGGATAAGTCCCTACGGGCCTTGTATGCTTCTGTCCTTTCTCTCAGATAAGTGCTTCTATCATGAGCACAAGCCCTTGTCAGCCTCCTGGAAAATTAGAGGCTACATATCCCAAATGAGGCCTTCCTCAAGCATCCATCTTTCTTTAGGCTATGGAGTGGAGATGGACAGATGCACCCACATTGACAGAACTACCCAGCAGCCCTGTACAGTCCCAAGAAACAATATGATATTTGTTTTACCCACTAAGTTTTGGAGTGGTGACATTGTGGTAACAGACAGCCATTGCAGGGTGGGAGGGTGGAGTGGTGAATAGACATGGAGATAGAGATGGAACCTTCATGTCTAGGAGTAGATGAACTGGATGTAGCAGGAATGGGGGGTGGGGTAGGGGGGAGAGGGAATGAGGCTGTGGGAATATGCCTGAGCCACAGTTCCTTCACCTGAAAGGAAATTGTAATAGTATCTACCTAGCAGGGGTGGCATGGGTACTGGACAAGATAACATGTAAAAGAGCCTAGTACAATCCCAAACAAATAAGAGAATAAGAGTTTCTTTTTTCCTTCCTTCCTTCCTTCCTTCCTTCCTTCCTTCCTTCCTTCCTTCCTTCCTGCTTGCCTGCCTGCCTGCCTGCCTTCCTTCTTTCCTCCCTCACTCCCTTCCTCCCTTCCTTTTTAAATTTAATATAATTTTATTTGGTGCTACTGGGGTATCTCTGCCTCCTGAGTAGCAAGTATTATAGGCATAAGCCACTGCACCTGGCCCTAGTTGCCTCCACTTTCTAGTAGACTACTTCAAAGTCAGAACATACTGATCTCCTACTTAGATCCAGCACTCTGATAATATACAACATGAATAAATTAGGCATGCATAATATATATCTTATGTCTTCAGAATAGCAGAGTGTGCAGCACAGAGTATGAGGGACAGGCATGAGCCACACAAGACATAGATGAGAAATACCAGAAGTTGTGTTTGTTTGTTGGCTTCTTACCTACTTTCACAAAGAAAATGTAAGAAAATATGGTGCTTTCATAGGTTTTATCTAGTCAGCAAACATTCCTTGCCTAAAGAAAATTAAGGCAATTATTTAAAGAAGGCCAAAGTAGGGTCAGGTTGTAAAGAGCTTGCTTTTTATGTTATTTTAGGGGGTTTGCTTGGCTCTATAGATTGCAACTGCCCTCAAAGGTTGGGGTGATGGTAAGCTGACTCTAGCAAAATAACCCTGGTGGCAATGCAGGAAGAAGCTATGCACCAGAGACAGGGGAGCTCATAACTGTGATTCCTGTAGTAATCAGGACTAGAGATGAAAGGAGAACAGTGCAGGTGGAAAGAATATGTTTGAGAATTATTCAGGAGAAAGATCATACTACTATGGTGGGTGGTCAGATGAGGAGCAAAGAAAGTGAATAGGAGCAGAGCAGTGGAGCTTTATGGTTTCAAGGTCCATGGAGTAAAGGAAGGCAAGGAACTAAAACAGGAGTGGCTGGGGGTAGGCAGTGGGATGGTTGATCTTTTTTGACCAGGGCTTTAAAGAATAACCAAGTCATCCTCAAAGAGTGACTGAGAGGACTTTCATAGTCTTTCTACTCAGAGCCACATGAGATCAGAAACTTCTGGTGCAGTCTTCTCTCAGAACCTCATGTGCGTCTGGGACAGCCCTGGAGCGGGCTTGGCTGTCTTCAGTCTCTTAAATCCCTGTCTGAGCCCTGACACTCCCATGAACTCTGGGAGAGATTGATATGTATAGGAGCCAGCTTGCCTTGGTTGGAATCTGAGCTCTGCCATTCATTAGCTGTGTGTCCTTGGATAAAGTGCTTACCTTCTCCTAGTCTTGGTTTCCTCATCTGTAAAATGGGGACTATGTAAGAAGCCTGTCTCGTAAGTTAGTGAGTTACCAAAACTGATCACTGTCAATAAGACAGATAAAACGTTTAGATTGCCTAGTGCAATCAGTAAATCATACCTGCTATTGTTCACATAATTTTTGCCCCCCACCCCCACAGCTGAGAAATGTGAACCAATTTCACAGTTCTTCTTTAGTCCTTTTTGTATCTGCATAATTTCCTCCTCCTCTTCCTTTGCTCTACTGAACAACTTGTGCCACAAATACTCTGAGCCCTATTATACTTTTGTGCTGCCACAAGTTTGAATTGTCCTTAACTCTGTTCTCCACTTAATTAGTTCTTTTCTATAGCTAGAACTCAACTTGAGGATTCTTTTCCAAATTCCACAGTCCCCTCATCTCCATGGCAACCCTGACCTTATCTTCTTAACTAAGGCCCCTTGTAATTCTGTGATACCCCATACATCCTCTTGTCAGAGCAGTCGTTCCTCTGGGCTGTTATCCTAGCTTGTTTTCATGGCTCCTCTATTTGGTTGTAAGGGTTTGTTTGCTTGTTTGTCTGTTTATTCGTTTGTGAGAGACAGGATATCACTATGCATATTAGGGTATCCTCTAACTGTTTTTTGTTTGTTTGTTTTGTCATGGGGCTTGAACTCAGCCTGGACACTGTCCCTCAGCTCTTCAGCTCAAGGCTAGTGCTCTACCACTTGAGCCACAGGGCCACTTCCAGTTTTCTAGTAGTTTATTGGAGATGAGAGTCTCATGGTCCTTTCTGCCTGGGCTGGCTTTGAACTGCTATCCTCAGATCTCAGCCTCCTGAGTAGCTAGGATTAAGGCATGAAACACTGGTGTCTGGCTATCCTCTAACTATTGATCCTCCTTCCCATAGCCTCCTGAGTTCTGGGATTACAAGCACTAACCACCATGCCCAGAATTGACTGAACTTTCTGAAGACAAGGATATTATCTTATCCAACGTTTGATCTCTAATGTGTGGCTCAAAACCAATATATATCAGGTAGAATTTGTTGTATCTATAAACAGATGAGTGAGAGAATGAATAGATCATTGTATTCCCTAAAGCTAAGTTACCAGTTGACATGATTTGGGGTGGTTATCAGTAGTAATGGGACTAGAGTTGCCTTTATTAACAACAGTAAGGGATAAACCAAAGAAATGTATGGGATATAGCTCTTTCTAGACCCATGGGAAAAAACTCTAGAGGAATGTACAGGAGAAATTGAACTGTACATACACCTCTCTGGGGTCTAGAGTTACTGGTTTTGTAAATCACACACACACATACACACACACACACACACACACTTACCTATCACTAATCCTCTACTTTTTGGTAAATACATCTGTTATAATTTATAGTTACAAATCTCTTCATGTTTTGTTCCCTAAAACAAACTAATATGCCTTGAGAATTGGCTCATGGCTTTATTACACTTGGCTTCCAATAGGTTGTTTGTTGAGTTGCTTTGCTTCTTTTGTTTTGTGTTTAGTGGATATGAATATGGGGCATGCACATTTATCTACCTGAATGGATTCTAGAGAGATTCATATATACAGCAACAGACTTTCTTCTTTTGAAACACAGTCTAGGGCTGGGAAGTTGGCTCAGTGGTAGAGCGCTTGCCTTGCATGCCTGAGGCCCTGTGTTCGATTCCTCAGCACCACATAAGCAAAAAGAAAAAAGCCGGAAGTGG